>NC_036854.1:10807466-10823175 GCF_002910315.2 Salvelinus sp. IW2-2015 | reverse complement strand
CCCCTGCATTTTGAGAATCTCATATTTCAGCCTAGTTTATCTGGCCCATGTTGATGTAGACTGATAGCAGGGCAGGCTGGGTTCGTGAGAGAAAGGGAGAGCCCTGAGGATTGGAGCTCTGAGTGAGATAACAGGCTTAGGCCTTCCCCTGTTCCCCAGGCCAAGGGCTTTATCAGATCCAATGTTCTGGAGCTCTGCAGAGGAATACCACCACAGCACTAGTCTGTGGCACTTGCTCCCCAAACACTGTAGAGAAGCCAGTGTTTTGTGGCCATGCACCACTGTACTSAACTTAACACCAGGGTTTGGCCCGACCTTAATTGCAGGTTGTTGGTTTTTTGGGGTACATTTGTAATCTGTCGTAAAGCGGTAGTTGAGCGGAGGCCTGGTTTCTGGTGTTTTCAGCCGTGGTTTAAGAGTGGACCCAGCTGCATCCTAAAACACTGCTTATGAATCTGAGAAGGGTTCTGGCCTTGATGTCATTGATGGATTTAACAGATTTAGCCTTTGGTGAGACACATTGGAGAAAAACGAACCCTTGCTTGATCTTGGTTTGTCATGGATATCATACCTCAAGTCAAAATGCCATTCTAAGGGGCCTAAGTGGTTCTCCCGACATCGAATATGGAATCAATCATAAAACAGACAACATATTTACACGACCGAGACCCTTACCAATTTGCATTGAGACACAAGAGGCCATTCATGAGTAATATGATACAGTGAATCCCCATCTGGTCATTTCACATAGCCGCATTATTCCTGACCCCGATCGCCAGGTCGTTTAGGACCTGGTTTGATAAACAGGTGTTTAACCAACAATTATCACAACGAGGAAGGGCCATAGGGGTAAAAGCTGCTCACATTCTCTGGGAAATAGTCTTTGTGATGCAGATTGGAGACCAGTGGCTATGAAATGGGCAGAAATTGGTTCCCTGAGGTGTTTCCCAAGTGGCGCAGCAGTCTAAGGCACTGCATCTCAGTGCTAGAGGCATCACTACAGACCCTGGTTCGAGCCTGGGCTGTAGCACAACCAGCCGTGATCGGGAGTCCCATAAGGCGGCGCACAATTGGTAATTGTTGCTCTAAACACACCTTCCACCTTATTGAGAGTGCGGGGTTGGGAAATAAATACATGTAGGCTAACTGAGTTCATATATTAAGTGCACGTAATTGAGCACATGCAGAATGTAAGGAGTGCACATGTACAGTATGTTGTTAATATGATGGGCAGTTTTCAAACCTGTCCGTGTCTGAAAGGAGGATCGTGCTTTGAGGCTGGCTGTGTGATTCAGAGAGATAGCAGGCTATCAGGGTAACGTTGGAATTTGGAGGCATAAACAGAAGAAAGGTTTGTTTGTTTTCAGTCCACATGAATCGAAGCTGATTTCAAATACTGTTGAGCAAACAGTTCCCATCTCTCCCATTTTTATTATTGCTGTACGATTATTTCCCTCTCTGAAAAAAAGTCAAAGGATTTTTAATAGGAAAAAAAGAAGTCTGGATTTTGTTCATCTTTGGATGTCCTTTGTTTGAGCTTTAGTGGGGAAGTGAAATAAATAAATAAACTCATAGTGGTGTGTAATAGAATTGCCAACAGCTTTTGGCTCTAGCTCTCTTTCCGTTTCTTTAGTTTTTTGCGTGAAAGCTTGATGATCTTGCTCTCGTAAAGAAGTAATGCATGAGAGAGAAACAGACACGTTTTTTTTGTTGAGGCCTCATGTTTATTTTGTACCTTGATGAGAAACACACTGCCTGGCTTGGAACGGTTCGTCAGGGAGGTGGGAGGAGGGGTTAGCGGGGGAGGGTGAAAAATACACTGCCTGGCCCTGCTGGAACGGTCTGTCAGGAGGGGCAGGGAGCGGGACATTGGGAAGGGTGAACTTCCTTAGTTTTGGGGAGGCTTTTTTTGTATCTTTTTCCTGAAACAAACCTCCAACAGACATACTCCCTTTGTTCCCAAGGACAAAGACTCGCCTTTGAACACAGACCATTTCAAAGGTCTGGAAATATATACATTTCAACAATTAGCTATTCGTAAATGCAATTTACGAATAGCCACAAGTACCACAAGTCAAGAAAATGTATACTGTTGCACTCCAAAGGTTTCGTTGTATTTGACCACCTTGAAAATATCACCCACTTCACAGCGAATCCTCTCCATTAAAAACTCAGCACACATAAACACAGCCAGATGGGTTCCTAAAAGATTTCTTAGAACTTCTTCTTTGCTTGGAGCTGAGTACACAACGATGGTTCAGAGTTGTTGTACAATATGAATCATCAGAACTGTAGTTAAATTGGAGTCATTGTTTTGGCAGGCCTGAAAATGGTGAACAGATGTACTGATTTTGTGACAAATGGTTGTGAAATGAGGCTTTGGCTAGGCCTGATGTCTTGCTTAAGGGGATAACACATGAGCAAAATGGATTTAAATCATGCATAATAAAGATTCCAATAGGAATTTAATTTGATATTTGTTTGTTAAATCAACACTAAATGACCTGCACTGAACTCCACATGGCAATTTTCCCCAAATTATCATATTATTTTTCATTTATTGGATCTAACTGTATCGAAGCTGATTAAAATGTCATTTATTTGAAGCATTTCTATTTGTTTGGTCTTTACCCAAAAATGTGTTACTAAGAAACATTGGAGCACTTACAGTGGAGTGGAGAACCTTAGCTGCTGAGAGTCTGACTCTAGGCCCCTCTTATCGCCATGTTCTCTAATGCCCCTCTTCTCCTCTCTTCTTCTCCTCTCCTCTTCTATTCTCTTCTCCTTCTCTTCTATCCCTCCTCAGGTTCCTACATGATGGTGGACTCCTCCCAGCACGACGCCGGAGAGAAGGCCCGCATCCAGCTGCCAGTAATGAAGGAAAACGACACCCACTGTATTGACTTCAACTACTTATTGTACACCCAAGATGGCTCCAGCCCCGGGACGCTGAACATCCTGGTGAAGGTCAACAAAGGTCCCATGGCTAATCCCATTTGGAATGTGACCAGCTACACCGGGAAGGAATGGCTCCGCGCTGAGCTGGCCGTCAGTACCTTCTGGCCCAACGAGTATCAGGTACACAGAGCCACTACATCGCTCCATTACCTATCRATCTGGGTCCGTTTGTATGAAACGTCTCAGAGTAGGGGTGCTGATTTAGGATCAGTTTAGACTTTTAGATCACAATAAATAAGATTACATGGACAGTGGGGGGTTGATCCTAGATCAGCTCTCCTACATTTGATACATACGGACCAAGGCCTCTGTAGCACTGATATGGAGATGGACCTATTCTCTTGTTCACTGGTTCACTGGACTTTGTTGGGGCTTGATGATCTTTAAGCCTATAAGGAATTGTAATTTTCTTCAACGCTTGCAATTAGATTCTCAAATTAGTCAGGGTCCGGAAAAGGATATTAAAGACTATAAATTATAGAAGTTTAATTATTAAAATTATTATTATTGAGAGGGCATGGGCAATGAACTGATTCCATATAAATAGGGATTAATTTGCGCATATTCACATTTTTCAAATGCCATGTTGATTGTGATGCGTCTAATCGTGAAAGTAGGCAAATACATACAGTAGMTCTCCAAATGTCAGCTGGATCATTGAATTTATTTCTTGTTTATTATGTTTTCCTTCTTTACGGCCAATTCATTTTGCTCCGTTTTGGACAATAAAACTGCTAAGCTAATTGTATTGTATAATGTCATCATGCATGGTCATGCAACATGACGAGAAATGGTGGTTCATTTCACAGGTCAATACCTTTTTTCCCCTGGTGTAAATTAGGGAGTGATAGCAAGTCACTGAAGATCATTACACCTTCCTCGCAGTCAGATTTACAGCTGATAAGAAAGGCTCTCAAGTAGCCAGTTCTGTAATGAGAATGGATGGTTAAGGAGGAGATGGGCAGGAAGACCTACAGCCCCGCTCTGCCCTTGTGTTCCTCAACCCGGGATGGGGTCTTCAAACACACATGCATGCTTGCACGCACATACACACGCGAGACAGTGGTCGTTTCTGCACTGGTAATGAGGCCTTGTCTTAGCAATGGGGTCGAGTGGAGCTGGACCGTGGATCTTTGTCTAAGACTTTGGGGAAGGCGGCTAGGCTAGGCCACTGATTTATCGGTCTTGACCGGGACTCAGGAGTGGAGACTGTGGCACAAATGCAATGTGTGTGGCTGTGTACGCCAGAGGGGCCCGGTAGGATAGCTGCATATCACTCTGCGCCATCTAAAGCCGGCCTGACAACCCAAACCTCCCACCCCTAAGTATGGGTTCTCAGTGAGGAATTTCTGGGTGACAACCCAAACTGCCCCGAGCCATACCTCTGAAAGGCTGTAACACAGGAGCAAGGGTGATAGCCCGGTTCTTTATCCTCAGAGTCCTGCTAATAGCTGCTGCTGTCGTTGCTGCAGCCTGTAACGTAAGTGGAGGCAGGTTTTTATTTCCCCAGCAATGTTCAGAGTTGTTGTTTTTTCACAACGCTGGAGGCACGCCAGGTCCACCATGCGAGATGGCTACATTGGCTGTAAATGACTAAAAACGGATTTGAAATATTCAGAATGCATGTTGATTGATGAGAGCGGAGACTTTGAAAGCTAAAGACGTTGGACTAGATTCGGTGCCAGATACTTTGTGGATATCAAATTACCATGTAGTAGCTAGTGTACTCTCTCTCCCCTCGCCGCCTCTCCCTCTCTCTCCTTCCTTTCGCTCTTCAGATACTTTATTTATCCGCCTTTTTGCAATGGGATTTGATTCAATAAGCTCGCCTCCCTTTCTTTCTCTGCCAATGCCGTATTTGTAAGTATTTCATTTGCATTTTTGCTGCCTCCTTTTCTCTCTGTATGGTTAATGAAACCCGTGGCCTGTCATGTCACTAATTGGAAGGAATGAATGATTCAGTACTCTTGTCAACACGTGTCATCTTGGAGTGATAGGGAATTTTAAGTGGGTGATGCTTATTATTCTAATCAGATATTTGGTTTCGTAGTATCCTTTGCCAGTGGTGCCAGAGCTAGAGTTGTAAAGGCCTTCTGACATGCTGTCATGCTGACAATGGCTAGTGTAATTGGACACCTGTGTTTCCATATGCCTCAGTGAGGACACTACGCTGTACTACCAGAACGGTAGTATTAGTGAGAGATGAAATAGAAACATAAGCATCACTGTGTAACGGTTATGAAATGGTTGATTTGCTAAAGTATTTTTTTTTGTAAAGTAGGTGTACTTACATTGGCGTGAGCTATTAGTGACGTGAGTGAGTGAGTGAGTGAGTGAGTGAGTGAGTCAGTGAGTGAGTGAGTGAGTGAGTGAGTAGGATGAAAAAGGTTTGGCCACAGGTGTGCGCTTGTCTTTGTTTCATTATAGTTGGCTGCCTCTGTTGGTCACAAGTAGTCATTACACATGTAGTCTCTTCAAACTGTAGTTACAGAACTGCACACATGTAGATTTTGCATTTATTCCATCAATACGATTTCTTAAAAGGCATCAGAATGCATTCATCCTCAGTTCATTCGCCCATCAATTGTGTATATGTTTCAGTGATGATTCATAACTCAATTGCCAATATTTGCAATGTCAGCCTACTCAAAGTTGACCACATTCAGGTAAAACAAGTTATTTTTAATCGTAGGCCAGGGATCATCATCCCATTGTTCCTCCCCTGCTGAACGACATTTTGTGTCTCCCACTGAGCTGTTGTCTCCCAAAGGGTGTGCTGGGAAAGGCCTTGTCTGAATAGATCCCTTCATAGAGACCTGGCAGCCCCAGTCCGCCCCATCCCCGATCCCCTGCAGAGGCCGGAGCAAGCTTAGACATCTTAGCCTGTAAATAAGTCTGTACACGCAGGGGATTAGGCATCATTTGAGAGAGCAGAGCGTTATAATTAATAGCCTCTGATATCAGAGGGGAGAAGCTAATGAAGCGCTAGGACCAGTGCCGGCATGTCTCTTCTTCCTTCGCTCTCTCGCGCTCTCTCTCTCTCTCTCGCTCTCTCTGTCTGTTTTTCTCTGTCTGTTTCTCTGTCTGTTTCTCTCTATCCTCTCTCTCACTCTCTCTGTCTTTTTCTCTCTCTGTCTGTTTTTCTCTGCCTGTTTCTCTCTCCTCTCTCTCCTCTCTCTCTCTCCCTCGCTCTCTCTCTCTCTCTGAGGCTGCTGCTCATTTGACCTTTGTCCGCATTTCTCCAAATCCACATCACCGTGAAGCCCTGGATTGGTGTATTTGTCACCTTTGATTGGAGGGATGACCCCAGACACCTGGTCATGGTGTGTAAATATTGGTCTCTTACTAAATTTGAATCATGTGATTTCGCATTTATGATAGTTCTTCACTTCTGGAATGTGCATTGAAATAAATGAATTAGGACTGATTAAACGTGTCAGAATTAATGTTTAATGAAATGTTAGAGATGAGATGACATACTCTCTGGGGATTGGAAAAACGTTGAACAGAATGTAGCAGCTGAGCACACATTGGTGAAGCAGTCGTATGTGCATGATTTACATGTGTCAATAGACTATTTATTTGTGTGTCTCTTCAGACAGTTCAGACGAATTGCCGTGGATATGAGACGTTTTACTCCAGTAGACACTGTTTTGTAATGCTGCAGCTGACATTTTGAAAGTAAACATGCGGTCTCCTCTTTGTCCTGGGGTAAGGGCACTGATCTACATGGTCTTAGCTGCTGTCCAGAACCCTCAGCCGTCAACTCGACTTGTCTTTAAGGGGGATCTTAGAGGAACTATGGTGTCATGGAGGGGGTCTGGGCTGAAATGGCACTGAGGGGCCTGTAGGACCCAAGTGATTTATTCACAAGCAGGTGTTTACTCTTTAGCTCAAGACCAAATTGGTGTGTGGATTTAACCAATCAAGACTGTTGAAACAATTAGGGCTCAGACTGGTAGGCTTTTCCATGCTAGAGATGTGTGTCTGTGTGTGAGCCTCTTTTAATTAATGGAGTGACAACTGAGGACTTAAAGGAGTGTGAGTCACTAGGAGTGTGAGAGAGGGCAAGCCAGTTCCTGTAGCACTCCTTGTTGTGTACACTTGGTGTGGGTGGGGGTTGGTTTGTTCAAATGTGTGTGTGTGTGTGTATATAGGGAAGGGGGGCGTTGTGGGGGAGGGCTGAGGGCTGGGGGCTGGCATTTCTTGTCAAGGTTGTTCCATTTACTCTCGTCAACGCTGCCAACCCCCCTGCCGCACATGTTTTGGCCCAACGCGGACTCATTCCTGACGCTCTGACTACTTCTGAACCTATAGATGGCCGGCAGAAGATCGGAATGGGGGGCAAATCAAGCATTGAGGTCTTTGTTTAGCCCTGAATATTTCCATCTGCGTCGTGAGGTGTGATGATTATGACCCCCGCGTGTGCGATCCAGAGGAATGACCACGGCGCTGCTCTCAGCACTTCTCTGCACTGAAGGAAACAAATGACAAGGAGGCTCTTCTAAGGCACAGCCTGACAAAGAGCTAGAATGTCTCTCCTTTGTTCAGAGCTTTGACTGTGTGTGTATGTGAATACAGCCCTCCTGTCGAGTAGAAATAACAGGTATTATCATTAATGGTCCGTATTTGACCTGTTGGAAGGTGCTGACTGTGCTACATTGAGTTAAATTGAATTCTTGCACAGAGGGCTTTTTCCAGCCGGAGCAGAGCTATGCAATACATCCATTAGAGTCATTTAATCAGTGTTAATGACACAGTCTTAAGATGATTAACGTGATTAGAGCCACACTGGGCCCATTTGAAAGACCCGTTTGCTCTTCCGTTGTGGTCAGTGTTGGTGCCTTATTCTGGTAGATATCCTACCCCTGGTTTGGCGGTTTGATGACTCGGTCAGGAATTTGCTTCCCGTTCCTACCAGGGTGAACATCTACCCTCACCACAGGTCTCTACCCTCCCTCTCATCATGCTTCAGGCTCGACCTCTCCAAGTGCAATTGCTCTGATTTGGCCCCGGCCATTGATCTGKATACGGAAACAATCAGCGTTAATAAGGGAGTGTGTTAGTATCTACCTCAAAACATGTTTCCATTTTCCTGAAGCTCCTTACCTCAGTATTGTCGGGGCTCTCTGCCGTATTAAAGTAAAGTACGGCGTAATGGCCGTTTATGGAGATTGCTCCTCTGCCGGCATGCAGCGGGTGAAATGATAGATTGAAATTGATCGCTCAAAGCTGAGAGATTACTCTTCAACTGAGAGGGATGCACCTCCTATGAACCGCCCGGCGAGGAATCATGGGAGGGAGTCTGAAGCCAGAATATATTGCTTCTAATGGGCCATCCTGGAAGAGAGCGAGAGCCTTCGCAGCACTGCACATCACATCGGAGCCCTGAAAACAGGTTACTGCATCTTTCTTTAAAGGCAAACATTTCGGCACACATCTCCCCCCATAGACATGATGAACGACGTCTCCCGGGCTGCTCCCAAGGAAATAAAAGGCTTTTCTCTCGTCACATTTGTATCAATTGTGGTATTTCTTTCTGACAGTGTTTACTCTGACTGCTGTGGTAATGATCAGCGGAATAAATGCAGATGGGAGATGGGAGGGAGGGGGGTGTAGATCCCCTGCAGAATGCCTCTCCTCCTCTCCTAGCCAGGCCTCTCTGTGACAGGTGAAGTGATAAGAGAACAGCAAATACCCCCCCCCCCCCCCCCKVCKGGTGGGTMYTGTGATGAGTGGGTGCCTGGCAAGAGAGAGGGGTGTTTTTGTCTGTGTCTGTGTCTGTGTCTATGTCTATGTCTATGTCTATGTCTATGTCTATGTCTATGTCTATGTCTATGTCTGTGTCTGTGTCTGTGTCTGTGTCTGTGTCTGTGTCTGTGTGTGTGTGTGTGTGTGTGTGTTTTGATGTTCCTGAGACATGTCTGCGTGGGTTGCGTGTATGTTGAAATTATAATCAATGGATTGTATTTTTCTGTTTTTTAGAGAAAGGGGTAGAATTTTTTTATTTATGATCCCCCCCACACTCACACACACACGCACGCGCACACACACACAACCTATACCAGCTGGTAGGGCAGGAGTTGCTGACATCATGGTCATTTGAGCAGCTCATGCATGCTTAATGCAGGCTCCAGCCCAGCTGCAGTCTCTGCCTGGCCGTCCGTCCCTGATTCTGTCCCTGCATGTCTCCATGTGAGGCTCCAGCAGACAGGAAACCCTTCTCTAGGTCCATCTGCCACCCCCTCCTAGACCACAGAGCTCCTCTCCTTCCCTCTCCTCCTCTAGCCAAGACCTGCTGGTCCAAAGCGCTACCCAGCATTCAGCCTCTGAAAGGTAACCTCAGTGCTCTAGACATTGAGTTGGGTTCGTTGTATTTCAGATTTCAGAGACATTTAGTACTCTCTGTATTTACTGACTGTTTATGGCGACATTTTGGTTAAATTAACTTCCAGTTAACTTTATCTCAGTATGACTTGGATTGCTGATGAAACTCCTCAGTTCCTCAAATCAAAATGGAGTAAACAAGATGAACCAACAATTTGGATATATCCGATGTGAGTGTTTTTTATTCCATTGGCTGTCATCCTCAGCCTGTGCTGTGAACATGTCAGTATTTTCTCCTCACCCGGAGGAGAGCAGTGTATTCTTTTTAAAGAGCTGTCAGGGGGCTGATGCTGAGTTCACTCTGTGAGCCTACTGGCTTGTGGCTTGGTGACATCAGGGCTAGTCTGTCGCAGCTAGCTCGGTTAAGATAATTGCACCAGCACAGGGTGTCACAGCGGAGTTTTTTCTTTTTGTTTATCTCAACTTGTTTGTTCAATTTTCAATGATAGCCAACCTTTTCTCTGTACTGTCACAACTGAAAATTGCAATTGGTAGTTCCGGAAGGGCCACACTTTCACCTTTTCCCTCCAAGAGTATTATGAGTTGTTGTTCATCTATGTTGTACGACCAGGCTCTAATAAGATCATGTTATTACGTTATTGTGGGGAAAAGCTGGTAATCGAATACAGTACATCTGTCAATTTTCACTCGTTGTGGAAAAGCGATATAGAATGGGGGGTTGGGAGCATGGCAGATTCCCGTGACTGCCCTGACTGCACTGCTCGCTTAAAGATTTATACCATAATCCTCTCATTGGAGTTATCGCAAGTGCTGGCTTGAGATTTGTTTAGCAAATGTCGTCTGCATTAAGAGAGAGATCACTTAAAAGGATATGAATCTCAGCTAAAAGCAAAATACCATCATTAAGCTAGAGCTCGGCAGCAGCTGGCACAAACTATTATTGTAAATGTTGATTCGGTCTCTCTCTTTTCCTGCTGAAAGGCATGTTTAGAATGCAATTCAGGGGATCAGGATTCAGCCGTAAAGTGTCCTTAGATCCCACAGTAGATTTAGCAAATTGTGAAGTCTAAGAAAGGTGAATTAAAGGTTGTGTTCAGTGGAAAACAAAGTGCATGAGGTTTGAGGGTTATTTTCTATAATCCGCTTCAAGGGGAGGCACATCCTTTTAAATTGACCACTTATAGCTACATGTACATCTGTTCTCCCATTGCCCTTCCAACACTGTGACACACTTACAGTGCCTTCAGAAAGTATTCATACCCCTTGATTTATTCCACATTTTGTTGTTACGACCTGAATTGAAAATGTATTAAATTGCTTTTATTTCTCTCTCATCTACACACAATACCCCATAAATATCAAATGTACATAAGTATTATTGCTGTTCTGGTTAGTGTTTATTGGCTTATTTCACTGTAGAGCCTCTAGCCCTGCTCATTATACCTTATCCAACCCTTCAGTTCCACCACCCACACATGCGATGACATCACCTGGTTTCAATGATGTTTCTAGAGACAATATCTCTCTTTCATCATCACTCAATGCCTAGTTTTACCTCCACTGTATTCACATCCTACCATACCTTTGTCTGTACACTATACCTTGAATCTATTTTATCGCCCCCAGAAACCTGCTCCTTTTACTCTTCGTTCCGGATGTCCTAGACGTCCAATTCTCATGGCTTTTAGCCGTACCCTTATCCTACTCCTCCTCTGTTCCTCTGGTGATGTAGAGGTGAATCCAGGCCCTGCAGTGCCTAGCTCCACTCCTATTTCCCCAGGCGCTCTCTTTTGACGACTTCTGTAACCGTAAAAGCCTTGGTTTCATGCAAGTTAACATTAGAAGCCTCCTCCCTAAGTTTGTTTTATTCACTGCTTTAGTACACTCTGCCAACCCAGATGTCTTAGCCGTGTCTGAATCCTGGCTTAGGAAGACCACCAATATCTCTGAAATCTCCATCCATAACTACAACATTTTCAGACAAGATAGAACGGCCAAAGGYGGCGGTGTTGCAATCTACTGCAGAGATAGCCTGCAGAGTTCTGTCCTACTATCCAGGTCTGTACCCAAACAATTTGAACTTCTACTTTTAAAAATCCACCTCTCTAAAAACAAATCTCTCACCGTTGCCGCCTGCTATAGACCACCGTCTGCCCCCAGCTGTGCTCTGGATACCATATGTGAACTGATTGCCCCCCATCTATCTTCAGAGCTCGTGCTGCTAGGTGACTAAACTGTGACATGCTTAACACCCCGGCCATCCTACAATCTAAGCTTGATGCCCTCAATCTCACACAAATTATCAATGAACCTACCAGGTACAACTCCAAAGCTGTAAACACGGGCACCCTCATAGATATCATCCTAACCAACTTGCCCTCTAAATACACCTCTGCTGTTTTAAACCAAGATCTCAGCGATCACTGCCTCATTGCCTGCATCCGTAATGGGTCAGCGGTCAAACGACCTCCACTCATCACTATCAAACGCTCCCTGAAACACTTCAGCGAGCAGGCCTTTCTAATCGACCTGGCCCAGGTATCCTTGGAAGGCTATCGACCTCATCCCGTCAGTAGAGGATGCCTGGTTATTTTTTTTTAAATGCCTTCCTCACCATCTTAAATAAGCATGTCCCATTCAAGAAATGTAGAACCAGGAACAGATATAGCCCTTGGTTCTCTCCAGACCTGACTGCCCTTAACCAATACAAAAACATCCTGTGGCGTTCTGCATTAGCATCGAACAGTCCCCGTGAAATGCAACTTTTTAGAGAAGTTAGAAACCAATATACACAGGCAGTTAGAAAAGCCAAGGCTAGCTTTTTCAAGCAGAAATGTGCTTCCTGCAACACAAACTCAAAAAAGTTCTGGGACATTGTAAAGTCCATGGAGAATAAGAGCACGTCATCCCAGCTGCCCACTGCACTGAGGATAGGAAACTCTGTCACCACCGATAAATCCACTATAATTGAGAATTTCAATAAGCATTTTTCTACGGCTGGCCATGCTTTCCACCTGGCCACCCCTACCCCGGTCAACAGCACTGCACCCCCCACAGCAACTCYCCCAAGKCTTCCCCATTTCTCCTTCTCCCAAATCCAGTCAGCTGATGTTCTGAAAGAGCTGCAAAATCTGGACCCCCACAAATCAGCCGGGCTAGACAATCTGGACCCTTTCTTTCTAAAATTATCTGCCGAATTTGTTGCAACCCCTATTACTAACCTGTTCAACCTCTCTTTCGTGTCGTCTGAGATTCCCAAAGATTGGAAAGCAGCTGCGGTCATCCCCCTCTTCAAAGGGAGGGACACTCTTGACCCAAACTGCTACAGACCTATATCTATCCTACCCTGCCTTTCTAAGGTCTTCGAAAGCCAAGTTAACAAACAGATCACCGACCATTTCGAATCCCATCGTACATTCTCCGCTATGCAATCTGGTTTCAGAGCTGGTCATGGGTGCACCTCAGCCACCCTCAAGGTTCTAAACGATATTTTAACCACCATCGATAAGAAACAATACTGTGCAGCCGTATTCATTGACCTGGCCAAGGCTTTGGACTCTGTCAATCACCACATCCTCATCGGCAGACTCAACAGCCTTGGTTTCTCAAATGATTGCCTCGCCTGGTTCACCAACTACTTCTACGACYGAGTTCAGTGTGTCAAATCTGAGGGCCTGTTGTCCGGGCCTCTGGCAGTCTCTATGGGGGTGCCACAGGGTTAAATTCTTGGGCCGACTCTCTTCTCTGTATATATCAATGATGTCGCTCTTGCTGCTGGTGAGTCTCTGATCCACCTCTACGCAGACAACACCATTCTGTATACTTCTGGCCCTTCTTTGGACACTGTGTTAACAACCCTCCAGACGAGCTTCAATGCCATACAACTCTCCTTCCCTGGCCTCCAACTGCTCTTAAATACAAGTAAAACTAAATGCATGCTCTTCAACCGATCGCTGCCTGCACCGGCCCGCCCTTCCAGCATCACTACTCTGGACGGTTCTGACTTAGAATATGTAGACAACTACAAATACCTAGGTGTCTGGTTAGACTGTAAACTCTCCTTCCAGACTCACATAAAACATCTCCAATCCAAAGTTAAATCTAGAATTGGCTTCCTATTTCGCAACAAAGCATCCTTCACTCATGCTGCCAAACATACCCTTGTAAAACTGACCAGCTTACCGATCCTCGACTTTGGCGATGTCATTTACAAAATAGCCTCCAACACCTTACTCAACAAATTGGATGCAGTCTATCACAGTGCCATCCGTTTTGTCGGAGCCCCAAATACTACCCACCACTGCGACCTGTACGTTCTCATTAGCTGGCCCTCGCTTCATACTCGTCGCCGTACCCACTGGCTCCAGGTCATCTACAAGACCCTGCTAGGTAAAGTCCCGCCTTATCTCTGCTCGCTGGTCACCATAGCTGCACCCACACGTAGCACGCGTTCCAGCAGGTATATCTCACTTGTCACCCCCAAAGCCAATTCCTCCTTTAGCCGCCTCTCCTTCCAGTTCTCTGCTGCCAATGACTGGAACGAACTACAAAAATCTCTGAAACTGGAAACACTTATCTCCCTCACTAGCTTTAAGCACCAGCTGTCAGAGCAGCTCACAGATCACTGCACCTGTACATAGCCCATCTATAAATAGCCCAAACAACTACTACTTTGCACACTCATCTACTGTCAAATCTACCATTACAGTGTTTTAATTGCTATATTGTATTTACTTTGCCACCATGGCCTATGTATTGCCTTTACCTCCCTTATCTCACCTCATTTGTTCACATTGTATATATACTTATTTTCTACTGTATTATTGACTGTGTTTGGTTTACTRCATGTGTAACTCTGTGTTGTTATATGTGTCGAACTGCTTTGCTTTATCTTGGCCAGGTCGCAGTTGTAAATGAGAAGTTGTTCTCAAGTTGCCTACCTGGTTAAATAAAGGTGAAATAAAATTAATCAAATTAACGCCCATCAGTCAATACATGTTAGAATCACCTTTGGCAGCGATTACATCTGTTAGTTTTTCTGGATAAGTCTCTAAGAGCTTTGCACACCTGGATTGAATAATATTTGCACTTTTTTWTTTTTATTCTTCAAGCTCTGTCAAGTTGGTTGTTGATCATTGCTAGACTGGCATTTTCAAGTCTTGACATAGATTTTCAAGGCGATTTTAGTTCAAAACTGTAACTAGGCTACTCAGGAACATTCAATGTCGTCTTGGTAAACAACTCCAGTGTATATTTGGCCTTGTGTTTTAGGGTATTGTCCTGCTGAAAGGTGAAAGGTCTCCCAGTGTCTTTTTTGGATGTATACTAAGTGCAGATTAGGTCGATGGACAACATTTTTTTGTAAGAAGCTGGGTATGTTCCAAAAAGTACCCCGATTTTCTGTGAGTGGTCAACTGTCCATAATTTGCCAGAGGCCTACGYGGCCCAACCATCAATTTGTATTGATGGATGAAAGCAGAGGGCCATTGAGCCCCAGTCTCCACAGCAGGCCTTGTAAGTGCTCTGATTAGCATGACGTCCTCAGTACTGTAATCACCTCTCTGACAGCCTGATGTGGGGGCAGCTATGGACAACTGCAATGTACTGTAGCCATTTAACCATATAGCCTGCTATCCCCACACAAAGGTATAAACGTTAAACTGGGGTTGACATTGTATGTCAACCTATTAAGGCTGAACCGTATGTTCTGCCCACACAATTGGTTCGTTTTTTCCCCTCTTTGTGTGCAAGACTCTGACTGAGGGTAAGGACAAAAACTTAACAGGAAAGTATTTTTAGGTGGTCATTATTTCCCACTGTGTGGAATTTTAGTTGAAATGTTTTCCGTGGTTACAGTATGGTATGTGCTAATTCAATAACCAGAGGAAATTTCAAATTTTTGTAAAGAGTGTGATTTCTTTCTCAGTGTTACAAGGTTCAGTCAAAAATGTTTTACTTCATGACATCAATGTTTATATAAGTACTTTTCTTCTAAAAGCTTTCACTTGCATTTTGCTTTGTGTTAGAATTCAACCTCAACATTGTTTGCCTCATGGCACAAAATAAGTGACTTGACTTACTTTAAAAGAAGTGAAAGGGGGAAAAACATTCCACCTCACATTTAAATCATGCTACTGTGGCAATCACAAGCCACACATAATTTTTTTTACAGAATTATATCGACTGTTGATTTATTTGTATTCCCCCTTCACTTTTTATCTGGAGAATATGATTTCTGTCCCAGTTTACGATCACATCCCATGGCACCATAAAGTGCCCGCAGCGGATATACCAAACGGCTGCCTGTTGGAACCTGCAAGTGTCTTGGGCAGAATGATGGCGCATTAGGGATCGATCTGTGAAAATTTGATGGAAATGAGTGTTGTAAACATCCTGCCCCCCC
>NC_036854.1:10516018-10807341 GCF_002910315.2 Salvelinus sp. IW2-2015 | reverse complement strand
CCCCCCCCCCTCTCTCTCTCTGGCAGTCCATATTTGAGGCGGAGGTCTCTGACGGAGAACAGGCTTTCATTGCGATTGATGACATCCAGGTTTTGAGCTTCCATGTGGTAGATCATTACACAGCAGTTAATACCAGACACTCCTGCATTGCTGCTGAATGGATTTTTTTGTTGCTTTGCAAATTAAGATACGTAAAGGTGACACTGTGGTTGAGGGGAAGGTAAGTGAGCAAGTTTTACTGCTGAGAGACAATAGAGTGGGCTGACCTGCATTTGAAAACATCAGTGACTGTCGGGCAGAGATGGAATAAATAAAACCATGAATAAAATGAATCAGCCGTGTAATAAAGAATATGTGCTCTCTCAGCAATGGCCTTTTGGTACTGTAATACGACATGCTTCCACCCCACTTCAACAAATGAAAGTACTATTAACTTTCAAAAATCCTCGGCTTCCCGATGACCTGACTATAAATATACCGCTGAGTAGTGTGTTTAAAAAATGTTTTCTACCCAGAGACCGTTTCTACAACAACAGACACCACATAAAGTCATGTTTCGACAGCTTCCACAGATGCCAAGATTCTAAGACGTCATTGGAAATCAACTTTTCATTATTGAACTGTTATTAAGAAAATGTTGTGAAGTGTGTTCCACAGTTGTTTGCTCTGTACTCACTCGTACACATCAAAAGGCCCAAACTGAAAATTGTAATATTTTGATTTTTTCCCTCACTTCCGTTTTGTCTAGATCATTTGGATTAGTCTATCAGGGTGATAAAGGATTAGATTAAATAATGGAAAGGCATCCCAATTAGGAGCACCAGCAACCACAGGGGTAGGGATTCACCTTCACTGATGAGGTTATACTAGGCAATGTAACCTTTATGCACACAGTGTAGTCACTCTTTGTGATCAGTAATATAGGGTAGCGTTAACACTACCTGAGACTGACGGTGCGCAGTCCATGGGTCACATGGCGTTCTAGCCCGCCCCAGCTTGGCTCCCAAGCGCACCATCTATCCACTATGCACTACTTGACCAGCGCATGAGCGACTACTTGCCATTATACAGCCTGCCTCCACGCATCGCGTCATCCTATTCTAATTGGCACTGCTCTCACCGAAAGCCTCATACGACGCACTCTCACTCCCACCCATGGGCATGTAGGTGGTGCAATTATGAGGACTCGGTACACCCATGGTTATAGAGAGACGAATCTGGCTCCAGATGCCGATGCTCAGAGTAAGAGTAGCCCATCACTATTGCGAAGGGATTTAATTCAGGATAATCCATTGGCTTAATTGCAATGCCGTCGGCCACGAAATCATGCAGGATTATAAGCATTATTACCTCGATCAATTACATTATTTCTATATGGAGAAAACCCAGGTTTTAGTTTTTTAGAGGGTATAGATATTTATGTGAGCACGTATGTGAAAACAATCATATCATCAGTAGTAAGTGCGTGATCGCTCTTCAATAACAAATGCTGCCGATTTGTCAACTGGTTAATCAGCAAATGTCGTTTTTCTTTGCACTTTCTATGAAAACACTTGGTTCACAAACGTTCCTGGCTGACCATATCCTCCTGTTCAGTGGCCCACTGGCTCTGATCCCTGTCTTCGAGGAGCTTTGTTGTTCTCCACGCAGAGAGGCTAGAATGATCCCTGACTAAGCTCTGTGTAACGAGGGTGTGCTGACACCACCCACCTCTACTATCCACCCATTGCAGCTGATCATAATGAACCTAGCTAAGCACACCCCTAGCTGACACTGTGATTCTCCAAGTCTCCTATTTTCGCCTTCGTCTATAGTAGGTTTAAATCAACTATTGGTTTGGGACTGTTTTTTGAAATGGCAACTAAGTCCATTGGATCGATCTCACTGTTCGATCTCCTCTTCCTCACTTCTCGGCCGCCTCTAAGATCTCACACACTAGGGGATGCGCCTCTCTCAGTCTAAGAATTCTGTCTCTTTGTATGTATGGCGTTTGTGCCATAAATATGCCTGCAACAGTTTTCCGCTGTAGATATACCAGGCTAATTGGGGGAGTACCCTTGGCTGTGTTTGAATCTCTCTCTGGGCGAGCTTTGGAGGAATACGCAGATTTAAAGAGAAGTCCGTAATTTGCTTTCTAATGATCATGATCTTTTCCTCAAAGAAGTTCATGAATTTATTACTGCTGAAGTGAAAGCCATCCTCTCTTGGGGAATGCTGCTTTTTAGTTAGCTTCGCGACAGTATCAAAAATAGATTTTGGATTGTTCTTATTTTCCTCAATTAGGTTGGAAAAATAGGATGATCGAGCAGCAGTGAGGGCTCTTCGATACTGCACGGTACTGTCTTTCCAAGCTAGTCGGAAGACTTCCAGTTTGGTGTGGCGCCATTTCCGTTCCAATTTTCTGGAAGCGTATTTTCTGTATACCGGAGAGCTAGTTTCTTATGACAAATGTTTTTAGTTTTTCGGGGTGCAACTGCATCTAGGGTATTGCGCAAGGTTAAATTTAGTTCCTCAGTTAGGTGGTTAACTGATTTTTGTCCTCTGACAGGAGGCCTGTAAACAGTAGCTATAAAAAGTGATTGAGTAGGCTGCATAGATTTCATGACAAGAAGCTCAAAAGACGAAAACGTCATCTTATTTTTGGTAAATTGAAATTTGCTATCGTGTTAGCAACACCTCCGCCTTTTGCGGGATGCACGGGGGATATGGTCACTAGTGTAACCAGGGCATGAGGCCTCATTTAACACAGTAAATTCATCAGGCTTAAGCCATGAATTTAGAATTATGTCTGTAATAAAGCCCTTTTGTGGGGAAAAAGTCATTCTGATTCACTGGGTCTGGCTCCCCAGTTGGTGGGCCTATGCCCTCCCAGGCCCACCCATGGCTGCGCCCATGCTCAGTCATGTGAAATCCATAGGCTAGGGCCTAATGAATTTATTTACATTTACTTATTTCCTTACATGAACTGTAACTCAGTAAAATTGTTGCATGTTGCGTTTATATGTTTTGTTCAGTACCTTCTACCTTCTTAACAGCACTATCAACAAGGTAGGTCCTACAGGCTCTAGTTTTGTCACACCTACTGTTGGTGGTCAGGTGCCACAAAGAGGGACTTTTGCAATTGGCTCAAAAGAGAGCAGCACGGGTAGCCCTTGGATGTACACAGAGAGCAAACATTGATAATATGCATGTCAATCTCTCCTGGTTCAAAGTGTAGGAGAGATTGACTTCATCACTACTTGTATTTGTGAGAGGTATTGACATGTTGAAAGCACCGAGCTGTTTATTTAATCGACTAGCACCCATGCATACCCCACAAGACATACCACCAGAGGTCTCTTCACAGTCCCCATGTCCAGAACAGACTATGGGAGGTGCACAGTACTACATAGAGCCATGACTACATGGAACTCTATTCCACATCAGGTAACTGATTTAAGCAGTAGAATGAAATTTTAAAAAGTGATAAAAATTCACCTTATGGAACAGCAGTGACTGTGAAGCAACACAAACAGGCACAAACCCATGCATACACACATGATAACATATGCACTCTACGCACACGTACACATGGATTTTGTGTTGTAGATATGTGGTAGTGGAGTAGGGGACTGAGGGCACACACTTAAGTGTGTTGTGAAATCTGTTATGAATGTATTGTCATGTTTTTTAAATTGCATACCTACCTTAATTTTGCCAGACCCCCGGAAGATTAGCTGCTGCTTTGGCAGCTAATGGGGAACCATAATAAACACAAATCAAATACAAATGGGGCCCCCCCGTCAGTAATTCGACCATGATTACTACAAGTTTAGATAGCTGGCCGCTAGACTAACTTATCAACCTACATTTTTTTGCTGACATGGGCTAATTGAGTGACTGTCAGTGACTGACATAAGAGTAAAACTACTGATGCAAAACCACATTTCAAAATTGCACCTTGTGTATTCTACTATTCTTGCTCTGCTTTCTTGACATCTAAGTCAAGCAGGCAGGTCCTACAGGCCCTAGTTTTGTCGCATCTGGACTACTGCCCAGTTATGTGGTCAGGTGCGGCAAAGAAGGACATATGCAAATTGCAGTTGTCCCAGGACAGAGCAGCACGTATTGCACTTTGATGTACACAGAGGACGAATGTCAATGAAATTCATGCTTATCTTTCCTGGCTCAAAATTTAGGAGAGATTGACTGCATCACTATTGGTCTTTGTGTGAGGTGTTGATGTGCTGAAGGTACTGAACTGTGTTCAAGCAGTTGGCACACAGTTCAGACATTCATCGGTATCACACAAGACATGCAACCAGAGGTCTTTTCACAGTCCCCTTGTCCAGAACAGAGGCTGGGAAACAAACGGTATTAAATAGAGCCATGACTAAATGGAACCCCCTGCCATCGCAGGTAACTCAAGCTAGCAATAAAACCAGATTAAAAAAACAGAAAAAAGAACAACACAACGGGGACTGTGTTTTACTTTGCATTATGTATTGTATTATGTATGTGATACGACTGTGATGTGTGGTTGTCTCGCCTGGCTATCTTAAGATGAATACACTAGTTGTGGGTCACTCTGGATGAGGAGCGTCTGCTGAATGGCTAAATTGTAATGTAAATGTAGTGCTACAGTGTATGTATGTATATTTATATATATTATGTATTTTATTTGTTGTGTTGTTTCCTTTTTGACCCCAGGAAGAGTAGCCGCTGCCTCGGCACAAGCTAATTGGGGATCCTAATAAATACTAAATACTAAAACAGCATGTTGAGCCTTTTTTGGGGTGTGGGGTGGGGAATTCACCCGCAGGCTTACAAAAGGGGCGTCACATGGCTGCCAGTTGCCCATCCTTCAGCTAGAGCTAGGCTGCAGCTGGCAGCCTTACAACTATTATTGTAAATGTTTATTCTGTCTCTCTCTTTTCTTGCTGAAAGTCATGCTTAGACATTTAGGGGTTGCTGTAAATTGTACTTTAGATCTCACAATAGATTTAGTACATTGTGAATTCTAAGAAAGATGAATTTAAGGCTGTGTTCTGTGAAAAACAAAGTGCACAATGTTGAAGGGTTATTTTCTATAATCAGCTTCAAGTGGAGGCAAAACCTTTTGAATTGATCATTTATAGAAATGTACATCTGTTCTCGTTGGCCCTCCAACACTTAGGCATACTTATGTGTCCAGAATAGAACAACACCATGTGAGCCAGTTTGATATATCCTAAGTGCAGATAAGGGTGACGGACTCTGTCTTTTTCTTTTGTAAAAGCTGGGTACATTCCAACAAATAACCACCTTTTTGGTGAGTGGGCCGCAGAGGCCCATCCATCAATTTGTATTGTGGGAGCAGCATTTGAAAACTGCCATGCATGTAAGACATTGCCTGCTAGCCCTCACACAAAGGTATACACGTTAAACTCGGGTTTACATTGTGTGTCAACCTATTAAGGCTGAACCATATGTTCTGCCCACACAACTGGTCCTTTTTTCCCATCTGTGTGCAAGACTGATTTCAGTTTACGATCACATCCCACGTCACCATAAAGTGCCCACAGCGGATGTACCAAACAGCTTCTTGTCGGAACCTACAAGTGTCCTGGACAGAATGATGGAGCATTGGGGATCAATCTGTGAAAACTTGATGGAAATAAATGTTGTTAACATCCTCTCTCTCTCTCTTTCTGACAGGTCATATTTGAGGCGGAGGTCTCGGACGGGAAGACCGGCTTCATTGCGATTGATGACATCCAGGTTTTGAGCTATCCGTGTGGTAAGTCATTACACAGGCAGTAATTACCAGACACTCCTGCATTGCTGCTGATGGATTTTTTTGTTGCTTTGCAAATTAAGATACGTAAGGTGACACTGTGGTTGAGGGGAAAGGTGAAGTGAGCAAGTTTTGCTGCTGGAAGACAATAGAGTGGGCTGACCTGCATTTGAAAACATCAGTGACTGTCGGCAGAGGATGGAATAAATAAATACATGAATAAATGAATCAGCCGTGTAATAAAGGATAATTGTGCTCTCTCAGCATGGCTTTCTGGGTTGTAATAGCTGGCTTCCACCCACTTCAGCACAATGAAGTACTTTAACTTTCAAAAATCCCTGGCTTCCCGATGACCTGACTATTAAATATACCGTAGTAGTGTTTTAAAAATGTTTTTACCCAGAGACCGTTTTACAAAGACACAGTGAAAGCATGTTTCCGACAGCTTCCACAGATGCCAAGATTCTGAGACGTCATTGGAAATCAACTTTTCATTATTGAACTGTTATTAAGAAAATGTTGTGAGTGTGTCCACAGTTGTTTGCTCTGTACTCACTCGTACACATCAAAAGGGCCCAAACTGAAAATTGTAATATTTTGATTTTTCCCTCACTTCCGTTTTGTCTAGATTCATTTGGATTAGTCTATCCAGGGTGATAAAGGATTAGATTAAATAATGGAAAGGCATCCCAATTAGGAGCACCAGCAACCACAGGGGGTAGGGATTTCACCTTCACTGATGAGGTCTACTAACTAGGAATGTAATCCTTTTGAACAGTGTAGTCAACCTTTTGTGACAGTTAATTATAAAGGGTGGGTAAAATGGCTGGTTTAGGGACACTGGACCCTTTGAGGACTAGACTGGTGCAGTCCAGTGTGTCCAGCCATGCGTCTTCTCCCGCTACCTCCTCCTAGGCTTGCATCCCAAACGGCACCCTATCCCCTACGTAGTGCACTACTTTTGACCAGGGCCCAATGTAGCGAATAGGGTGCCATTTGAGATACAGCCCTAGCCTCCACAGTAGCAGCATTCATTTAAATTGACAGCTGCATCCAGAGAAATGCTCAGTACTGAGCACTAGCCACCCCTCATTTGGCAGCGGGGTAAGTGGATTGATTCAGGGGACCGATACATCCCAGGCTAATTTGGAGCTAATCTGCTAATGCCGTCGCTCCAGAGGGTAATTTCAGCTGGATTTAACAATAATAATTATCCCTCGGCCTCAAACATTTACCCATTTATTACTTTGGAGAAACCCATTTTAGTTTTTTAAGGAGTGTTAAGTATTTAGTGAGCACTATAGGAAAACAATCATATTCATAGTAAGTGCGTGATCGCTCTTCAATAACAAATGCTGCCGATTTGGTCCAACTGGTTAATCAGCAAATGTCGTTTTCTTTTGCACTTTCTATGAAACCACTTGGTTCAAAACGTCTGGCATGACCATATCCTCCTGGTTATCAGTGGCCACTGGCTCTGATCCCTGTCTCGAGGAGCTTGTGGCTCTTCAGCGGCAGAGAGGCTAGAATGGATCCCTGACTAAGCTCTGTGTGAAACGAGGGTGTGCTGAACCACCCACCTCTCTATCCACCCATTGCACTGATCATAATGAACTAGCTAAGCACACGCCCTAGCTGACACTGTGATTCTCAGTCTCTATTTTCGCCTTCGTCTCATAGCTAGTTAAATCACTATGGTTGGGACTTTTTTTGAATGGCACTAGTCCATTGGATCATCTCACTGTTCGATCTCCTCTTCCTCACTTCTCGGCCGCCTCTAGATCTCACACTAGGGGTAGTGCTCTCTCAGTCTAAGATTCTGTCTCTTTGTATGTATGGGTTGTGCATAAAATATGCCTCATCAGTTTTTCCGCTGTAGTATACAGGCTAATTTGGGGGAGTACCCTTTGGCTGTGTTTTGAATTCGCTGCTGGATTATAGAACACAATTAAATTCACAATCACTCCAAAACATTCATTAAAAGAAAACATCTACAGGCAGTGAGTTTTCATCCTCAAAGTCAAGTTGAAGAAAGATTATTGAAGGAATGTTAAATGCAGCATCTTTAAACTTCCCGAGAGAACACTTGGGGCCTCTATACATTGACATAGACATAGTTAATGTATTCGAGGTATGAACGGCCAAGCCATCGTTTGACTCGTTAGATAATATGTAACGAGGATCCTTGGATGTTAACAACAGTGGGGAGCCAGACAACCGTTTTGACCATGTGGTCCTGTTGCGTTCAGATAGAGTTTAGCTCCTTTTCGTAAAATGTTCCTCCTAGTCATGTGTGCTCAGTTACCGCCGGCAGTGCTCCAGACTACCACACGGCATCTGGACTGCCAACCAGCCAAATCACCATGAATAATTTCGCTGTCCAGATCAAAACTTTGCTTGTTAATATTCTTCCTTCCAAATGTCTCTTCTTCCTTCCATCCTTCTCCTCGTGTCGGTGAGTCTAGGTTTCCTTTTCTTTGATGTCTCTGKCCTTCTTGGAACACTAGTATCTTTTGATCTGAGGTGCTAGTGCGTATTGTCACAATCCAGGCTGTTCATAGCAGTGGTGTGTGTTTTCACCTGTACCATTTCACCCTCTCAGCTCTGGCTGTGTCCGTGTGACAGATGAGGTAGAAGCTAGTAATTAGGACTTGGCTGTCTGACATGGCGAGAAGAGGGAGGTGCTGCGTTGATCATGTCGTGTACGTTGCATTTATGACTGCTGTAATTGTTTTCTTCCCCCGTAGATAAATCGCCTCACTTCCTGCGCCTGGGAGATGTGGAAGTCAACGCGGGGCAGAACGCTACCTTCCAGTGCATCGCTACCGGCCGGGATGCCAACAACAACAAACTGTGGCTGCAGGTAGGGACTGGGAGCGGGCAGGGCAGGATAACCACTGAACACCAGGACTCATTATGAACAATTATACTATTGTTCATGTATCACACCAATAGACAAAAAGTGAGTTCAAAATTCAACCAAATTATAATCTATCACTTGGTATATCACTTGGCATTGTGTCCTCAAAACTCAAACACCTCTCTACACCATCTCAGATACGATACACTACTCAAGGCAATGCCACGTCTCTTTGGGGAAATGTGTATTATGAAAGAATGGAAAATCTATTTTGTCAGCTAGGGCTGCGGGAAAATCACTGTTCAGGTGACTGCATTGTCGAAGCCCCCGCCTAATGCCTAGGGTGAACTGATAAGGTCCACAGAGTTGAAGGGAGAGTYYGATGGAGGGAGAGAAGGAGGTAGGGAGGGAATAAGGGATAACTCCTCTCATGGATGACTGGGTGGGAAAGTGTGAGAGGCGATGTGACCATTTCGGTGCCCGGCGGTCGTGGAGGTGAAACTGTAAAAGAGACAGTGCTGTCGACACCAAACTTGTCTGATAACGTTCACCGTGATAAGCCCTTAGAGGAAGTGGCAGCTTAACAAACCCATTTATCCCTCTGAGATACACTTTTACAGTATGTGTTACTAGCTTGATGCGTCCTTGATGCCATGTTTGTTTTTAAGAAATGACTCCAGATTTGATGTCTGCCATCATCTTCCTGATAATGTAACGACCTTCCAATGAGTGCAAACGGATATGTTTTTTTCCTTGTTTTTATCCCGCAGAGGAGAAATGGGGAGGACATTCCCGTGGCGTCGACTAAGAACATCAACCACAGGCGGTTCGCTGCCTCGTTCAGACTGAAGGAAGTGACTAATCTGGACCAAGACCTTTATCGATGTGTCACCCAATCAGAGAGAGGATCTGGTGTGTCCAATTTCGCCGGACTCATCGTCAGAGGTATGTGTTCCCTCCTCAGATGAACATCCATGCCCTGTTTACTACCTTATAAATGATTGGTAGCGGCTCTTATTCAAGTCTAAGAGCTGTTAATTGTGGTTTTGGACTCAGTTGCAAAAATTCCCCAAATTTCTTCATAAACATTATGCATGAATCAAAGATAAATATGTGAGGGAAAACACAACTAGCATATGTTTATTCAGATGGAGGAGTTTGAATATGATTAGGATATTCAAATGAGAATCACCAAAGGGAAAATAAATACACAAGTTCTCATGTCATGATGTGTGAAGTCTGCTTGTGGGAATGCTTCTCAGATGGGGTCAGTGGAGAGCGCAGAGAGGCTTGGCGACGGGCCATGCTTCAACAGACACCTCGCAAATCAGCAGACTTCTCTCTCTGAGCTGCTCTGCATATCTCCAGCCACACAGAGAATTAATACAGACAATCGTAGCATCTTCCCAGCTCCTACCTCCGCTCCCAACCCAGAGGAAGGGAGGGACAGTTTTCTTGCATCAGTAAAGCAAATCCTATTGTTAGCGCAGGCCAGAGGGCCCCAGAACCCTGGTGTTAGAAGGGAGTTGAACATTAACTGCACTGACAGGTCCGATATCTCACTGGCGCTTGAAAACTGACATCCTGCTACAGCAATCCGAAAGATGGTAATTTTAAAGGAAATTTTGGGGCCATTGATACAGGCAGCCCATAATGAGAGCTGGCAAGGAGTTGCCCGTTGTCGATTATGGCCTAAGGGTAACAGTTTATTAGTGGGTCCTCTGCCAAAACCGAAGTGACAGAGGATGCTGCCGGCAATTTTGGTCCGCTTTGTAACAAATGAAAATTTAAGTGGCAAATTCCTTTCACCGAAGAACTATTGATCTATGTGTCCCCCAGCGGTGAGGGAAACAACACCAAGCGGAACACAATTCACTTCGTCATGAGGTTTGCGCAGCTCCCAGCGTTCTTTGAGTAATGATGTTGCCCCCTTGCTAGTAGAAACAAAACTTTATTGACAATACTGCTCATTGGAACAGGGCCGACAACAAACATGCCTGGTGCGCTCCGCTTTAACAAATCAAAGGAAAAGCAGCCCGTTAACGGCTTTGATTGTGAGATGTTTCTTACGGCTTATTGAAAGACTTCGGAGTTGACCTTAGGTGCAATTCTCAACATGGTATTTCAATTGTATTTCTTATCCAAGGCTTCACGATTAGGAATCCATGGGAATATGTGCCTCATCTAAAAGGTTCTAGTATGTTGTCTTGTGCATGTGAATGTATGCACAATTGTGTGTGTACACTCTGACTGTTGTGTAGACAGTGTGTGCTGTCATCTCCCCCGGGGTGTGCYTGTGGGGGCCAGTGTGCCACCCTGCCGTAAACAAACTGGCTGATTGGTGGCAGACACGACTGTCAGCTGAGGAGCAGGATGGGAGATATTTTCTGCTTAAAAGTAGATTTAAACTCAGTACCTGCCAGCTCTTCCCCCACTGAAGAAAGGCTCCTGCTTGACAATCCCAGGCTCAAAGAGAGATTGTTAAACTCTGATGAAGCCTCATAATGATGCCAAAGGAAGAACTTGGAAGGCACACAAGAAAAGAGAAACGCGTCAACACATATGATATGAATATGGAACTGGGTTGATTCCAATGCACAGGGGAACAAAAAACAAATTTTAACAATATTGGTTTAGAATGTAATTTTGTGGTGTGCAAATTTAACCTGAAAGGAACTCCAAGCAGTCTGTGGACTGTTTGCTTCTTAACCACAGGTTTTTAAGAGGCAGAATGATTGTGTCACCTTGTAGATGATAGTCTAATACCATCAGCTCAAACAGTGTCTACATGCTGGAAGTAAAGTGGGGGAGACAGGTGGAGGAAGGGATCACTCCTTTGCGTCTTGTAATGCCATCAGTCAGCTGTAGATTGCTGCGTGCACTTTGCTGTTTCAAGGCCTGCCTAGTCGCTGTCATCTTTTGCCTCGGAGCTTATCATTAACTTCAAAATAAGCCAGAGCGGACGTGAACGTTTCCTCCCGCACAAAATGAAGTTGCTGCAGCACACTCGTTTTTTTCTCTCTCTATACATCTCTCCTTTCTTTTCTCACTCCCCTTCCTCCCCCTACCCTGCTCCTCCTTCTCCTCCTCCCCCCATTTTTTGATCAAGCTACTGCCTTGGAGATTGTCGACTGCATCGGCAATAAATGAAAATCAATTACTATTAGAATGGCTCCGGGGCTGTGGATGCTTGGGGCTGGGTCAGAGCAGAGCTGCAGGCTGGCCAGTCAGTAGCCTAAGTTGTGCGACGGCACGGCTGATGTTTAGCGGCGCGGCCTGCTGAAGGATGAGAGATGGATGAGACAAGGTTCAAGGAGCAGTAATGCGAGGGCTCTGCGATATCATTCCACACTGTCACCCCACATGTGATGGATGGGCTGCTGGGGAAGAAGCAATATTAGATGATGAAAGATTCATCATCATCTCCCTCCCCTCCCCCCTCTGCCCGCCCGCCACTATCTACCTGCTCAGTCCTACTGTTACTATCATCCTGCCACCGTTATGAAGCCCTAAATGGGGAGAGTCAGTCAGCCTGCCTGCCTAGTACCTGTCATGGAAGGCTGTTAAAACGCCTGCTTGCTAAAGCCTTCTGCATGCATGCTACTGTGCATTTTATTGCAAGCGTATTTATAGTTTTTCAGTTGAAAGAAGCCATTTTGGGTGTCATTTACTCCAGACCTTCTCTGTTATGTTTACGCCGTTTCCTCCAAACGTCTTAATGAAATGAGAACGGTCCTCGCCTACAGGTACAAGTACAAATTAGATTGGCAATTGCCTCTGCATTTAAATGGCTTTTTTCCTCGTTCTATTTTATCCGTTGATGGCGTTGGTTCATTTTCCTGGAAAACGACTTCTAATAAACATCAGTGGTTTCAATAATGAATTGTTTTGATTAAATCAATTGTGAAGATGCTTCTGGTTCGTTTTAGTTGGAGTCTATAAGCAATCCAGTATTTTGACCCAATGTATTTACCTGGAAACAGGATTTCAGGAATTCAAACATAAAGGAAATACACAGACACAATTCTGGTGACCTTTAAGGGAAAAGTAAAAATATACATGTAACATGCATTTTCATATATGCTTTCTGCTTTTCATATATGCTTTCTGCTTTTCATATATGCTTTCTGCTTTTCATATATGCTTTCTGCTTTTCATATATGCTTTCTGCTTTTCATATATGCTTTCTGCTTTTCATATATGCTTTCTGCTTTTCATATATGCTTTCTGCTTTTCATATATGCTTTCTGCTTTTCGTATATGCTTTCTGGCACCAGTACGGTAGGCCACAGTGGTTGTGTCCATTTCTAATGCTCTTATCTTATTGAATTATGAGAAATTTGATTTTTCAGCGCAGCCCAATAATTTTTGCAGCACGCGTCTCATGCACAACTAATGAGACAGAGAGAGATGAATTGGCGTAGAAAACCAGGATGCAAACACAATTAAAAACTCCTGGGAACTCTCTACAGGGGAGTGTCCTGGGTTCAGGCATTGTGTGTTCCACAAAGAGAGCACTTCTGGGACGTTATCCACCATCACCGCCATACACGATTCACTAGCTTATTATAGAGCTACGTCCACCTGGGTATAAATAATGCAAAAGAGCTAAACAATTACTTTCTAATTTATGGTCTTCTGTTGGGGCTTAATTCAAGCAAATAACAATGTGTCTCATGAACACAATGTATATTTGTATGCCCTGCAGGGCTAAACACTAAACAGGTCCTTTTTGTAGATAATTGTTAGGTTCAACAGACAAAAGCATGGGTCACGTCAGATGGGGGCCCTACGAGCCAAATTTGGTCCACATTTCAGTCTGAATCAAAGCACTGGATTCCGTGTTTATGACTCAGTGCAAGCGCTATTTCTACACTGAGTATACAAACTCATTCCATGACATAGCTTTTACCTGGAATCACCTGGTCAGTCTATGATCCCTTATTGATGTCACTTGTTAAATCCACTTCAAATCAGTGTAGATGAAGGGGAGGAGACGGGTTAAAGAAGGATTTTTAACACATGGAATGTGTGTGCGTGCCATTCAGAGGCTTGTGTCCAGAACTGCAACGCTGCTTGGTTTTTTCGTGCTCAACAGTTTCCTGTGTGAATCAAGAATGGTCCACAACCCAAAGGACAACCGACCAATTTGACACAACTGTGGGAAGCGTTGGAGTCAACATGGGCCAGCATTAGATCATCTGTTTTGTTACTGTCCATATGTAGCTTGTTTTTGGTCACAAATAGCGCTGCTGGGTGCTATAGAAAGTCATAGTCAATCGATTAATAATATAATAATACTCTTAGCAAAAATGTTTCTTTGATTTACAATCTGTTGAAACTATGATAATAAGAAAGGTTCAGAACCTTTGTGAAACTTCACAGCACAGTTACAAAATATGGAAAATAGAAATCTGAATGGTCTTCAGAGGTCAATGGGAGGGGTTGAGGGTAGCTGAAGGCTTGGACTAAAAACAAACAAAAAATAACTATTGTAAAATATACTGTGTCCGTAAAATGTATATAGTATGTATAAGCTGAAAGTAAAAGCCTAAGCGTCATTGTTCATTAGTTTACACCAACATACAGAAGATGGTATACAGAAGATAGCCCTATTTGGTAAAAGACCAAATCAATATAATGTCAAGAACAGCTCAAATAAGCTAAGAGAAACGACAGTCCATCATTACTTTAAGACATGAAGGTCAGTCAATGCGGAAAATTTCAAGAACTTTGAAAGTGCAAGTGCAGTCGCAAAAACCATCAAGCGCTATGATGAAACTGGCTCTCATGAGGACCTTCACAGGAAAGGAAGACCCATAGTTACCTCTGCTGCAGAGGATAAGTTCATTAGAGTTAACTGCACCTCAGATTGCAAACCAAATAAATGCTTCACAGAGTTCAAGTAACAGTCACATCTCAACATCAACTATTCAGAGGAGACTGTGTGAATCAGGCATTCATGGTCAAATTTCTGCAAAGAAACCACTTTTAGTAGTAATAATAAGAAGAGACTTGCTTGGGCCAAGAAACACGAGAAATGGATGTTAGACCGGTGGAAATCTGTCCTTTGGTCTGATGAGTCCAAATTTGAGATTTTTGGTTCCAACCGCCATGTATTTGTGAGACGCAGAGTACGTGAACAGATTATCTCTGCATGTATGGTTCCCACCCTGAAGCATGGAGAAGGAGGTGTGATGGTGTGGGGGTGTTTTGCTGGTGACACTGTCAATGATTTATTTATAATTCAAGGCACACTTAACCAGCATGGCTACCACAGCATTCTGCAGCGATACTCCATCCCATCTGGTTTGCGCTTAGTGGGACTATCATTTGTTTTTCAACAGGACAATGACCCAACACACCTCCAGGCTTTGTAAGGGTTATTTGACCAAGAAGGAGATTGATGGAGTACTGCATCAGATGACCTGACCTCCACAATCACCCGACCTCAACCCAATTGAGATGGTTTGGGATGAGTTGGACCGCAGAGGTGAAGGAAAAGCAGCCAACAAGTACTCAGCATATGTGGGAACTCCTTCAATATTGTTGGAAAAGCATTCCAGGTGAAGCTGGTTGAGAGAATGCTAAGAGTGTGCAAAGCTGTCATCAATGCAAAGGGTGGCTACTTTGAAGAATCTAAAATATATTTTGATTTGTTTAGCACTTTTTTGGTTACTACATGATTCCATATGTGTTATTTCCCAGTTTTGATGTCTTCACTGTAATTGCACAATGTAGAAAATAGTAAAAAATAAAAAAATAAAAAAAACTTGAATGAGTAGGTGTCCAACCTTTTGACTGGTACTGTATATATATATATTTTTAACAATACAAAAACATACACATGCAAACGACAGCATACAAATGCACAGAAACATCAACGACATCACACCTGCTCACACCCCTATCTCCAGCGCTCGCATCACTCTCTGCCACATGGCCTCAAACTGCACCATTTTGTTTCACTCCGTCGCCCACGCACTTTCAACATTTGACCTTTCCATTGTGTTATCGATGGAGGATTGGTTGATTTCCAGTTAAGTTTAAATTTTTTCAAGATGATTGATGTGAAAAGTATTGTCCAACTCATCGGGTATCAGACGGAAAAATATARAGTGCATTCGGAAGGTATTCAAACCCCTTGACTTTTTCCACATTTTTGATGATTTTTCCCCTAATCAATCTACACACAATACCCCATAAGCGAAAAACTATAATTAWTWTTWWTTTTTTTGCAAATGTATTAAAAATAAGAAACAGATACCTTATGCAAATAAGTATTCAGACCCTTTGCTATGAGACTCGAAATTGAGCTCAGGTGCATCCTGTTTCCATTGATCATCCATGACATGTTTCTATAACTTGATTGGAGTCCACCTGTGGTAAATTCAATTGATTGGACATGATTTGGAAAGGCACACACCTGTCTGTATTATATAAGGTCCCACAGTTGACAGTGCATGTCAGAGCAAAAACCAAGCTATGAGGTTGAAGGAATTGTTCGTAGAGCTCTGAGACAGGATTGTGTCAAGGCACAGATCTGGGGAAGGTTACCAAAAATGTCTGCATCATTGAAGGTCCCCAAGAACACAGTGGTCTCCATCATTCTTAAATGGAAGAAGTTTGGAACCACCCCAACTCTTCCTAGAGCTGGCCGTCCCGGACAGAGTTCCTCTGTGGAGATGGGAGAACCTTTCGGAAGGACAACCATCTCTGCAGCACTCCACCAATCAGGCCTTTATGGTAGAGTGGCCAGACGGAAGCCACTCCTCAGTAAAAGGCACATGACAGCCCGCTTGGAGTTTGCCAAAAGGCACCTAAAAGGTGTCTCAGAACATGAGAAACAAGATTCTCTGGTCTGATGAAACCAAAATCTCTCTGGCCTGAATGCCAAGCGTCATGTCTGGAGGAAACCTGCCACCATCCCTACATTGAAGCATGGTGTTGGGAGCGTCATGCTGTGGGGAGTGCAACTCAATATTACAAAGGTGTTCCTAATGTTTGGTATACTCAGTGTACATGTACCACAGTTTTTGATAAACAGATGATTAAGTGGAAGGTAAACAGGTGGACATGAATAAAATGTACTGCAGGCAGAATGTTGAATTGCAGACTTTGTGATGGTAACGTGTGTTCACGAAGATGATATGGGCAGGAGGGGCTAGCACCAGTACAGTGACTATCAGATTGGACTTAATGTGATCTCTGAGTATTGCCACTGCTGTTGAATTAGCTTCAACAAATGAGTCGGCCGACAGCCATCTGGCCTGGGAGAAAAGAGAGAGAAGAGGGAAAAGAGGCCTGCATGATGTGCAGAGCCGGAGACCAACCTCATCTGAGTGCGATAAACAACGTTCTGTCCTTATGTCTCCTTATCAAATCACATTTTATTGGTCACATACACATGTTTAGCAGACGTTATTGTGGGCGTAGCGAAATGCTTGTAAGAAATATTACACAAAAAAACAAAATACTGCAAAGTTGCTTAGGAGCTAGAAGCAGAGATTCCAGACTGACTGGAAGTGGAACCATCTGGTTGGTCTGAGAGTGTTTGATAGTTCGGTGCCCCCGGACCCCATTCTAACCTGAACTTCTTGCTGTTGAATTCATTGGGTGTATGACGATGACACAAATCTCATTAGATTGATTATCGATTTGGAAAGGAGAGTCCAAATGGGTCATAACATTTTTTGTTATCCAGACCTTTTAGTTGGATACTTCTGATTGAATAGATACTATGTCGTCTGCAATAAAACACAGACATTGAAAGCTTTTGCCAAAAATAGATAATGTCCCTAATTGAAATGCCTTGAAGTATGCTGTGCTAAACCATATTCTCTGTTTCCCTCCTGTCTCCTCCAGAACCCCCGCGGCCTATCGCACCCCCTCAGCTGCTGGGTGTTGGGCCCACCTACCTTCTGATCCAGCTCAATGCCAACTCCATATTCGGGGACGGCCCTATCATTCTGAAGGAGGTGGAGTATCGTATGACATCAGGGAGCTGGATAGAGACCCATGCTGTCAACTCCCCTAACTACAAGCTGTGGCACCTGGACCCAGACACAGAGTACGAGATCCGTGTGCTGCTCACCAGACCAGGGGAGGGTGGCACCGGCCAGTCTGGACCTCCTCTCATCACCAGGACCAAGTGTGCCGGTAAGTCTCCTTCTCCATCCATCCTTCCTTTTCTCGCCGTTGTTTTTAATTTTCTCTTTTATGCTCCCTGTTGCCTCTCTCTGCGTTCCACTGCTCTGTGATATTTGCATACAGATAATTGCCTTGGGCGCTCTTAGAAAACATAATTGGAAAAGCCAGGGAAAATAAACAAGGTTCCTGGTAGAGGTAGTGTCATGGCCGTCACTCACTAAGAGTTCTTTTCAGATGTCGGGGGTGAGGGTGTTTCTAAGGAAATAAACTAGCATGCTTTTCAGAACGAACCTTGCCAGTATTTACCCTGGGGTCCGTGGATGACAAACCTGAGGAAGGAATTCTCATTCATTTTTGTCGGGCGGCGTGATACACAGTCCTGGGTTGCCATGGCATCTGCATTAAACAGCATATCAACAAGGCGGGGACTATATACAGAAGTTTTATGGGGGAGCACGTAGTGGAGCGTTTGTGTACGGAGAAGGAATCTGAAGATGGAAAGTGGTTATTAAGAATAATGCGGAATGTATGCAGTGTTTCATTACTCTGGGCATTGCCTTTCCATCAGCCTGAGACACTATCCATCTATTCCCATGCCTCACCCTCAGATGTGAATAGACCAGCTGTATTCCCAGATTGACATTCAGAGTGGGGACTCTCTGTAGTTTTGTGTTTCCTCTTGGCTACTGTCAGGTTGTGGAGTGAGGTTTTCCAGGGGACATAGTCCAGGTACAGCCCTGTAGTCTGCTCAGGAGGAGATGCCTACTCTATGTCACTGCTTTCATCCATCATAGCCAATCATATCATTGAATTATGTGCTGCCCATGGAATTGGCAGGAACGGAAATGGCAGGAACGCATTATATGTTTGTGGCAATACAGGAAGCGTATATATCAATATCTTCCTCTTAGTTTGTCCTACATCTCACTGCACGCTCCCACCTGGCAAAATGCATAAGCATTTTTTCCCAGTTTCATATTTTGGTGTTCAGACCCTGACATCCACAGCAAAAGGAATCCTTGGTGATTAGGAAGTCAATTTGAGAGATGTAGGCACCAGGCATCTGTGTAAATAGAAGTTGTGATATGGCTATGGTCTCAGCAGACACGTTTTGATAACTGGGCTTAAAGAGGCAGCCTAAATTCAAATCTTTGATATTCGTTTTTTTTTTAAAGTATATCCTGTATGTATGACAGACGCTTTTCTGCTAGACTACACTTCCCCTAGATTCCTTTTGAGATTATTAGTTTATCTTCAGTAAGAATTTTATGGCATCGTAGCATGGATCATTTCCGCTTATGTGTTTCACAGCTTCTATACCTGGAATCAAGTTGAATGACAACATAAAATAATTGTAAGAAGTCATTAGGGATGTTCTCCCACAGTAGCATCACGGGTCACAATCAGATAGTGTGTGTCTTACGTGACAGAGGAAGCGGGATATCCTTGCTTTGTATCTAAAATGCAAATATTAAGCATCTGAGCATCTTCCTCCCCATCCCGGAACGGGTGCCATGAGCAAGTGCAGGCCAGGAATGGCAAACAGTGCTCAGAGATTTCTTATGTACGTGTTCTCCTACACAAACAAAATCAACTTCCTCTCGCATTGTTTAACCTTTTTCCTGTGAACTTCAGGTTATTTTCACTACAAGTACATTACTATTAGGATAAGGGCTCCTGGGTAGCAGAGAGGCGGGGTGGCTCGCAGACTAGTCAATGTCACGTTTCCTGATTTGCAGGGTGAGCGAACGCATTATGAAAATCCTCAGGGCGCCTCTCTCCAGAGAGTTTGCGTTTTGTATTTGTATTTATATATTTTTTTGCATGCTCCCTATATAATTTACTTCTTACAAATGTCCTGCCATTTCAGCAAAATAACGTATTGATCATTTCCTCATGCTTCACTGTTAAATAACAAAGAAATAAACGGCCGGGAGGCAGGGGAATGAAAGCTAATATTTGCTGGTGCATGTTACTGCCACCATTTATTGCTGCATAGAATTCACGTTCCATATATTTCTCTTTCCCCACCATTTTGTGTAATAGTATTGTTGTACTGGGAAAAGGGGTGGGTCCATTAGTGTCTGGTTTATATTACGGTGATGGCATTCCTACCATGTTGTCACTTTGTCGTCTGTCCCAGCACATTAAACAGATGTCATGCACCACCATGGTTCCCAGCTGTGCTTCATTTCCCCCGCCTGCTTCCGACCACGTAGACTCCGCCTTAAGTCCCCCATTTCCTGCCATAAACACTGCCAAGAAGAGAAAAGAAAGCATTGGAAACGATCTTCTTCGCTGTTGCCTTTTAAGTTGGATGTATGTGTGTGTGAATAGGTGTGGCACGATTGTGGAAGAACTGTACTATTGTGTAAGTGTCTCAGATTTCCTGAGGGAAGCACATGACACGGTGCTGCTGGAATAGCCAGGCAGGCCGCTCACTGTCTGCCACCTGAGCCCTATTGGACTGGTTACCTACCAGCAGACAGCAGACTGGGACTGAGGGTTAGAGAGGAGAGAAAATATAGTGAAAGAGAGACAGAGCAGGTCTGCTTTCCCACGGGAAGGGTTTTCTTTCATCACCGTCGAGACAAACCACTCACCCACACGATAGTGAGACAACATGGAGGACTGTTGGTCTCATCAAGACCTCTCTCTTCAGCTAGCCAAGCGACACCTCCTACAAGCAGAATTGATGAGTAAAACATCATTAAAGGCTACATTCAACTGGAGATTTCATTTCATCATTACTCAATATGTGTCCCATGTCTGGTAGAATGAGCAGAGGCTTCATTTGGACCGGTTTCCTATTGAAAGGATAGATTCAGCAGTCCTCTGCACTCTATGCTCCAAGAACCTAAAGTGTTTTCCATACCACTGCCTGCTCAAAAACTCCTCAGCTGGAAATTAGATCTCGTATAATGAAATGAACAGACCGCTCGGTTCCTAATGCCCAGTAGGGGTTTTACCGGAGAGTGTTGAAATGTTGTCGCCTTTTAAATTCAAACAGGAAACACCGTATTGACTGGAGAGGAAGTAGTAGAGTTGTTAAGCTGACACTTGCACTAGAACCGTTTCCTGCATGACAGACAGGCAGGGAAAATTAATGCTCTTAGTGCGCCATACGGCTTTGATTCGCCTGTACTCATGCATTTCTACGAGCACCTCAAGTCGCGCTACAAACGCCTTTTGCCATRTGTAACCGACCTGATTGGTTTTAATAGTTCTACACGTCTGAACATGTTGTGCTTTCAGAGCATCACAGGCTAGGATAAGCTCTTGAAGCCAGTTCAAAAAGCAATTAACTCTGCAGAACTAGCTAGCACTGCACTTGGTCCTCGGCCATATACTTTAGCCTCGCTCCTCCAGACAGAGTAGTCCTGCATGGGCTTTAGTAATATCACCCTTAATGTTGAAGAGCATTGGGATGGAGCAAAAGTAGCCATATGTGTCCCAAATGGCAACCAATTACAGTCCTATGGGCCCTGTTCAAAGGTAATTGCACTAAAAAGGGAATAGGGTGTCATTTGGGAAGAATCCCATGTCTAGGTTGAGCTGAGGCTGATGTATCCACTGTCCAGTAATGTCAGGTTGCCTTTGACTGACAAACAGAACAGAGGCCTATCTATCAGGGAGATGTTTCAGGACCACTCAGTCAGTGTGAGAGTCAGGACGTCGCACTCGTGCCAAGACACCATTCCAATTAGTGAAGGTAATAGAGAACCACGAGCGGCTGACCATCACATTGCTGATTACACAGAAAAAAGGTATACTGATTACTTCTGAATGACCTCTCTGGGCTGACATTTGCAGTGGCAGGCCTTTTATTGAGGCAATTTCAATGAAATCACCGGCAGCCCTTCAGATGAACAGTCGATCCAATAACAACCTAAGTAGAGCCAAGGTCAACAGTTCAACCTGTCCTGTGGTACTGAAAGGAATGCATTCGGTCAGGAGTTCTTCCACTTTTCGCTAATGTGTTGCCAAGGTGTTTGATTTGGTGTATGCTATCACTAATTGTCACCATCTATTTGCTGAACGCCGAAGGGACCGGCGATTAGGAGTCTCTAGACAAACCATCCGAACACAACGGGCGTGTTCAGTGATGCGGTGAGGACTATTTCCTCTCAGGTGCAAACACACAGGTCTCCACCCCTCCACTCTCATATGCACATTGACTTTCCACACATGATCAATGCTCAGTCTTACATATTGATTTTGTTTGGGCCCTGCAGCCAGAAATACTATTTAGGGGTCTAATTCTTTGAGTTCTGCATTCATTTCAAAGACCCTTAAAGCACTAGAGATGTGTTTTTTCCCCCTGTACGGGTGATTGTTTCTTCCTCCTGCATAGGAAAGTGGTAAACAATCATGGTGATTATGGCCCCCATCGATGTTATTAACATCCTAGTACACTGGGATTAATACTATTGATTTGGGTACTCCGTCTGTACTCTCCACTTGACACGTTTGAAAATAACCTCTCACACACACACACAACTGTACATGCTACTACTGACCTACCTCAGAGGGACTAGTGTTTCTTCAAGGATGAATTCCTGTGACATTTGCTAATCTGTTGCCCATGACTTTGCCTGTAGTGAGACTGACACCAGTTATGGTGGGGTTGTCCATGGGTCAGGGAGAACTTTCAAACAGTATTATCCTCCAAAATACCCCATAATTACTGAAAGGCATGAAAAGCTGAGATTTTGATCATAAATGCACACTATCAGAATGTGAGGGAGAGAAAGAGTGAGACCTACACTAGTAATAGTAGCAGTAGTCGTTATATCAGTAGTCCTGGTAGCAGTCACAGTTGTGATCGTCCTCTAGAGCAGTGGTTCCCAAACTGTGGGGCGGGCCCCGTAGGCAACGTAGTCCGGCTTCAACTTACTCTTGAAAGTTGTAGTAGTAGAATGCACAAGGTGCAATTTCGAAATTGGGTAGTGGCATCATCAGTTTCCTCTTGTGATGTCAGTCGTGGCATAACTTCGAGAGCCATTTATAACTTGTCAAAAATGTCCCGATCAACTAGCCCATGTCAGCTAATGTTTTTTAGCTAGCTTTTTTAGCCCATAGATTTTGTAATAATGTCCGAGTCACTCAAATATCACATGAATACACAATAGACATGGCAAAATGTATAGAATTGCAAGAAAATTGGCTTTAAAACTGCAAAACTTTCTCTGTAACCAATGACATAATCTGTAGAATTGCAGGAAATAAGCTTCAAACCTGCAAAACATTCTCTCAGCCAACAAGAGGGGTGTGAACAGTTTGTGTCATCAACAGTGCTTGTGCCCATAGAAATAGATGTGGCACGGGGGGGGCTTGAGTGAAAAAGTTTGGGAACCCCTGCTCTAAAAGACGTGTTGGAGCACAGCATCTATTAGTATGACTCCCTACTGGAATATCATATTTTGATGGATTCAAGGGGGAGCAGAAATGCATTCCACTGCCAAATGAGTTTGAATGGTTGATAACATAAATGACTGTCAAGCAGTGAATGGCAGGGGACATGGAGTTGGTATATTACTTTCGTTACCTCAGGCGTTTCGAGAGTCTCCCGCGCTAGGCCTGGCATTACTCTTTCGTGGGAGTCGGAGAAATGGGAAGCTGCGCGGGATGAGGATGAATCATAAGGAATGGTGTTCCAGACACTGACAATCCACACAGGACTGCTGAAGCATGGACTCTGATGTATTATTTAAATGCACCCTGTTTGGCATGGGTGGTAAATCGAGTTTACCTTCTGTTTAGTTCCTCTCATGTTACAGCTAATATTTCATACCATACATAACCTAGGCTTGGCACAAAAACAAGTCCAGCTTTTTGTCAATAGGACTCGCTGTCAGAGCAGAGGTGGTGGATGGTAATGTTTTCTGCTCCCAGGCACCGCTCTTCCTCTCAAGCCTCTACCAAGTCCCCTGGCCAGTGTTCTCAATTAAGGCAACACTGCTGGGGAATCTTCTCTCTATAAATCCTCTCGTTTGTTTGTTTGCTCCATTTTTAATCACGAGCGCCTCTGAGAAATCCTGCCTTGTGACTGGAAGGGATTGTTTGGTATTTGTTGTGTTTTTTACCGCTGCCTCACAAACCATTTTGACTTTATGTGGATTATTATTAATTGTGTGGCTGCTCAGTGCTTCTCAGTAATGATGCAAACACAGGAAGGCTTACTCTACAATAGGAAGGAGGCCGGCTTTTATTTCATCATGATAAATGAGGATATTTACAAAGCAAAGCAATTTGTCCTGTCTCATTCCACACCGTGCATTGCAAAAGGGATTAGGAGGGGGAACAATTCATATCAATTAAGATCGATTTAATGTGTCATGACACAATTTCTGCCGACTCGAGAAATAATTAACTGTAATAGTGCAGGGCATTAAAAAACATTATTTGAGTTGACCACGCTCTATCTTAGGGGCAATGTTCTGAATGAATAAAAATCTAGTTAATTTCTTTTGTGTCTTTTTGCCTCTATAAGTGAGTGAGATTGTTCAAATCTGTGGGTCACGTGTTATTTACCCTCCAGTCCCACAGCCCAGTAATTGAATGTGTCATTTTTATTAAACTCTCTTTTTGCTGAGAACCCCAAGCAAACTTTTTATCCATTTCATTCTCTTTTCTTCAACTCCTCACTCGACCTCTGGGATCCATTACCCTCTTTCCCATCCATTGAAGATAGTGTATTCTACCCTGTATGCTACTACGAGAACCTAAAGCTGCGTCTTTCCGTAGTTGGCCCTATATGATTCTGTGCCACACAGCAGAAGAGTGGGACACTGAGGCCGATGGGTCTTAAAATGGAACTAATGAGTGTAGGAGCCAGTGGAAGGTGTCCTCCTAAGCACCAGTAGGGGCAGCACGTCCATTTGGCCAGAATGTGGGCTGAGCCCGATGGTGTGCAATGCTTCAGTAAATCAGAGAACTCTCATTATAAACAAAGTGCAGGGAGGAAAACACAGGGGAATAAGGAGACACTTTGCTCTGTCTTTGAGAGCTGGCCAACAGCCTTTTAGACGACATTGAAGGACTAACTCCATTATAGTGCATATTGATAATGGTAAATAATGCAACAGCTGAAAGAACATGGGGACTGAGCTGAACAAAAAAAGTCTATATAGTATTGAGTTAGTCAGGCTAGAAGCCCAGTGGGAGATATGTCTATTTGACAGGATGTCAGCTTTGCTCTGTCTTTTGACCTGTCGTGACTCTCCCTCCCAATGATTGTTTGTTTTTACCCAGAGAGCAGGGCTACATTCAATTCATTAATTCCAACAAAGGCCTTACCTGTAGCCCTCTTTAGATTAAAGTGTGTGCCCTCTCAATGATTTGTGTCCAGAGAAGAGGCCTCCTCGACTGCAGGCCACGGTCAACACATGACCCACACTTGACCTTCCCTGTTCCGAAAGGAAGCTAATGGGCAATTCCATGATAACGGAATTGCCCATTTAAAAAGGATGTCAAACAAAAACCATTGCTTTCAAAGTGTAGCTCTTTCCACTCACAGCTCCTGTATACTGTACAGTCCTCTGTAGCTCAGTTGGTAGAGCATGGTGCTTGCTACGAATAGATAGTGGGTTTGATTCCTGGGACTACCCACACTTAAAATGTATGCACACGACTATAAGTCACTTTGGATTAAAGCGCCTGCTCAATGGCATGTTGTTATTATTATGGGTTAAATGGCAGATTGTCATTGATACGCGCCTAAATTGCAACGCAGTGGCTGTAGAGTAACATGCTATACATGATGTCAGAGCTCAGGTTCTCCATTTCACAGCGCTGTATGGGTTTTGACTGACAGCCGTTATAAAGGTGAGCACCGCGCACGACAATCAGATCCTCCCATCCCTCCTGCTAATTGGGCAACGTTTGCACATTTGTCATTGTCTGAGTGGAGGGGAACGCTGTAAATCGAGAGGAGTCGATGTATTCTGACAGATGACATGTTTGAGGATTATAATAAATATTGCTTTGAAGTCATGCAAGCTAACCACACACCCGTGAGTCCAAATGTGCACTTCACATTTCCATAATTGAAAACAAAATGTAATTTACACTATCAACGTTAATGATCGCTATGTTTGAGCCACAGTTACATGGATGACATGCCTTATACCCCGGGTTGTCCTGAACAGAATGAGCCTGTGTTTGTCCTATTGTGAAGCAACGTAGCTGCAGAACACGCACTTGAATGCACTCATGATTCTATGTGCACCAAAATTGCAATCTGTTTTTCTGAAGTGCATTTTGAAAGCCTGACACTAAGATTGTATTTTATAACTTAGCTAGCCGTGTTGGCAATAGAATAAGCTTTCGAATAATGCTCACCTGACCCTGATGGCGATTTATAATGGAACATTTCTGGATTGCGTAAACAACAACAGTGATTGTATGATCGTGGGGATGCAGGGCTGTGTAAAAAAACTGAAAAAATCCTCAATGGCAACAAAGAAAACACCTTATAATAGAAGGCTCTTTCCTTTAGTCATAAAAGTGCATTGATATTACTTAGGAACTCGGCACTGTTTAGAGAGGTTTGTGGCCACTTGGAGACACCAGTTAGACCTCTCACTCAAACCCTTGTAATAGATTTTTCTCATTATCTTGCACCTACTCCAAAATGTTAATTCATATTCTTATGTTACGTTGTTACGTTACATGTTATGTTAGTATTTTCAGATTGTTATTCACAAATCCTTTAAAAAGTACAGTAAATGTAAAATGCACAGAAAAATCTGTGTAATGTTTGCATTGTCTTGTTTTTGTCCTCACCTTTGGCCTGAATCTCCAGTTTTGTCTTTCAATTGCTACCATGTTCATGCATAGTGCTGAGCGATTCATTTTTAAAAATGTATTTATTTATTGACAACTAATTTACCCACGTCGGTTCAATTATTTGAATTCCATTTCGTTTTTTTCTCTTCTGTGAGCTCAATGCGCACATTGCACAGTTTCTCCAGAGATAAATCTGATCCAGTTTGAACTGTGCAATATAGTTATAGTTTCCCACAGGCCAATATTCTTAGTTTAGCGCATAAAATGTGGTAATTAACTACAATGACCATAATCCATTGCGCATCTACTTGTCTGGTCTCTCTTATGCCCACTACGGAAGAGGCAAAGAATGCAGTAATGAGCAGTCACTACCATCATGGGACTTTTGTTTTATTCTGTGTTACAGCATTTATATAAATCTAAACCGAAAACCATGATTACCTTTTAATAACCGAACCGACCTCAAAAAGCACTAATCACATAGCATTAACACATGCTTTTTATAGTTCTTCTGTTAGAAACATTTAAATTTGGGCCTATCCATATAGGCCAATTTCCACGAGTGTAAGTGGTTAACAAACCATACAACTCTATGCATAATAACTACTTTGAACAATTTCCACTGAAAATTAGACAAACGCATTTACTGGCAAAACTGTACAGATGCAAAGTTTGGTAACAGAATAACGGTCAAATCTCCTGCAGTTTTACTGTGTTATTCAGGGCTCATCTGTAAAATAAACCGTGGCCTCAGTATGGTCCCAGCATTCATTTAAAACATAGATCACACACACGTGGATAACTGAAATCAATTCTGAGGAGTAAGTTAAATGAAAGCAACTCATTGAAAATGGGGTTTGTCCTTGTGCTGAAACAGGGTCTGCTTTGCCTTAAACAGTACACTATTGAAGGCTTTTGTGCTTTTGTTATTCACATGCTGTACCAAACAATTCACACAAAAGGAGCTAGTGAATAGCAGTTCTCACGAGACAATTGTTTGGTATTGATCAGGTTGCCAGAGAAAAACAGTTAACATTTCAATGAAAATATGTATTTTCCAACAATAASAAAGTATTGTTTCGTTACTTATACTTTCACCACTTACATATTTTCATATCTCAGCCAATATAATAATTGTATTATAGGTTACACAGACTCTTCCTTGGAAGCCCATTATAACAGGCCATTATCCTCAGAAAGCCTCTTTTTGAATAGTTAAACTAGAAGCCAGCTCTATTCTTTCTCTCTGACATAGCATGTCCGCGAGTTATCACTCATTCTTGTGAAATAAGTCATTCCACCAACGAGTGGCCGTCCACAAATATATAACTCTGAGCAATTTTCCGGAATGCCCTGCGGCAGCCTTCCCGACTATCTCATCTTCCCAGGCTAAAGCCTTTTAAATAGGCGGTAGTAATGAAATGCAAGGGATGGCTTTGGCTCTGTGGCGCACCCCGCGGCGTGCCGAGGCCTCCCTAACAGCAGAACGCTTGGCGGTGTTGTGGAGGCTGGGCCGGGCAGAGCAGATAAAGGAGATGGTGATTAATGTTTGTTCAACAGTTAGCCCAGGCTTCTTCTGCAGAATGCACAACGAAGCGTCAGTGGGACCACAGATCCTTTCAACAAACATTATGAAGTTGCTCACATTATCTGTATGTGAGAGGGAAATGTTATTTAAATGTAAATTCCTTCTCTTTTTTTTTGTTGTTGCTCGGTTCTGGTCGATTTTTGTAATCCAGCCACCCATCTTTTGCTCATTATGTTGAGGCAAAAAACATGATCCTTTGCATTACTCCGGATGTGATGAACACAATGTCGCTTTCCATTTGAATCATAAAGTAATGAATGACAACATGGAAAAGAAATACCTCCATGATGATGTGCGTCATACACCAGTTGCCAGAATAGTGTATTACTGAATGAGTTCTCCTCAGCCATACTTTACATTTTATATAGTCAATTCTCACAATGGATTCTCCCATTTACTAGCCTTTTTACTGAACCAGTTGAACATCTTCTATCTGTGTTTAAAACACAAGTATGCTAAAACCTTACTACCTAGACCTTCCTAATAAACCATTACTCTGCATTAATCCTTAATTATATTTGTTTCCCTTTCCATCATTACATATACTCCACCTGTACTATATCTTAGGGGGGGGGGTGTTGACTACTCCTTTAGACTGCTTATCAGCTTCCTTACAGGCTCTGCAATTTGAATTTCAAAACGAGGCAATTGGACAAATGTGTGGCTTTTTTAACTCTAGTACCGGGCCATTTCTCACCCCCCCCCCCCCCCCCCCCCCCCCCCTTCTGGCTCTCTCCCACTCGGTCTTCCTCAGACTGCACCGGCTGCAATTTCAATACAATTAAAGATCACAGGAATATAGACTTTCCATTCTAGTGTATATGATCCTCTTCACATCTACCATTCTGCAGTGGTTAATATCCTACCACATCAATATGCTCCGTAAGATAAGGCACTAACTACTTGCTTGGAACTTGGTTGTCTGAGGTAAGATTGCTAAGTAGAAGTCCCAACAGTGCACAGTGTGAGTCTACACTAGTTCTCCCTGCACCTCATACAGTAGTACTTAGCACCTGATTGTAATCCATCACATTTGAGATGAATAAAAGATGGCAAAAAAGAAAAGAAAAAAGATGCATCCTTGACATTTTGCTCTTGCCAAAGTTAGGTAATCTGTGCGTAGGCTTGTTTTACAGATTTATCTGGCTCCTTTCTCCCTGTGATTTGTGGTGCTACTCTTTATATAGGGATGTATGGATCACGCAGCCTCCTGTGGAAATGGCATTGCCTCGCTCAGGAATAGACCTCATATTTCACCGCTAACGATCATACTGTACCTGCTATTGTTATACTACACCCATTATCAGCGACGGTCAAAGAGGGACCTGCTCTCCGTAATGGGTGGAAGGAGGAATGTGTATGGAAAGTGACAGCAGCAGTAGAGCAGCTTTCTGCTTGTCCCGGGGCTGTAAACCTCCTCAGAAGCCGTCAGATTAATTGTCAGTGACTAGGAAGTAGAGAGTCTAGCGACTGCTGTGTTCTGGATGGCTGGGCACTGTGACTTGATATGTACAAACATTTCACATCCACAGTAGTGTGGTTTGTCAGGTCGTATGCCCGACGCAAGCTAAAAGGGATGTGCTTGTAATCAAAACACATGTGGCCATGACTTCACAGTGGCATGCCGAATACCCCCTCCAAACATTTACACACACACTAAACGGACGTAGTTCGCTGAAATCTCAGCTCTTTGATGTGAGGCAATTCAGAATGTGAAAGTTGTGGAGTCTTGCTGAATGTTTCAGTGTATTTTTGTGATTTCAAAAACAGTTAATTCATCACTGCTGGAAATCTACATGCAGATTCCCAGAGAAAGTATTGTGAAATTCAAGTCATTTAAAATGCAAAAATTAAATAGCACTTTTTCCTCTAGTGTATCAAGCTACTTACTACAAGCCTCGCTTGCGACATCACAGGGTATGTACTCCATTAGATCTCTCATAGTTTCCATGTTGGAAAGTGTAGCAGCAGATAGTGCTCTTATTTCCAGCTCCATCCAGAGTCAACCCTGCTGACTCTTAATTGAAAATCTTCGTTCGGTACAGAAGATCACAAGGAGGAAAATCACATCCGTCCTCTCGCTGAATACAATTTCTCTAGTGCTAGTGGTAACAGTGTGGGTAATTGATATGATACTGGAGTGACACACAGCGTTGGGAATAGTGAGAATTCGTTTTTCAGCGGGCCCAGTGGGAGGCAGACGCAGGCAATGCTCTCCATTCCTTTGTTATATTTTCTATGAGGAGTTTCTCTCCTCCTCCTGAAGAAGTGATTTATTGGTACTTGTCTGAGGAGAATAAAAGGTGAAATATAATCAAGTTTGGGAAGGACTGGGAGGTTAGTCTGAATGGTGGCAAGCCCGGGATGGAAATGACTGACACAGGAAATGGATGGCAAATTGGTTGATTGCAGGAAAGGAAATATTGTGACCACTCAGCGCGGCAACAAAATTATTAGTCTCCGGCCTCCCGGGTGGTGCAGTGGTCTAGGGCACTGCATCGCAGTGCTAGCTGTGCCACCAGAGACTCTGGGTTCGAGGCCAGGCTCTGTCGCAGCCGGCCGCGACCGGGAGGTCCATGGGGCGATGCACAATTGGCCTAGCGTCGTTAGGGAGGGTTCGGCCAGTAGGGATATCCTTGTCTCATCGCGCACTAATGACTTCTGTGGTGGGCCGGGCACAGTGCACGCTAACCAGGTTGCCAGGTGCACAGTGTTTCCTCCGACACATTGGTGCGCCTGGCTTCCGGGTTGGATGCGCGCTGTGTTAAGCAGCAGTGCGGCTTGGTTGGGTTGTGTTTCGGAGGACGCATGGCTTTCGACCTTCGTCTCTCCCGAGCCCGTACGGGAGTTGTAGCGATGAGACAAGATATTAACTACTAACAATTGGATACTACGAGATTGGGGAGAAAAGGGGGTAAAATTWAAAAAAAAATATTAGTCTCCTCTAATTCTCAAGTTTGGGATCAACACGTCTATGTTAAAAGCAGCCCACATCTTAAACACCATGCAGACTAAAATTTGAAACCATGATCACACATCATGTTAGCATCTTGTGGGTGAAATAGTTCATGGTTAGTGAAGGGTGAGATATTTAACACCCAGTATAGGCTATGTGGTTGATTATGAGAAACAGCCATCGGGCCATATTTCAGCGGCGATACTGTCAACAGGCTTATGGACAGAGGAGTTGAATGGAGAAAGGCTTGTGGAGGTCAGGAACAGACATTCTCCATCGAAGTGGGATATGGCTGACAGATGACTAGAATTCTAGGATCGTCATTGACTGTATGTCCGAGGTGGACTTCAAACAGAGGGGCTGACAAGGGATTCAGAGAATGCCAGCCTGTATTACAGTGGACATTATCGATCATAGAAACTAGTTGATATTTGCCCATTAGACGAGACGCGGTAGTTCAACCTTTACACAAATAGTCACAACAGCATAGCACAGTAGCTAGTTACAGCAGGTGAGGTGTTACCCAAAGAACTTTACATTTCAGCTCTTATTCCAAGCCGCCTTAAATCCAGTGCATTATAATCTCATTGATTGTATGCTGTTTATTTGTGGAAACCAAAGGTTTTTTGGCTGTTCCCTCAGTTTCTTGGAAACCCATTAAGAACTTCCTGTCAACGAGGGGAAGATTTGAGGCCTAACAGCAGAAGACATATGACGATGGCAACGGCTTACCATAATCCGGTATTTCAAGTTGACAGACTCAGGCAGGGCAGGCTAGCTCTTCCAAACCTGTGAATGTGATCCAAAAGAGACTGGGTTGAAAAAAGGCACAATGCTATTCACTCTATTCAATGCCTCAGCATTACATGGATTTCTGTTACATTTACATTTTAGTCATTTAGCAGACACTCTTATCCAGAGCAACTTACAGTTAGTGTGGTGGTATTATTTAAGATACTCTTTGAAGTGGTTGGGTTTCAGATGTTTTCGGAAGATGGTCAAGGCACTCTGCTGTCCTAGTTTCAGAGGCCAAGAGACCTGAGGTGGCAGAAAAGAGTACTTGGGTTGGGGTGTAGGGTTTGAGCATAGCCTGAAGGTAGGGAGGGGCAGTTCCTCTCGCTGCTCCGTAGTTAACCTCTTTGGCGCAGGCGTGCCGCTAGCGACCCACCTCAGCAACATCTGGTGAAATTGCAGAGCGCCAAATTCAAATTACAGAAATCGTAGTAAGCATTCATGAAAATCCAAGTGTTAAACCTCGGTTAAAAGATAAACTTCTTGTTAATCCAGCCGCTTTGTCAGATTTCAAAAAGGCTTTACAGTGAAAGCATACCATGCGATTATCTGAGGACAGCGCCCCGCTTATAAAAGCATACAAACATACAAAAGTAGAAGAGTCACGAAAGTCAGAAATAGCGATAAAATTAATCACTTACCTTTGAAGATCTTCATCTGGTTGCAATCACAAGGGTCCCAGTTACACAATAAATGGTAGTTTGTTCGATAAAGTCCCTCTTTATATCCCAAAAACAGTTTTGTTGGCGCATTTTGTTCAGTAATCCACTGGCTCAAAGGCGGTCAAAACATGCAGACGAATACATCCTAATAGTACCGGTAAAGTTCATCGAAACATGTCAAATGATGTTTAGAATTAATCTTCAGGTTGTCAATTATCTAAATAATCGATAATATTTATACCGGACAATAGCGTATTCAATAGAAAGGAAAAAGAACGAAGTACCAGTACTGCATGCCTCCCCAGTCCCCTGACAGAAAGGTCTCATTCTTCTTCATTTTTCAGAAAACAAGCCTGAAACAATTTCTAAAGACTGTTGACATCTAGTGGAAGCCATAGGAACTGCAATATGGGCCCTAACCCATTACATAGTCAATAGGCATTCAATGGAAAACCCACATAAAAAAAATCCCACTTCCTGGATGGATTTCCTCAGGTTTTCGCCTTCCATATCAGTTCTGTTATACTCACAGACATTATTTTAACAGTTTTAGAAAACTTTAGAGTGCTTCTAGATATATGCATATCCTAGCTTCTGGGCCTGATAACAGGCAGTTTGCTACTTTGGCACGTCATTCATCCGATAATTCCAAATACTGCCCCTGTCACTAAAAAGTTGAGTACCATGGTCTTGTAGTGGATACAAGCTTTGACTGGAAGCTAGTGGAGTGTGCAGAGGAGCAGGGTGACATGGGAAGGTTGAACACCAGGCAAGCTACACGTTATGGATAAGTTGCAGGCTTTTGATGGCACAAGTGGGGAGCCCACCAACAAATTTCTGTAAATAAGTGCCTGAATTTGACCTCGCCGCTTCCTGTGTGAGTAACGTTTACCTCTATGGATTTGTAGTGCATGAACCTGCAGGAGCAAGTCACTGCTTTGATGTTTACAGAGAATGACAGGGTGTTGTGCAGGGTCACACAAGGGTTTTTCCACTCTGGGAAGGGGACACCGTGAGTTGTCAACCGCGATGGAAGCGGTCAGGCTCCCCGGCGGAAGAGCAGCTCCATCTTGTTGAGGTTGAGCTTGAGGTAGCCGAGATACAGTATCTGCCAGGTATGCAGAGATGTGTGTCGCCACCTGGGTGTCAGAAGGGAGGGGGGGGGAGAAAAGCAATGATAGGAGAGACCATGTGAGGAATGATGGATGATGACTTGGTGTGTAGAGAGAAGAGGGCCTAGAACCGAGCCCTGGGGACACCAGTAGTCAAAGTATGTGGTGCAGACACAGATCCTCTCCATGTGAATTGGTAGAGCTGACTGCCAGGTAGGATGCAATCAAGGATGTGCAGAACCTGAGACGCCCAGCCCTGAGAGGGTAGAGAGGATGATCTGATGGTTCACGGTGTCGAAGGCAGGGGAGCAGGGGAGCAACTTTGATTATTTTGAAGTCAGAGGGGACACAGCAAGTGTCAGGGATGAGTTGACAATGGAAGTGAGAGTGGGAGAAAGTCTCCAGAGATGGTCTAGAGAAGGGAGGAGGGGATGGGGTCTAGTGGGCAGGTTGTTGGGTGGCCGGACCTCACTAGTCGCAGGATTTCATCTGGAGAGAGAGGGGAGAAAGATGAAAAGGCTGAGTGAATGAGGAGCAGATATTGTCACCCTCTTTCAAAGTGGTTGACAAAGTCGTCCGCAGAGAGGAGGGAGAGAGGGGAGGAATTAAGAAGGAGGAGAAGTGGCAAATACTTTTCTAGGTAGGGGCAGAAACTTGAAATTTAGAGTGATGAAAGTGCTTTAGCAGTTGATACAGAGGAAGAGAAGGTAGAGAGGAGTGAGTGAAATGATTGATAGCTTCCATTTTTTCTCAGCAGAACGCAGTCCTGTTCTGTTAGTTTCAGTGAGTCACTCAGCAGAAGGGAGGGACGAGCCAGCTGGGGACAGTGTGTCATAAGATGCGCAAAGGGAGGAGAGTAGGGCGAAAAGGCAGGAGACGACAGGAAGGAAAATTATTTAACCTCTAACGAGTCACCAACCCGGATCCGGATCCCCCCCATCAAAAAAGCTGACTAGCATAGCCTAGCCTAAACCACAGGGATATCATATAATAAAATGCATGAAATCACAAGTCCAAGACACCAAATGAAAGATACACATCTTGTGAATCCAGCCATCATTTCTGATTTTTTAAATGTTTTACAGGGAAGCACAATATGTATTTCTATTAGCTAACCACCATAGCAAAAGACACAACTTTTTTTCCCCACCATTTTTTTCCTGCATAGGTAGCAATCACAAATTCGACCAAATAAAGATATAAATAGTCACTAACCAAGAAACAACTTCATCAGATGACAGTCTGATAACAATTTATTGTTAGCATATGTTTTGTTCGAAAAATGTGCATATTTCAGGTATAAATCATAGTTTTACATTGCAGCCACCATCACAACTCTCACCAAAGCAACTAGAATAACTACAGAGAGCAACGTGAATTACCTAAATACTCATCATAAAACATTATGAAAAATACACAGCGTACAGCAAATGAAAGACAAAGATCTTGTGAATCCAGCCAATATTTCAGATTTTTTAAGTTTTTACAGCGAAAACACAATATAGCATTATATTAGCTTACTACAATAGCCAACCACACAGCAGCATTGATTCATGCACGTTAGCGATAGCGAATAAACCAGCAAAAGATATTAAATTTTTCACTAACCTTCTCAAAACTTCATCAGATGACAGTCCTAAACATCATATTACACAATACATATATTGTTTGTTCGAAAATGTGCATATTTAGCGGCACAAATCGTGGTTATACAATGAGAATAGTAGCCAAGCTGCCAACAAAAATGTCGGGAGAAATCTTGGAGAGCACCTAATCTAATCAATAACTAATCATAAACTTGACTAAAAAATACAGGTTGGACAGCAAATGAAAGATACATTAGTTCTTAATGCAACCGCTGTGTTAGATTTTTTAAATTAACGTTACTACGACATACAGCGTGCGTTTAAGCGAGACCGCACCGAAATTAATGGCGGAATAGTAGTGTAACATTTTTCAACAGAACAACGAATTAACATCATAAATAGTTCTTACTTTTTGATGAGCTTCCATCGGAATCTTGTGCAAGTTGTCCTTTGTCCAGAATCATCTTGCTCGGTTGTAATTGTCGTCTTCAATCTTAGAATTAGCAGCAAACATTAGCTATGTGGCCCAGACGTGTCCAACTCTTCATAACGCAGCACAAAGAAAATTCCGAAAATTGCAATATACTGATATAAACTGATATAACTCGGTTTAAAATAACTACATTATGATGTTTTTAACACCTATATCGAATAAAATCAGAGCCGGATATATCTAAGGCCTATAACGAGAGCTTTTCAGAATGCCATCCTGAGGTCTGTCTTGCGTCATGACGAACGTTGAAAAGAGTGCACCCCCGGTTCCAAGAGGTTTTATACGGCCTCAGATCTGCCTAGCAACCCCATTCCAAATCTCACTGCTTACTGACATCTAGGGGAAATCGTATGCAGTGCATGTCGACTCATAGATTACATGCAAATTAATAAACTGACCCTGGAACAGAGTGCCCGATTTCAGATTTCTCACTTCCTGACAGGAAGTTTGCTGCAACTTGAGTTCTGTTTTACTCACAGATATAAATCAAACGGTTTTAGAAACTAGAGAGTGTTTTCTATCCAATAGTAATAATAATATGCATATTGTACGAGCAAGAATTGAGTACGAGGCAGTTTAATTTGGGAACGAATTTTTACATAGTGAAAACAGCGCCCCCATATTGACAAGAAGTTAACAGAAGCGGGCGATGTTAGGATAGGAGAGAGTAGTGGGAGAGAAAGAGCTAAGATTTCAACAGGCCATGACCATCTGGGTAGGGTTGAAGGAGAGATGAAGGGGAACAAAGTAGTGCTCCGAGACCTGGAGGGGGGTTGCAGTGACATTAGTAGCCTCTAGTAATGAGGTCAAGCGTATTGCCTGAGTTGTGAGTAGGAGTGGATGAGGATGAGGTTAAAAGAGGTAAGGAGGGAAAGAAAGGTGAAAATAAATTAATCAGATGTCAGGAGGTTGAAGTCGCCCAGTGCGATGAGCCAAGAGCCATCTTCAGGAAATTAGCTTATCAAGGTGTCAAGCTCATTGAGATACTATCTAAGGGCACCTGGTGGGTGATAGATGACAATAATGTTAACCTTGAGCGGACAAGTGACAGCATCGGATTCAAATGAGATGGACAGATGAGCGAGGGAGAAATTATTAGCCCAGTGCCCCGACGACCAGATGCTCTCGGACTATGAGTGAAAACGTAGTCAGATGAAGAGAGCACAGCTGGGGGAGCAGTGTTCTCTGGGGTGATCCATGTCTCCGTCAGGGCCAAAAACTCTAGGGACTGAAGGGCAGCATAGGCTGGGATTAACTCTGCATTCTTGACTGCAGATTGGCAGTTCTGAACGCTGCCATAGACCAGGAATTCTGCATGGGTTGTGCGCTGAGGGTACACTAAATTAGAAGGGAGAGGCCTACTGGGAGAGAAGCGAACAGGTATAGAAACACACATAGTTGACAAAGCTACAAAAGAGAAAAATGAGAATCTGAAAATAACTGGGTAAAATAATCAAGTGAGAGAGTGGTGTGGAGCCTTCCTCTCTCTCCTTCATTGAACAGCTCGGCAGAAGTTCGTTTTGGCGACAAGACCGCCGCTGATACGACCACAGCTTACAGCTGCCGCTGAGAAAATAGGGGAGACTGAAGTACTATCACTAATTGCTAATTGCCTAGCAGAGGTGAAGAGCACACCTCCTGGTACTAATTGCTGATTGCCTAGGAGAGGAGAAACCACTCCCCCTCCAATACAGCCACTGATTACCAAAACAACAACAGTCACAAATTGCCCTGTCCCTTAATCCTGGTTGATGTGTCAACAATCAGCTGCAAGTTGTCAGCAGTTCACACACCGAGTAGGCTACCGGGAAGACAGACACCACTTAAAGTAGATGGCCCTAGCCACCCACACGCACACACACCCCTTCACACTCTCAGCCTTAATTATTTTTTATTTTTTTCTGTGGACAATATTTTAATGGATATATTCAGATAGCGATGCCAGGCAGTAATGTGAAGATGGTTAAATATTTTCCAACTGCTCCGACTTCCTGTAGTGCACCGCTAGTCACTTTAGAGAGTAAATAAGAGCAAATACATTTGAGAGCAAAGAACCAAGAGTGTAAATGATGGTTTGAGTTTCAATGCCTCCGACTTCTAAAGAGACTGTGAAAAAAACAGCACTGGTTTGATAGGGTGTTTTAAACTCATGCAAATGAATAAATTTCCTATTATGTCTGGGAAAGAGGGGTCTAAATGATTGGCTAATTTCAGTTGGATAATTAACAGATGGCAGCTCCCATTAAGAATTCATCAGTGAAGCCAAGCTCATTTGGCAGTTGTAACTGGTTTTCAGGTGTTTACGGCGTCTCTGCTATGACATCAGACATCTTGGAGCAGTATTTGTGTTCTAAGCGGAGTGGATGACAGTTGTTTCAGGTTGAGGAGGAACGAGAACTCAAGAGTTTATATTTAGCCTCAGGTACAGACACATTGAGCACCTTGGAGGAGTTCAAACCTGAGCATACCTAGCCTTTCACGAGCCTCTACCCCGGGTCCGGGAGCACCCCCCACCCCCCCCACACACTAATTAGCATAGCTAGCATAGCTTCAAAAGTAGATAGTAGCATCTAAATATCATTAAATCACAAGTCCAAGACACCAGATGAAAGATACAGATCTTGTGAATAAAGCCACCATTTCAGATTTTTAAAATGTTTTACAGGGAAGACAAAATATGTAAATCTATTAGCTAAACACGTTAGCAAAATACACCACTATTCTAACTCCATCAGTTTCTTACTCCTTCAGGTGCTATCACCAATTCGGCTCAACTAAGATATTGATATCCACTAACCAAGAAAAAACCTCTTCAGATGACAGTCTGATAACATATTCATGGTATAGGATAGTTTTTGTTAGAAAAAAGTGCATATTTCAGGTAGAAATCACAGTTTACAATTGCACCCACCATCACAAATCGACTAGAATTACTAGATAGAGCAACGTGTATGACCAATTTACTCATCATAAAACATTTCATAAAAATAGACAAAGCATAGCAATGGAAAGACCCAGTTCTTGTGATTTCAGACCATATTTCAGATTTTCTAAGCGTTTTTCAGCGAAAACACAATAAATCGATAAGTTAGCATACCACATGTGCAAATGTTACCAGAGCATCGATTCCAGCCAAAGAGCGCTATAACGTAATCACCGCCAAAATATATTAATTTTTTCACTAACCTTCTCAGAATTCTTCCGATGACACTCCTGTAACATCATTTTACAATATACATATACAGTTTGTTCGAAAAGGTGCATATTTAGCCATACAAAACCGTGGTTACACAATAAAAATACTAGGAAATCAAGCCTCAATATGTCTGACGTCATCTATCAGAGTGATCTAGTTTAATTGAAAGCTAATCATATACTTGACTAAAAAATACAGGGTTGACAGCAATCGAAAGACAAATTAGTTCTTAATGCAACCGCTGATTTACATTTTTAAAATTATCCTTACTTTTCAATACAGGGTTGGCCAAGTGAAGCTATACCAAACAAAATGGCGAAATATGCGTTTAAAATATTTCGACAGAAACACGATTTATCATATTAAATATTGCTTACTTTGAGCTGTTCTTCCATCAGATTCTTGGGCAATGTATCCTTTCTATGTTATAAACGTCTTTTGGTCGATAGATGTCCTCTGTCCTTCGAAATGTCCACCACCAACGACCGACACCCTAAAACGTGTCCAAACTTTCAGAGCGCACAACAAAGAAATTCCTCAAAATCGCACTAAACGGATATAAATTGATATAAAACGGCTCAAATTAACTACATTATGATGTTTTTAACAACTATAACGACTGAAAACATGACCGGAGAAATATTGCTGGTTAGAAAACGATTTGGAACGAGGCAGGTCCGATGGCCTTGACGCTTCAGGCGCACGTTGAGAAAGGGAGGTCTCTGTACATTTTGGTCTTTTGTAATGGCTGTGAACGTCCCATCGATTTCATTGAAAACGTGATGACGTACAGACACCCAGAGGAAGACGTAGGCAGTGTCGGTTTCTTCATAGCATTCACTGTCGCCTTATAAACAGACCCCAGATCAGAGGTAAAAATTTCTGAAATCTGAACCCTGTCATGAAAAGTGCTGTAGAAATTGTTCTGTACCACTCAGAGACAAAATTCCAACTTCTATAGAAACTAGAAGGTGTTTTCTATCCAATAATAACAATAATATGCATATTGTACGATCAAGAATTTAGCACGAGGCAGTTTAATTTGGAGACACAAATATGCTAATGCGGAACAGCACCCCCTATAGTTGCAAGAAGCTAGCTTTGTGAATGAAACTGTCTTTGCTATGTGTGATATTTGCCTAGCGGTTAACAACGTTGGGCCTGTAGCCAAAAGGTTGCTGGTTTGAATCCCAGAACCTAGTAGGTAAAAAATCTTGAGCAAGGCACTTAACTGTAATTGCTCCTGTAAATCGCTCTGGATTAGAGCGTCTGCTAAATTACTCAAATGTCAATGTAAAAAAAAGAAATGCACCGTTACTTACTGTGGAAAGTAACTTGTTACATTACTTTTGCGTTTTTACTGAAAACAGAAAACCCTCTGAAGATGCCTTGGTCATTCCTTCTTATGCCCAGTACAGGGCGCACACTATCTTTGAATGGCTTGAATAAGCCTACCATCCGTAGCCTAATCTATAACTCTGGGCTATACCAACTCAAGGAATAATGACAGACGCAATATCTATTACTGTATTTACACATAAGTTATTACATCTATAAAACCAACTGGTCACAGTAAAAGGAGACCTCAGATTACACGGACAATTGGCAGCCAATCTATTTAACCCAAAGATACGAACTGGGCAGAGATATTCTATGTAAATTTATACGATCACAATGTGTAATTGTAATGTCCTTTCATTTATGTTTATGGCGAAGTTGGAGCTGGAGAAATGTCCATTCTTATCAACTGAGCCTAACTTGATCACCTAGCTACGTTGTTTACTTTATTACCAAATAAATAAATTGGGCTCTCGCCTGAACCCGATGGTCCTGTGTTTGAATCCTGCAAGTAGCGTCAGTCAAGATTTAAGAGGTAACATCTGTCCTTTTCTTCTACCAATTCAAAGTAATGTGAATACTTCCACGGTAAAGGCTATTATTTCTGCCATCTCGCTAGCTATCTAGCTAACAGCTACCATGCCAGCTACCCGCCACAACATTCATGCAGAAACAGGAACCACGGCGAACTTAGTTTAGGGGGAGGGATTTTCATTGTTTGTTTGCACCAACAAAGTAAAATATGAAATAATATTGTAAAAGTAAAGTAAAAAGTAACGTGTTAGGTTACTTGTTATCACAAAATAGTAGGCTTGGTACTCGAACACGTTACTTTGTAACACTTTGCCCCCAATACTGGTTAACATACACACACAGGCATACAGTGCCTTCAGAAAGTATTCACACCCCTTGACTTTTTCCACATTTGTTGTGTTACAGCCTGAATTTAAAATGGATTTAAAATGTCACTGGCCTACACACAATACCCCATAATGTCAAAGTGGAATTATGTTTTTAGATAAAAAAWWTWWWTTATTAAGAATTAAATCTGAGAAGCTGAAATGTCTTCAGTCAATAAGTATTCAGTCCCTTTGTTGTGGCAAGAACAAATCACATAATATTGTTCTCAGTCGAGCAGTGAATTTCAAACACAGATTCAACCACAAAGACCAGGGAGGTTTTCCAATGCCTCGCAAAGAAGGGCACCTATTCGTAGATGGGTAAAACAAAAAAAAGACACTGAATATTCCTTTGAGCATGTCCTGAATACAAAGTGTTATCTTTGGGGGAAAATCCAACATAACACATCACTGAGTACCAATCTTCATATTTACAGGCATGGTGGCTACATCATGTTATGAGTATTCTTGTCATCGGCAAGGACTATGGAGTTTTTTTACGATAAAAAGAAACAGAATAGCGGTGAGCACAGGCAAAATCCTAGAGGAAAACCTGGTTCAGTCTGCTTTCCGACAGACACTGGGAGACAAATTCACCTTTCAGCAGAACAATAACCTAAAACACAAGTCCAAATATACACTGGAGTTGCTTACCAAGACGGCATTGAATGTTCCTGAGTGGCCTTTTTACAGTTTTGACTTAAATCGGCTTGAAAATCTTTAGCAAGACTTGAAAATTGCTTTCTAGCAACGATCAACACCAACTTCACAGTACTTGAAGAATGTTTTAAAGAATAATATTGTACAATCCAGGCGTGTAAAACTCTTAGAGACTTACCCAGAAAGACTCATAGCTGTAATCGCTGCCAAAGGTGATTCTAGGAGTGTGAATACTTATGTAAATGAGATATTTCTGTATTTCATTTTCAATACATTTGCAAAAATTTCTAAAAACATGTTTTCACTTTGTCCATTATGGGGTATTGTGTGTAGATGGGTGTGATTTTTGAAAAATGTATTTCATCCATTTTGAATTCAGGCTGTAAAACAACCAAATGTGGAATAAGTCAGGGGCAATGAATAGTTTCTGAAGGCACTGTACATGCATACACACACACGCACACGCACACGCACACGCACACGCACACACACACACACACACAGACACACACTGGCTCTGCGTGGCAAGCTACCGCTATCTCTTTTAAATGTTCGTTCTTCAGTCAGTGAGAAAAGTGTGATAAACCTGTATCATCTAAAGAGTTTTCAGTTTCGCTCTCTCCTCTCCCCGGTTGATATTGATGTTTTTTGGGGGTCTGTATATTTCTATCCGTTAAGTAATGTACACGCCATTAGCTAGATACAATGTCTTAGCCAGCAGAGGTTAATGGAGCAAAGCACATTAGAAAGCTCTAGCGTCTAGTGCATTCCAGTGTTCGCCTCAACATTCACTGGTCCATAGGGAGCTACATGAGCAGCTAAAAACACAATTAAAAATAAATGATATTGGATTTACATTCTCCCCATAACCATGTAAGTGATGTGTGGTAGGAAAGCTATGTTGGCCAAGCTTTATTGTAGAGTGGATGTTCTGTGGTGGTTCGATGGGAAGTGGAATAATGGGAAATGTGTGGGCAGCTGGCTGTTGATTTCGCCGCCGCCTCGTCACTGGACGATCTACATCAATTGGGTCACCCCCAGAGAGCACCCAAATGGTTCCCAGGCTAATGGAGAGATAAATGAAGAAAACAGCCACCCTTATTAATACCTCTATTCCAAAGGCCAGCTCAGCCCCAAGTTGATTTCACCACTAGCCATCCGTTTTCAATCCCTCCACTTATCACAGTTATGTCAAGAAGACCACAAAGAGGGAGAGAAAGCGAGAGAGAGGTAGTGCTCCTCAATAAGACCTCTCTCTCCCTCTCTCTCTCTCTCTCTCTCTCTCTCTCGCCACGAGTGAAGAAACTGCTGCACCGACAAGTGGCGAGCGCCACTTCAAAATTGCATTTAGCTTTCTGACCTGACAATTCTAATCAATTAGGTGAAATGCCTCCTATTACTCACCCCACTTGTTTTGTATTGACTCACAAGAGCAGAGAGATGGACAGACTAGTAATGGAGCGTTTCCACTGGATTTTATTCATATAGAAACGTCTCGCTGTCCTCCCGACTGGCCAGAGACATAGTGTGTGCCTGCTGGTGGCTGTCAGATCTTCATTTAAAACTAAATGACTGCGGCTCCTTTTGAAACGTCTCTCAGGTTTAAGAAGTGGAAAACACTCTGCTAGGCGTCTGCAGTCTGAGAGATAGAAAACAAATCACAATGGAGGCGCAAAAGATCAACCACAATAGTGGTGAACATAATTACAGTGACTCTCAGATTGCTTTGTTGAGGAAGTCTCCTTGCAAATGCTCTGTTCCTCTGCTGGCCGTCCTTAGGCTTTGTTCTCCCGTGTCTCCTTGAGAAGGGGCGATAGCTGCACATGTGACGGTGGGGAGAGTGCGTCAGCCTGCTTGACTACGGAATCATATAGCTCGTGTAGTCTGAAGGTCTTATTCTGTGTAAAATCTCTATTGAAATCTTATGTGTCCTTCGAAATGGGCCCCTTTATCCTACTCAGGCTTTTTTGCGAGTCAGGTCGGAATACAAATACTGTCCTTCGTGCAATTCTTGACGGCCCACTGCTTGTCACAGTGGCCTGTTGTTGACCATTCAATCTCAGGCAGCAAGGCCTATGGGGAATTGAAGTGTGTTTGCTCCAGACCCTGTTGTGCTGTTTCCCCTTCCCATAGTGACCCTATCCCCGTATGCTGTCACCATCACCTTCAAATCACACCATTTCTGGAAAACACCCATTATGCCTGGTCATCCGCGATCCCTGTCTCTGCCAGGGTGGTCAAAGAGCAGAACCTTCTAGAAAGTTTAGCAACTCCATTTGATTTCCACAAGCTACAATTTGTCTGCCTAATCCTCAATTACATTCTTTTTGGTGTGTTTCATTAACTTTTTTCCTTTCTTGTCATGATAAAAGAGTGACAGACAAGACATGTTGCAGAGCAACTCAGTGCAAGCCGCAGCCGTCTTCCTGGCTCACATTATTGCCATTCTAGGAGATAAAGGAGCTGTTCTGCTCCAAAAGGTTTAGCTGTCGATTTCATATGAAAGCCGGTGGAGCCTGGGAGAGATAGTGGTGGAGCAGTGTGGAAGACCGGGCGACTGTGATTGACGTTAAGAAGTTGGGAAGCAGAGAATAAGCAATCTGTGAGCAAACAGGAGACTCCTGGTGCAATTAAAGATCTAATCCCCCTGTTCTGCCCACAAACAGGAGAAATGGGTGCTTTGTTTTCCTGTGCGACAATGACAGCACCTGTTGTGGGATCCACGTGGAGGCGAAGCGTCTTTGGTGTGCATTCCTAGACTGACAACAATATTTGCATTTTTGAACAACTCAAATAAATTTGCATCCGATAATTTAAAAGGGGTTTTTCTCCCTGCACCTGGTGTCTGTTGTGCGACAATTAGAGATTTGATTGACAGTACTTATCACCTTTCTTGGAAGTGTATACACCAACTACATGCAGAAATGCACATAGCAACAATATAAAGTGTCTTAAATTCTCTTAGTCCGGCTATGRCACGCTAGCGAACATTAGTGCATTACTTCAGGCCTTTCCATCCAATCAACATCAATCAAGGTCCGTGGAGCCTGGTTGGCAGCGTCGCTGATTGCCATCCAGCAGGAAGGACAGTGACCGTCCTGTCACATTCCCAGCCCCCTGTGTGTAATTTGTTTGGACCAGCAGCACGTCAGCAATGCCATGACGCATCCTCATGGTCATTTAGCCCAACGGGTGACAGATTCTTAAACTCTCTTATAATGCAATCATGGGCCTTGCTAATCGGATTAGCAAACAAATAATGGAATCAAGCTGCAAAATAAGGAGGGAAGATCTGAAATCAATACAGGATATTCAATGTGGTTTCTTTGCCATTAGAGTCTGGTGACTGCTTTTTTGATTATGATTGATTGTTTGTGCACTTAATCAGGTGCTTCAGACATGCCTTTGAATCATGTAAGCACTCTGTAGAGAAATATTTACCTCCATATATGCAAATGTTACTTTTGCTCTCTGCTGAACGCCGCGGAGACAAAGAATACATTGTCGCTCGCCACGAAGAGCGGGCGGTACGAACAATGGGTTTTGTTTTCGACATCAATGGTTGATTAAAGATCCAGGGACGACGCCACGGTGTCCTCATCCCAAATGGCCACGTTCCAGACTCCCCCCGACCCCTCTTACCCTCACCCCTCCTCACCCACCCACTGCACTGTAGATAAAGGAAGCCTAGTGCAAGGAGGGTCAGAGGGGAAATGTGTGTTTGAATTGAGGGGCCAAAGGAGGGCCCTGTCCTGTTTAGTATGGTGAGCCACCTGGCTGCAGCCTGCATCCATCCTGAAAAAGGGGAGTTAGGAAAGTGGGCACACTTTCCTAATCGCTCTGGCACCTTGCCTCTCCCAGGACCGTATATCTCCTTTTAATTTAAGGCTTGAAAAATACTCTGGGATTTTAGCATCTGAGGCTGCCGGAATCGATGGAATTTATTATAGGGGGCTTGCCTAATCTGTAAAGTTAATGCAGGACTTCACGGCTATTGATCAGCTCTGAAGGGTACACGCGTTGTTAATCATGGCCCTGGGTGATAGAATAAACAGAATAAAGAAGAGGGGATGGGGGGGGGGCGAGAAAGAGAGGGGGACAGGTAATTGTCTGCTATGCAAATGTTATTGCTTCTTTGTGTGTACGCATGTGGTAAAAGTTGATGGGGCATTGGAAGTCATAAGCAATTAATTTCTACCCCCAACTTATTATTGCCTGGTTGACATTTAAATGATGGAGGATGTCAGGAATCTATCTGACTCTATTCGTCCCTGGTACTTTCATTAATTTTTTCTGCTCTTTTATCTTTTCACCCCCAAACTGAATAGCTGAATTTTGGGTCATCATGTGGGTTGGGCACTTACTAATAGGTTGATAATGTATAGCTTTGGCTTTGCCTCTATCGCCCAGTCAAGGCCCATTTCAGGCTGATCCTAAATCATTTGGTCGTTACTGAGTTCACGTCGTGCACATATCCTGGAGTGGATCAAGTGTGGTAAAGAATATAGGAATAGTTTTACCCTGGGTTTTTCATGTGTCCACTTGGCAGATGAAACGTGTCCCTGATCATAACATGTCATTATGACTGAATTATCCGGTTCTTCTGTTAGAATGGCCTTCTCTCGCTCTTTCTCTCGCTCTTTGTCACTGTTGACCTCACTCTCTATTGTCAGGAAAATCAGCTTTTGAAAGGATTTTGCCCTTGACCAAACTTGCAAAGAGTATTATTATGTGGGGAAAAATGCACCGACTTATTCGTTCCATTCATTTATGACGTGCCTCTACAGAACCTGTCGAGATTTAAGGAAAAAAAGAAATGTGCCATGTGAAAATGTGCAGAAATTGCATGCTGTCACTGGCTCAACTGAATTTTGTGTGCGTTTCCCCGTTGAGTGACAACCAGATAATGACTTGTTATAGGTAAAACGCACCTATGGGAGATGTGTGTCTCTACCCTCGTATTCTTTTTCCTCTTCATTCTTTTCTCTCCCTTGCTTTTATTTCCACAATTATCTCTGAATAAGTGTACATTGGCTCTACACCGAAATGGACTCGTATTGAACTATCATGTCGCCGGCTCAGGAAGCAAAAAAGGGGAGAAATTGAATTTTAGTTTCCCGGTTCTCTGGGTATTTATTAAATGCTTGTACTGTGAAGAGAAGAGAGAGGAGGTCAACAGGTTGCTCCCGACGGCTTCCGCTCTATTACAGACAACCTGTGGCCACTCCTGGACCAATTCCCCTCTGAGCACTGCTCACCCTCAGGAACACTGGCCACTGAATAAGTCACGACAAACGTTTTTTCATCACCGGTGGCGCCACTTCAAATGAAACACTGCAGGGCAGCGGGTAACGGTGGTAGAGGAGTGTGAACATTTGTTTCCCCCCCACTCTTCGCCGAGGAAAAGAGGGATTTAATTACATTTTGGTATCTATTGACATGTTTTTCCCAAGTTAGCTCCAACATCCATGCCATTGATTTGAGACAATACGCCACATCAATATAAATGGCTCAAACAAATGAGTGCGAATAAAGACAAGTGGTGTACATGAATGTTGGAGATGGCCCACTATCTCTCTAACTGTGTATGGAGTTGTAGAGAGCTTTATTCATAATAACCCCCAGAGCCAACAGTCCATCTAAGATTCATGTTAACAAGTCCCCAGTCTTTATTCAGAGCTTTTCATTTTAATTAGGCTAGAAAGGAAGGACTCTCCTGGGCGACGCTCATCAAAGAGCAGGTGATTACACRCAGCTGAGAGCCCAGCCTTTAAAAATGGACAATCTGTGATTTAGCACCACGAGTTCACCTTTCTCCTTTTCTCTTTTTGTCAGTTTGGCCTAAAAATAACATGTTATTAACATGCATATAGATAGAACGTCTAACCTTTTTTTTCAATCTTTCTTTCTGTGTGGCTCAGAGCAGTGGTCGTAGAGATGAGACTGCACAGAATAAGGGCAGGTCTGTTTCCACAGAGGACATTTGAGAGAGAGAGGCTTTTGTGTGAGGATGGCCTGCCACGCCAAGAGCCTGCACGGTGCACACGTACACCCCCCCAGGCCGGCCATAGCAGAATCCTTACCCCATTACTCAATGAATGAGTGTTGCAGAGTGGGAAGGGGCACCAGGGCTCACTGCAGTGGAAGACTTAGCTGAGACTGAACCCCCACAACCTCTACATGTCAGGTCATGCACTTTAGCCACGACTAGGCCGGTGTCTGGAACACATCAATAAAGGACAAATTGAAAGCCCCTTAACCCTCAAAGCTGGCCCCTAACTCATGTTTATGCACGGACGGGAAATGCGTAGTATTTTGAATATAAAGCCTAACATGATAATACTCTTTAGTGATAATCCAAATATGAATGTACAGAAAMTCCTAACCAATGCATTGTAAATGAGGAAATCAGCACAGTACACACAAATACAGTGTTATAAGTGTTTAAAGTCATTCTCCTATTAAAGTCCTGCCCTTGCTGGTTGCTGCAGTGTTGGCTGCATCTCCCCAATGCAAATAGTCACGGAGAGACAAAGGTGCTACTTGCATCATTGCCTTAATCGCGCAGGTAAATTGGACTATTAGAGTCATTAGTATCCAGCATGGCACGATTGCTTGATGGATTGCGGGCCGGATTATATTGACTTTCTCCCAGGGTGATATATTGGCTAATTCAGAAGCCCTTAAGAGGCTGTGTGAGTGTCCTCCTGGTCACCAGCGTCAGCTCAACACAATCCACACAGTTTACGTTGCTCATTAGTCCCCCCCTTTTCTCTCACATGGACATTTAATCCTCATAACGGCCTCATTATTTGTCTGTGGATATGTTCTGATCCGGGGATGAGGAAAAGAAAAGTGGAGCTTTGTGTAGACTGGCCGCTGTGCTGCTGAAAGACAATTGTCAGGCACCATCATCAACACCTCGCTTTCACAGAGCATCCATGTGGAACTGATGTGTTAATGCTGGCTAACCGTGCACATTTTTCTGTGACAGACATGTTAGTGGCAGTATATGTTGTCCCCAAATCAGATGACACTGTACACAAACGGGTCTCTCCAGTGATTTTATGTTGGCCATAGTTGTAGTCATGGGTTTCTTTCTCTCCTCCAGAGCCGATGCGGACCCCGAAGAAGCTGAAGATTGCAGAGACCCAGGCCAGGTTCATCGCTGTGGACTGGGAGTCTCTGGGCTACAACATCACCCGCTGCCACACCTTCAACGTCACCATCTGCTACCATTACTACAACGCCAACAATCAGACCAAGGCCGACTGCCTGGACATGGACCCCAAGGCCCCACGCCACGTGGTGGGCAACCTGCCCCCCAACACCAACGTCAGCCTCAAGATGATCCTCACCAACCCCGAGGGACGCAAGGAGAGCGACGAGACCATCATCCAGACAGATGAAGATGGTATGTGCACTCTACATAACGGATAGATGTCAGGAAACAGAGAGGCTTTTTTTTATGCTCAGATTTCAGATGTAGAATTCACACTTATTCGTCAGTGTTAACGAATCAAGCTCACCCACATACATTGCGCGTGTTTTTCTATCTCTATAATTCTCATTTATTTTGAAAAGATAGATGTATCTAGCTCTGTTTGTAACCAGTTGAGATTGACTCATGCTCTTTGCTGCCCCCCTGTGATTCCTACATCTGGGCTGAGTTACTCATTTCAAAGCAGGGCACGTTTTCTCACTGTTGCTCTCTGAATAGACACTAGCTGGATAGCTAACCAAGGGTTGAGATAACAGCACTGGCGGCAGCCCGGAATTTGTAACTCACATTAAACGCTTCAGCATTATAATCATGCAGCCAGGTGACCAGCTCTATCCTGTGGCTACCGGCAGACATGTTGTCCCTTGAAGAGGACCTGTTTAAATCTCACTTCACGTTCGCACAAGCCCAGGAGATAATGTTAGAGAAATGACTGAGCCCTCTGTAATTGTTCCACCAGAACTTATTTTAACTTTTCCCTGATTCTGCATGTAGCTAGAGATTTGTTTTTTGGGTTATATTCCGGTCCTGCTAGGCTCCCGAGTGGCGCAGCAGTCTAAGGCACTGCATCTCTGTGCAAGAGGCGTCACTACAGTCCCTGGTTCAAATCCGGGCTGTATCACATCCGGCCGTGATTGGGAGTCCCATAGGGTGGCGCACAATTGGCCCAGCGTCTTCCGGGTTTGGCCGGGTTAGGCCGTCATTGTAAATAAGATTTTGTTCTTAACTGACTTGCCCAGTTAAATAAAGGTTAAATAAAAATATATAAATAAATAAAAACATGTTATTACCTATTTCTACAATTTGTTTWGTTTTTTAACAGATTGGGGTGTATGACTTTCCAATAGTATTCCAACAGCAGAAGAGAAATCTGTCTGATTGTTTTTAACATGTCAACCCAAGCCCATTTCAGTAGCATCAGTCAGGAAAAAGGAACGCATGCATTTTGTTTTTCTGTGTGTAAAAAGCTGATGTCTCAGTGACATCCATCCAGTAGATTTGATAAATTTAAGTTTSTCTGACTTGGGGGCGAGGAGAGGAGAAGAGAGGCCCACGTAAACAGTTCCTCTAACACTGATCTGGAGACAGCAGACACGCACGTGTGCGCCGCTCCGGGCCCTGCTCCTCTCTTCAGACAGACAGGCCTGACAAGCACCCAACCATGTGACCTGGTCACGCTACTGCTCTCTGTCTGTCTGCTGTGAAGGAGAGGGCTTTGGACATCCCCGACCCAGCCTGACTAGACTAGAACACAGCCCAGGGAGACAGGCATGCAGGCAGACACAGCCCCATGGCAGACCAGTCCTGTGGCAGCCATAGAGACCCATGGGACTGCCAGGTTTCATCAGTAGTGATGAGGCTGTCAGTCAGTAGTGTTCACCAATCCAGGATGTATTACGAAGGTCCTCAGAATATTAGGTTACTACTGTTACCCATTGACAGCCCTGCTATCTCAGCTATTGTACTGCTAAAATGTTAGACAAAACACTAGGAAGTGTCTTCGTAGAGAGCTTACATTTACATTTATTTAAGTCATTTAGCAGACCTCTGATCACAAGACGCGACTTACAATTGTGCATTCACCTTATGACATCCAGTGGAACAGCCACTTTACAATAGTGCATCTAATCTCTTAAGGGGGGGGGGGGGGGGGGGGGGGGGTGAGAAGGATTACTTATCCTATCCTAGGTATTCCTTAAAGAGGTGGGGTTTCAGGTGTCTCCGGGAGGTGGTGATTGACTCCGCTGTCCTGGCGTCGTGAGGGAGTTTGTTCCACCATTGGGGGGCCAGAGCAGGAACAGTTTTGACTGGGCTGAGCGGGAACTGTACTTCCTCAGTGGTAGGGAGGCGAGCAGGCCAGAGGTGGATGAACGCAGTGCCCTTTTTGGGTGTAGGCCTGATCAGAGCCTGGAGGTACTGAGGTGCCGTTCCCTCACAGCTCCGTAGGCAAGCACCATGGTCTTGTAGCGGATGCGAGCTTCAACTGGAAGCCAGTGGAGAGAGCGGAGGAGCGGGGTGACGTGAGAGAACTTGGGAAGGTTGACACCAGACGGGCTGCGGCGTTCTGGATGAGTTGTAGGGGTTTAATGGCACAGGCAGGGAGCCCAGCCAACAGCGAGTTGCAGTAATCCAGACGGGAGATGACAAGTGCCTGGATTAGGACCTGCGCCGCTTCCTGTGTGAGGCAGGGTCGTACTCTGCGGATGTTGTAGAGCATGAACCTACAGGAACGGGCCACCGCCTTGATGTTAGTTGAGAACGACAGGGTGTTGTCCAGGATCACGCCAAGGTTCTTAGCGCTCTGGGAGGAGGACACAATGGAGTTGTCAACCGTGATGGCGAGATCATGGAACGGGCAGTCCTTCCCCGGGAGGAAGAGCAGCTCCGTCTTGCCGAGGTTCAGCTTGAGGTGGTGATCCGTCTATCCACACTGATATGTCTGCCCAGACATGCAGAGATGCGATTCGCCACCTGGTCATCAGAAGGGAAGAGAGAAGATTAGTTGTTTGTGTCGTCTGCATAGCAATGATAGGAGGAGACATGTGAGGTTATGACAGAGCCAAGTGACTTGGTGTTATAGCGAGAATAGGAGAGGGCCTAGAACAGAGCCCTGGGGGACACCAGTGGTGAGAGCACGTGGTGAGGAGACAGTTTCTCGCCACCACTGGTAGGACGACCTGTCAGGTAGGACGCAATCCAAGCGTGGGCCGCGCCAGAGATGCCCAACTCGGAGAGGGTGGAGAGGAGGATCTGTTGGTTCACAGTATCGAAGGCAGCCGATAGGTCTAGAAGGATGAGAGCAGAGGAGAGAGAGTTAGCTTTAGCAGTGCGGAGCGCCTCCGTGATACAGAGAAGAGCAGTCTCCAGTTGAATGACTAGTCTTGAAACTGACTGATTTGGATCAAGAAGGTCATTCTGAGAGAGATAGCGGGAGAGCTGGCCAAGGACGGCACGCGTTCAAGAGTTTTGGAGAAAAGAAAGAAGGGATACTGGTCTGTAGTTGTTGACATCGGAGGGATCGAGTGTAGGTTTTTTCAGAAGGGGTGCAACTCTCGCTCTCTTGAAGACGGAAGGGACGTAGCCAGCGGTCAGGGATGAGTTGATGAGCGAGGTGAGGTAAGGGAGAAGGCCTCCGGAAATGGTCTGAGAAGAGAGGAGGGATAGGGTCAAGCGGGCAGGTTGTTGGGCGGCCGCCGTCACAAACGCGAGATTTCATCTGGAGAGAGAGGGAGAAAGAGGTCAGAGCACAGGGTAGGGCAGTGTGAGCAGAACCAGCGGTGTCGTTTGACTTAGCAAACGAGGATCGGATGTCGTCGACCTTCTTTTCAAAATGGTTGACGAAGTCATCTGCAGAGAGGGAGGAGGGGGGGGGAGGGGAGGAGGATTCAGGAGGGAGGAAGGTGGCAAAGAGCTTCCTAGGGTTAGAGGCAGATGCTTGGAATTTAGAGTGGTAGAAAGTGGCTTTAGCAGCAGAGACAGAAGAGGAAAATGTAGAGAGGAGGGAGTGAAAAGGATGCCAGGTCCGCAGGGAGGCGAGTTTTCCTCCATTTCCGCTCGGCTGCCCGGAGCCCTGTTCTGTGAGCTCGCAATGAGTCGCTCGAGCCACGGAGCGGGAGGGGAGGACCGAGCCGGCCTGAGGATAGGGGACATAGAGAGTCAAAGGATGCAGAAAGGGAGGAGAGGAGGGTTGAGGAGGCAGAATCAGGAGATAGGTTGGAGAAGTTTGAGCAGAGGGAAGAGATGATAGGATGGAAGAGAGAGGGTAGCGGGGGAGAGAGAGCGAAGGTTGGGACGGCACGATACCATCCGAGTAGGGGCAGTGTGGGAAGTGTTGGATGAGCGAGAGGGAAAAGGATACAAGGTAGTGGTCGGACTTGGGAGGAGTTTGCAATTGAGGTTAGTGGAAGAACAGCATCTAGTAAAAGATGAGGTCGAGCGTATTGCTGCCTTGTGAGTAGGGGGGGAAGGTGAGAGGTGAGTCAAGAGGAGAGGAGTGGAAAGAAGGAGGCAGAGAGGGAATGAGTCAAAGGTAGACGTGGGGAGGTTAAAGTCGCCAGAACTGTGAGAGGTGAGCCGTCCTCAGGAAGGAGCTTATCAAGCATCAAGCTCATTGATGAACTCTCCGAGGGAACCTGGAGGGCGATAAATGATAAGGATGTTAAGCTGAAAGGGCTGGTAACTGTGACAGCATGGAATTCAAAGGAGGCGATAGACAGATGGGTAAGGGAGAAAGAGAGAATGACCACTTGGAGAGATGAGGATCCGGTCCACCACCCGCTGACCAGAAGCTCTCGGGGGGTGTCGAGAACACGTGGCGGACGAAGAAGAGCAGTAGGAGTAGCAGTTGATTCTGTGGTGATCCATGTTTCCGTCAGTGCCAAGAAGTCGAGGGACTGGAGGGAGGCATAGGCTGAGATGAACTCTGCCTTGTTGGCCGCAGATCGGCAGTTCCAGAGGCTACCGGAGACCTGGAACTCCACGTGGGTCGTGCGCGCTGGGACCACCAGATTAGGGTGGCCGCGGCCACGCGGTGTGGAGCGTTTGTATGGTCTGTGCAGAGAGGAGAGAACAGGGATAGACAGACACATAGTTGACAGGCTACAGAAGAGACTACGCTAATGCAAAGGAGATTGGAATGACAAGTGGACTACGCGTCTCGAATGATCAGAAAGTTAAGCTTACGTAGCAAGAATCTTATTGACTAAAATGATTAAGATGATACAGTACTGCTGAAGTAGGCTAGCTGGCAGTGGCTGCGTTGTTGACTTTGTAGGCTAGCTGGCAGTGGCTGCGTTGTTGACACTACACTAATCAAGTCGTTCCGTTGAGTGTAATAGTTTCTACAGTGCTGCTATTCGGGGGCTAGCTGGCTAGCTAGCAGTGTTGATTACGTTACGTTGCGTTAAAAGAACGACAGTAGCTGGCTAGCTAACCTAGAAAATCGCTCTAGACTACACAATTATCTTTGATACAAAGACGGCTATGTAGCTAGCTGTGTGGCTAGCTACGATCAAACAAATCAAACCGTTGTACTGTAATGAAATGAAATGAAAATGTGATCCTACCTGTGGAGCGAAGCGGAATGCGACCGGGTTGTTGAGTGCGGAAGTTCTATTCGGTAGACGTTGGCTAGCTGTTGGCTAGCTAGCAAATAGCTGGCTAGCTAACCTCGGTAAATTAAGATAATCACTCTAAAACTACACACTCTAAACTACACAATTATCTTGGATACYAAGACAGCAAAGACAACTATGTAGCTAGCTAACACTACGCTAATCAAGTCGTTCAGTTGAGTGTAATAGTTGCTACAGTGCTGCTATTCGGTAGACGGTGGACGTTTGCTAGCTGGCTAGCTGCTGGGCAGATAGCAGTGTAGACTGCGTTAGMACGACGAAATACGATAATTACGCAACTATCTTTGATACAAAGACGGCTATGTAGCTAGCTAAGAAGAAATTGCTAAGATTAGACAAATCAAACCGTTGTACTATAATGAAATGTAATGAAATGTAATGAAAAGTTATACTACCTGCGGACCAAAGCGCGAATGCGACCGCTCGCTCCAACCCGAAATCACCTCAAGAATACGAGCTCCAATACATTCATGTTTTGGATTGGAGATTCTACTCAATACATTTAGTTTTCCACTGATCAGTACTCATGTCACAGTGGTCTGGCATGCTGGTTTCTCTTGCTGATGGATGTACTCTAATAGTGAAAGGGATAAAGCCCACAAATTAAAGGAGACTAATTTGATCATAAAACATGCAGACAGGGAGAGAGGATGCTCTTGAAAAGACATTGCACCTTGATCTCATCTCGTGTAAATACATTATCAAAATTCAATAAAAAAAACACCAGGGATTCGAGTGTCTGCCATTCAGTGCTAGCACAGAGCTCTACCTTATTATGCCATTTTCAACATGTTGCTTTACGGTAAGTAAAACCAATCAGTGGTCTTGTTACGGGCACAGAGGCTCAGGAGTGGCTCTCTCTGTGAGAATAGGATTCATTACAGCACAGTGGCCTTCCTTTGATTGCACGAGGACTCACTCCTCCTGTCTTCTGTCCTAATGCAGTGCCTGGCCCCGTTCCKAGCCAGTCCATGAAAGCCACACCGTTTGAGGATCGGATCTTCCTCTACTGGAAGGAACCACTGGAGCCCAATGGGATCATCACCCAGTATGAGGTAAGGAAGCATTATGGTCAGAAGGAGGTGGGAGGAGGAAGGCGCGGGAGGTAGGGGTATGAGAGAAGGTGGGGTGGGAAGGGAGTGACGGGGTGGAAGGGAGGAGAGAGGTGGGAGGAGGGAGGGAGGGAGAGGTGGGGGTATGGAAGAGGTGAAGGGAGGGAGAGAGTGGGGGAGGGTGGGGGGGGCTGGGTGTGAGGGTAAACAGGTCTGTCCAGGATCCACATGTGTTTGTATATATAAACCATGTTTCACAGGTTTATGAACCTTTACGTCCCTCTGGAAACATCCTGCTCCTTTTCAACAGGATATGGTGCAAATACAACTCAAACAGTGGACTGTGGTCGAAGGGGAACTCATTGTATGTTACTGTTGAAAAATACCTTTTTGAGTACTGCTTAGATACAGTATGAAAAGAAGGTTCTTGATCCATAATGAACTGTATTGTATTATTTAAGGTAAAACACAGATTCATAGCTTGTGTGCAATGGGTGTATGGAAGAAAACATTTCCTCTTCTCAAATGTCATCAAGCTGTGAGAGTATGATAAACTGGCCAAATCCATGGAAAGTAATATGACACTGCCCACATAATCCATGGAACGTAACATGACACTACTAAATAATGACATGGAAACACATGACACTACTACAAATGAATGGAGACACATGACACTTACTACTAATCCATGGGAAGTAACATGACACTTACTACATAATGAGATGGGAAGACACATGACACGTACTACATAATCCCATGGGAAGTACATGACACTTACTAATAATGACATGGGAAGGACACATGACACCTTACTACATAATCATGGGAAGAACATACACTTACTACATAATGACAGATGGGAAGACACATGACACTACTACATATCCATGGAAGTAACATGACACCACTACTACATAATAGACATGAAGAACATAAACACTTACTACATAATCCATGGAATGTAACATGACACTTACTACAATAAGGGAATCACATGACACTTACTACTAATCCATGGGAATCGTTAACATGACATACTACATAATGAAGATGGAAGACACATGACACTTACTACATAATCATGGGAACTGTTAAACAGACACATACTACATAATGAATGGAAACACATGACACTTACTACATATCCATGGGAAGTAACATGACACTTACTACATAATGACATGGGAGTCACATGACACTTACTACATATATCCATGCGAAATGTAACAGAACACTATACTACATAATGACATGGGAAGTCACTGACACTGATACATAAGATCAATGGGAATCACTTACACTTACTACAAATGACATGGGAAGTCACATGACACTTACTACATAATCCATGGAATGAACATGACACTTACTACATAATAGACATGAAGTCACATGACACTTACTACAAATGACATGAAAGTCACATGACACTTACTACATAATACATGGGAATCACATGACACTTACTAATAAATCCATGAATCGTACATGACAACCTTACATACATAATGACATGGAAGTCACATGACCACTTTACTACATAATGACATGGGAAGTCACATGACACTTACTACATAACATGGGAAGTAACATGACACTACTACATATACATGGAAGTCACATGACACTTACTACATAATGACAGGAAGTCACATGACACTACTACATAATCCATGGAATGTACATGACACTACTACAATATGACATGAAGTCACATGACTTACTACATAATTGACATGGAATCACATGACACTTACTACATACATGACATGGAAGACACATGAGCACTTACTACATAATACATGGAAATCACATACACTTACTACATAATGACATGGAAGTCACATGACACTTACTACATAATCATGGGACATGTAACATGACACTTACTACACTAATGACATGGAAGTCACATGACACTACTTACATAATGACATGGAAGCACATGACACTTACTACATAATGACATGAAGTCACATGACACTTACTATCAATACATGGGAAGTCCACATGACACTTACTACATAATCATGGGAAGAACTGACACTTACTACATAAACATGGGAAGTCACATGACACTTACTACAATGACAATGGGAATCACATGACACTTACACATGAATCCATGGAAGTCACATGACACTTACTACATAATACTGATGCGGAAGTCACATGACACTTACTACATAATGCACATGAAGTCACATGACACTTACACATAATCCATGGAAGTCACATGACACTTACTACAAAATGACATGGGAAGTCACATCGACACTCTACGAATTAACCATGAAGTCACGAGACACTTACTACATAAATTGACAAGGAGTCACCCCCATTGAAAACCAAAAACTATACTAAATAAATCCATGGCAAGTCACATGACACTTACTACATAATGACATGGGAAGTCACATGCTCAAATTCTTTATCACACATTTTAGTTCAGGTTTATGAGATTGTCTCCATATGCGTTCATATGCACCACAAGTCTTAATATGCATGCTGTAAACACAATGCAGAAAAATCACTCAAAACTAATTTCATTTTTTAAAACTTTGCTATGTACTTTGCTATGTATGTGCATTCCATTCCAAGTTTCCATCACGGCATAATGTAACAGAAAACTCATTACCATTTGCTTGGACACTTTTTCGACAGCTCATTAGGTAAATATTGTATTTCCCTCACCTCTCCCTCCCCTGACAGATCAGCTACAGTGGTATTCGGTCCTTTGACCCCTCGGTGCCGTTACTGCGGCCTCCTCTGATCGTGTCTCTGCCCTGGAACACTTCTCACCACGTCTTCAACCAGCTCCACCCTGGCACCACCTACCAGTTCATCATACGAGCCAGCACCGTCAAGGGCTTCGGGCCCCCAACCACACTCAACATCACCACCAACATCTCTGGTACATTTATTCCCCCCCACCCTTTTGCCCTCAGAACAGCCTCAATTCGTCGGGGTCATGGACTCTGCAAGGTGTCGAATGCGTTCCACAGGGATGCTGGCCCATGTTGACTCCAATGCTTCCCACAGTTGTGTCAAGTTGGCTCCACTGTTGTGTCAAGTTGACTGGATGTCCTTTCGGTGGTGGACCATTCTTGATACACACAGTTACAGTTACAGAAACAGTTAAGCATGAAAAACCCAGCAGCGTTGCTGTTCTTGGCACAAACTGGTGCGCCTGGCACCTACTACCATACCCCGTTCACTGGCACTTAAATCTTTTGTCTTGCCCATTCACCCTCTGAATGGCACCCATACACTGGCATCTACACTGATTGAAGTGGTGACATCAATAAGGTGTCATAGCTTTCACCTGGATTCACCTGGTCAGTCTATGTCATGGTTCTTAATGTTTTGTACACTCAGTGTATATTTCCACATTGAGGTTGGAATAAGGCTGTCAAATTTTGAAAATGATGATAGTGCCCTTTTAGTGTAAAAGCTGTTTGAAAAGACCGCCTGGAATTTCAGCCTGTTTTGGTAGGATGGAGTTTTGGCCTGCCTGGTGACATCACCAGGCGGTAAATGACTTAATAGACTAATAAGAGAGTTCCAAACCTCTCTGCCAATAACGGCTAGTTTWCAGTTCTCCCCTCCCCACTCAGAGAGTCCTAGCAAAATTCTTGCTTGACAAATTGCTCTTTGCTAAGAAGCTATTTTTGTCTATTTTTGACCATTTGGATTGAAAACAATCACAGTAAGGTACACTTAATTGTTACCCAGAAATGATTTAATACTGAGACAACTGCATTGGACCTTTAACCTTTATTTATCCAGGAAGTCCCATTGAGGTCAGAAGACCTCTTTTACAAGGGAAACCTGACCAAGAGGATCCTCCCTAGTATGGTAGATTACATATACAATGGCAGTGGTGTTGCAGCTGCTAGGCTATAAGAAGTGCTACCAGAGGAAATATTGTTTATTGTATATAATAAGTAGCTATCGTAGTTGTGTTAAATTGATGCATAATGTAATTGTTATCGTAAGACACTCCTGCCAGTTGTTGTTACGTTTTAAAGGGTCTGTTAGCACTTCAGCTGCAAGTAGCATCTAGGAAGCAAAGTAACCAAAATGGGGTGAAAATAGTGCATTTTAATGCATAATGTGGTTGGGTTGATTTTAAGAGTAATTTCTCCCATAATACTAAGCACAGCGCTGAGATATCTGTCTGTAATGCTTACTGTATCAGACTCGGTTGTGTAATGAAATATATGGATTCTCCATACCTGTTGGAGTCATTTTCTTCAGCACACTATTTTCCCAACTCTAATCTTGGCAGCACTCAACGTGCACTAGACAGGGATGTATTTGAAATCTGTTGAAGTGACCGCCTAGGACCTCATTAGATAATAATGCGAACCACAGCCAACATTTAAAGCAATCAAATTAAGCAGGTGAATAGAAGCTGAAAGCTTCTTGATATATTGGCAAATAAGGCCAGTAGCCTTTCTTAAGTAAGAGAGGCCTTGTGCTTTTTGCACTAAACACCTCGTTCAATCTTTAAGAGATGTAATGTACACAATTTATTTGTAATCACACAGGAAACATCATTTCCCGCTTTTTGGCAAAACTGTCGGGTTGCAATTCTCCGAAATGCATTAGAAAACATGTTCCAAGCAGGAGAGGAGCTGTTTACTATGCACTTTGCAGTACTATAATAAAGTTCAGCCAAGTTCAAAATGAAGCATAATGTGTCTTGATGGAGCATGCTTTTCCCAAGCCTTCAACATAGTACACCCCATTGCCGTCAATTACCCCCACTCTTGCATTTTCCCTCCATCTGTGATTTTGCGTTTAATTCTTGTCTTTTCCCCCCCGTAGCCCCAACTCTGGAGGAGTATGATGGGTCCGAGGCATTTCTGAATGAGACGGCCACCACCATCACGGTCCTACTGAAGCCAGCTCAGGCCAAAGGTGCCCCTATCAGGTAAGAGAACTAATGCCTGGCTTTGTTCTAGTCCAAAGGTTCCATCCAATCATTTTATTGAAGCTCCTCCATCCGTTTGCCTGACCTCTCTGTCAGGACGTTTGTGTCGTGTTGTTCCCTGTTCCTCCCTGTCCCTTAATGCAGCACAGCCCACAAATAGAGAGAGCAGTGCTGGGTAATGTTTGCAGAGACTCTGCAGGGAATTTAGATATTCAGGTCCATTGCCCTGCCGATCTCTATTTGATTTGGCCATTGTTGGCCTGTGCCTTTTCATTTCCCCTCCCCTATCACAATCGGCAGGGATATGGAGTTTGAAGGTACTTGTCATAAAGGGAATTTGAAGATAACTCTTTGCTCTCAGATTCAGTAAATCAGCTATTATGCGGCCAGGCCTGGGCTTCGATTGTGAAATTGGAGGGGCCGCAGATGGGGAGGGGAAGGACAACAGCCCTGAATACAAAACCAGCTGACCACATTTCTTCCTCACAGGCACTCACTCAGTAGATGTGGCAGTTGTTGCTAATATGTCACACSCCCCTCTAAATGTGGCTGTTTTTGTCTGGAATACAGATGTTGTGTAGAGTATTGTTACAAATATCATAAAGATGAATATAATCAGATACCAAATATGGAATGGAGGGTGGGTGTTAGGATTGGGAAATACACTGCCACTAGGATTATGTCGTGTTTTTACCAGCTTAAAGGTCCAATGCAGCCATTTTTATCTCAATATCAAGTCATTTCTGTGTAACAATTAAAGATACTGTCCAGGATCTTAAGCACAACAAATTCGTAACATATTGTACGAAATGGATTCGTAACATATCATACYAAATGCAAAACAATTGTATGCAATAGGACATTTTTCAGGACGTAACATGTCATACGAAACGGATGACGTAGTAAAGGCATGGGCCTTTAAAGGATTTAGGAGTACCAACGAAGCAAAGATGTGTGTTTTTAAAATAGACAGTGATTCGGAATTGGACAGATTGTGGCCTGAGTGCATTATCAAAAGGATAGTTTAATTTGACCAGTTTTGGCTGTGCACCGTAAAACTGGCCAAGCTCTGATGAAAGCTGATTGGCTAATCACGCAGCAACTCTGTGCAGCGGTAATTTAGAGAGGGTTGGTTAAGGTGTGTATCAGGGATTGAGCTATAATGAGCCTCAGGCCATCTGCTCAGGTAATTTGTAACAGTTTGACAAGCAATACAAGGAAGAGGAAACGAGCCAGAGCACTCACTCTATTTCGGTGGAAGGGGGCAGATTTTGTGTCCATCTGCGCCCGGCATTATGGAGTGTCACTTGCGTTTTAGATCTGCYGCGCTTTGAGCTAAAATAGGAGCTATGGAAGGTCAGGGAGGTGGCGAAGGCTGTCATGCCACTGGGCGCTAATGGTGAGGGAAGGGCGGACGGGGGGAGAGAGACGCGCCCCCGGGCAGTCATTACCAAATGTGGAAGGAAGGAGGTTCTGCTAGGTTTACAGCTCCATGGGTGTGTGAGGGGGCTCCTCCTCTCCTCGCTCTGCGCTGTGTTTATAAGTTGCCCTGGCACTGTGGTTAGTGCGTGTCTTGCCACGTTAAGACCCTTAGGGGGAGAGACGAAGCACAGCAGTGTGACTTTGAAATACTAATGAGAGACACGACCTGTTTACTCCCACTGGAGTTTCATGAACCCTTTCTCTTTAGTCTACAGCCTCCCAGTCTGAGAGAATGGATTGTTATTAGAGAAAGGCTATGTGCAGATAAATGGGCTCAGGTAGAGATATCATGGCCTGCAGCGTACGATGTTACCAAGCCAGGGCTAATTCCAGGAGTTCAACTCATTTGGCATGCCCTCTCTGTGCTCTGTGAAGTGAGAGATTGCTTTAAGATTAGCCTGCTTTTGTTTGGCTAGCTGACTTTGTTTGCCCGTGCTGTTTTGTGAGGACTGATTGCCTGTGATGTCCTGTTCCTCTCCGCAGTGCTTATCAGATCGTAGTGGAGGAGCTGAATCCTCATCGCACACGCAGGGAGGCCAGCTCCGTGGACTGCTACCAGGTCCCAGTCTCCTTCCACGCCTCCAGTGGCGGTTCACCGTATTACTTTGCGGCAGAACTCCCGCCTGGGAACCTTCCGGAGCCTTCTCCGTTCACGGTGGGCGACAACAAGACATACCACGGCTTCTGGAACCCTCCGCTCGCTCCCAGGAAGAACTATAACATCTACTTCCAGGCCGTCAGCAGCGTGGAGAAGGTGAATATACACCACGCTCTATCAGCCAATAGGATTCTCTAATGTTACCTCATTGGGTTATTGGGGTTTTACGTCTGTCTTAAAACTGAGTTATACATCGAGGAGCATTGTTTGCCACCCCACCCTTTTGAATGAATTAAAATCCTTTCTTATGTTGTATTGTATTTGATTTGTTTTGTGTTTTTCTTCCACAGGAAACAAAAACACAATGTCTGAGACTTGCAACAAAAGGTAAGACTTACATTTTTGTTTATTTGTACAACAATAAAAGTCCTCCTTGCCCAATATTAATGCATTTGACTGTACAGTACAGTTGGATTTCACTTTTCCCAGTAGCCAATGAATGCCCTCTCTCGTGCTCCGACGAAGAACTATTACGTGATAATGCGTGTGCCACTTTATTTTCTGTCGCTCTTCCAAGAGAATTGTCGTGCAGCGAGGATCTGGATTGAGGCAGAATTAAGGAAAGCTTATTTATTTGTAACATTCGCGCTTGTAAAGCACCTTCTCTGGTGAACAGCTTGTTTCTGTGGGAACAGGGGGCTAGCAGTGCCAACCCTTTGGATTTCACAGATAGAGAGAGAAAGCTCACTGGTTTTTATCATAAAGCCATGCTGTTGGTTTTTGGTGATTAAGAGGGAGTGGTCATTAAATTGTTACAATTCATACAGTGCCAGCTCATCCGTGATGTAAGTCAAAGGGAAATAGGTTGCCGATTTATGGACTCTGTCCTCTGGCTGCACTATTGAACTTATCTGCATTATAGATTATGGACAACATTTATGCTGAATATGCATTTTTGCAAGTGCATTGGATTTAACTGGCCAAGTATTTCAAGTACTTATGACTATGTCTCTTACTACAATTAAAGGGCCAGTCAGTTTAGCTTCAGCATCGCATTCAAAAGGCACGAGGTTAGGCGACATAGAAGCAATAGTCCCATCAAGTCGACAGGTAATTGAGTTCCACCCCACTTCTCTCTCTCCCACTACTCTCTCCTCTTCTAGCCTATCATCTCTCCCTTCTGCTAAATCCGTTTCCCTCCAGTCTCCTGATTCTGCCTCTTCGACCCTACTCTCCTCCCTTTCCGCATCCTATGACTCGCACTGTCCCCTTTCCTCCCGGGCCGGCTTGGCCCTCCCCTCCTGCTCCATGGCAGAGAGACTCATTACGAGCTTACAGAACAGGGCTGCGGGCAGCTGAGCAAAAAAAAAGGAGGAAAATGAAACTTCCGGAGGACTTATCATCCTTTCCCTCCTCTCTACCTTCTCTTCCTCTGTATCTGCTGCTAAAGCCACTTTCTACCACTCTAAATTTCAAGCTTCTGCCTCTAACACTAGGAAACTATTTTCCACCGTCTCCTGCATCCTTAATCCTCCACCCCCCCCACCCCCCCTCTCTGCGGACGACTTTGTCAACCACTTTGAAAAAAAGGGTGACGACATCCACTACTCATTCACTCAGCCTATTGACTGGTCTCAATCACACAGAACTACCCTACGCCTTGACCTCTATTTCCCCTCTCTCTCCAGATGACATCCTGCGACTAGTGAGGTCTGGCCACCCGACAACATGCCTGCTCAACCCCATCCCCTCCTACCTTCTCCAGACCATCTCTGGAGACCTTCTCCCATTCCTCACTTCCCTCATCAACTCATCCCTGAACACTGGCTGTGTCTAATCTGACTTCAAAATGGCCCGAGTTGCTCCCCTCCTCAAGAAACCAGCACTCGACTCATCTGACGTCAAAAACTATAGACCTGTATCCCTTCTTGCTATTCTTTCCAAAACACTTGCGCGTGCTGTCTCTGATCAACTTTCTCGTTATCTCTCAGAACGATCTTCTTGACCCTAACTAGTGAGGCTTCAAGACGGGTCACTCAACCAGACTCTGTGTCACGGAGGCTCTCCGCACCGCCAAAGCTACTCTCTCTCCTCTGTTCTCATCCTCCTAGATCTATCCTCTGCCTTCAACACCGTGAACCATCAGATCCTCCTCTCCACCCTCTCAGGGCTGGGCGTCGCAAGCTATTCACACTCTTGGTTTGCATCCTACCTGGCAGGCCGCTCCTACCAGGGACGTGGAGAGGATCTATGTCTGCACCAGATACTCTCACTACTGGTGTCCCCCAGGGCTCGATTCTATGCCCTCTCCTCTTCTCTCTATACACCAAGTCACTCAGCTCCATCATATCCTCACGTGGTCTCTTCTATCATTGCTATGCGGATGACACTCAACTACTTTTCTCCTTCCCCACTTCTGACACCCAGGTGGCGACATGCATCTCTGCGTGCCTGGCAGATATCTCAACTTGGATGTCGGCCCACCACCTCAAGCGCAACCTCGACAAGACGGAACTGCTCTTTCTGCCCGCTCAAAGACATCTCCATCACGGTTGACAACTCCACAGTGTTGCCCTTCCAGAGTGCAAAGAACCTTGGCATGATCCTGGACAACAACCTGTCGTTCTCTGCAAACATCAAAGCATCCGTAGAGTATGACACTACCTCACAGAGGAAGCTGCGCAGGTCCTAATCAGGCACTTGTCCTCTCCCGTCTGGACTACTGCAACTCGCTGTTGGCTGGGCTCCCTGCTTGTGCCATCAAACCCCTGCAACTTATCCAGTCGTCCGCCTGGTTTTCAACCTTCCCAAGTTCTCTCATTTCATCCCGCTCCTCCGCACACTCCACTGGCTTCCAGTCGAAGCTCGCATCCACTACAAGACCATGGTACTTGCATATGGAGCACCTAGCTATCTTAACATGAATGCAAGTCGCTCTGGATAAGAGCATCTGCTAAATGACTAAAGTGTAAAAAAGATGAATGTACCCCAGCAGCAACTTTAATTCCACTAGGAGGTATGAAAACTAGGAGGTATGAAACTAGCAAAACCCTAATGTCCTTCAGTAGAGAGCTATATGATGATATTGCTACTGGCAAAACATCTCCTGATCAAAACATCTGGTCTCGGATATCAGCCTAAGGTGGCAGCTAATGCTAATCAGTGTAGCTGCATCAGCTTTCAGCGAAGGTTGACATCACTGACACTGTTCTTGCTAGGAATGACAAGCTTGCTTCGCCTTACATTACGTCACGGATAGGTTCCAACATGGAACTCATCATCAGTGATTATGTTGTCACCCACAATGGTGCATTATTAACGTAGATTAATTTAGCTTTATCTCTATGCTTATCAATTGGACTCATATTTATGTGTTTGTGTGTTTCTCTCATTGATTCGGACAAGTATCCCCGTAATGCAGTTCTTATTAATCAGTTAAGATGCAGATTTATATAGTAAGTGCTGTGTATTTATAAGGCCAAGCTTAGAAATCAGCCCACAAAATGCTATTAGATTATCAGACGTGGAAAGCGCTGTATCTATAATCCGTAAACAGCTGTCTATGCATTGACACAACAAGGGTTGGACTTGTTGTTCATTTCAAAGATCGGACAGGAAACAATAGTGTAGTATCTTTCATCGTGGCTTTGGTAGAGAGAATCCATTGGCCACATCAACACACTCGTATGAAGTGACTGAACTGTGGATGATTTTTATTAGTGTCACAATTATGTGTGCCCGTGTTGTCAGTGTCACTTCAATTAGGGGTGGGTGGTTTCATGACTGGAAAAGGAGAATACCAAACGTAGCCTGTTGATTCGTGAATCCGGTAATAATAACGAAATAAGCCTATATGAGCGTAAGGTACAACAAATGTAAGTGTTACATCCTCCCTTAACAATGTTGTTTAGTCTGAACATAAACGGTCCATTTCCCAGAACTGTGTCCTGCTCAGAATTTCAAGTAGCTATGTGTGTGTCCATGCAGTATCCACTTGGAGTATGTGTAGGCTTTGGCCACTTGTGCCTGTCACACTCAATCACTCACGCTTTCCATTTGTGATAGATTAAATGCTAGAAGTGCTCTCATTCTCTGAATTGAGAACCACCTTAATTGCTCTAACTTAATTGGATATGAAAGCTTTGTTTAAAAAAAAAAAWGTTTTGTTAAACTGTTGTCATTAATTGTTTTCCGCGTACAAATGTCTCCGAAGCACATTGGCCTGAAGGTTGTCAAACTAATCCAGACAGAATTTGATAAGGGCTCTGCCGTGTAGCCCACCGTCAGGAAAGAAAATAGATTTTCATTTTAATCCCGGAATTGTATCTACAAAATAGTTGTAATCCAATTCCATTTGAATTTCCTCCTGTATTTTTTTTCATGAATGTATCTCATTAACTCTAACAGAAACATACGTATTCTTGAGGCYAGATGGGGATGATGTCTCAAGCAATACCTTCAAGCATTTGATACCAGGCTGCAGACCTGATAAAATAACCTTTTTAACTGGTGTCAACATCTATTGTGAAACCTCCTCTGCTAGTAAACCTATTGGTTTTCTTGTTGCGCTCCATATTACATTTCTTATAGTGCTCTTGATGGCATAATCCGGCTGTTGCATGTACAGCATTGAGTGGATTAGTGTTATGTATGCCTGTGAGATTATTTAATGCTGCTGTTTTACCATATGGAAGAAGAAAACAACTGGTGAAAGGGTGACATTTTTCTGTGACTGACTCTTTCAGTCCTTTGTTCCATAATATTTGCCGCAATGAATGACACGCAACTTTTGACAGAACAACTCATAGTTCCATCCTAGTGATGTCCAGCCTTGTTTATCACCGTGTGGCTAAATTCAGGAATACTCTCAGCAGATCCAAACTATTCTGCTTCATTTAATTTAGCAGATTTTCTTTCTAAATGCGTTTGAACCGGACTTAAATACCAGAAAATTGTTTCTGAACAGTAATTTTCCTGGGCACGATAGCATGGCTAAAGTGAGGGTGAAAGAGCTGTCAAACAGAGAGAGAGGAGCTGTAGGAGTGTTGAAGTGTTAAAGCCGGCGGCGTGGCCAGTGGGTGACAACGTGAGAGACAAGGACAGTTTGTCCTGCTCCTCTGGGACACTTTCTGTAGATGTTCCGTCTCCCTCCAACCTGATAGAAAGAGGGAGAGATTTGCAGAGGCACATGGAGAGGGGTGTGTGAGGTAGGGGGCTCACTGTCAAGAACAACAGGCAGTCTCAAAGGGTATGCCCCTAAAGCCCCCCCCCTACACTGACAGAGATTAGTTTTAGCCCCAGAGACCACTTCCTTCCTGCTACATACATCCAGCTTTCTGTTCCTAGATGTGTTTTACTGGCTGTTGGACATGATCTCTAGGGTAGTTTCATCCATCCACAACTTGTTAGCGATCTCTCCGATCACAGATGATGTTCTACGCACAATTTTCAGTGAAAATATCTAGCTGTGCGACCACAGTCTTTCCAACTGAAATAGTCAGTTTGCTCTGTTTGTTAAGATTATGGCAACCGGCTCTCTGAAAAACACTGACCATTGATTTTCCCTTTCTTAATATAAAAAAGGATTTGAGGGTCATAGAAATCAGCACTTATTTAAAACCTGCTGTGCTCCTGAAAGCTTTTTAAAAGAGGTGGGGGGGGGAGGATGTAGTCTGTCTTTGGAAGATTTTAGTTGTCCTCTTGCCTCAGGGTGGTGAGTTAGTGAAATACACAAGATTGGCCCCTCTAGTGACACAGATGCCAGCTTGTTGGTCTTCTCTCCCATGGTAGAAACTAGGCCATTGAATTGATCCTGAGGAATAATGGCTTGAGTGCTGGTTGAAGATGGGCTTTGCCCATGTTTTCAAGTCTGTGCCAGTCAGCCCATTGTATCAGTCTCCGTAAACACCTTCCGTTTGATCTGAGGATGGGTAAGATGGGAGTTGTCATATTTGTCATTCCTTTCGCTGATAGGAAACGGTTGGTTATTATTCAGCTATTGACATAAAAGGGCTATGCTATTGTATGAATGAATGTACTAGGTTCAGTGTTGTATAGGGATATAAATATCCTTTGTACATCATATTCGCCCTGAAGGTTATAGGAGATATAGTACTTGGGTCAAGAGAATAATTATGTTGTTGAAATTGTACTATAGTATTACAGTGTACCACTACTGTAGGAAACACCTTTTACTAAGTGCTGGGAGACTAGAGAGTAGAGGGAAGTATTAGGCTTTGTTTTTTGTGTGTGTTTTGCATTAGAAAGAGGATTATTGCATTTGAATTTATCAATAGCAAAATATTACAATATATCAAAGAGGGAACAGTATCAGTGTAGATATTTAGATTGTTTTCACTTTTATTATTTGGTACATCGTTTTTTTTTTTAGCTGTTCACATTCGACAGTGCTTGCGTATGTCCCTATTTGTAATTAGTTTAGCAAAAACCCGTTGGGTACTAAGATATCATAGTTGTTTCTTTGTTTTATAATGAGGATCCACACCAAATGCTTTACAGAAGTTAATGGCTTTGAAGATTTAGAAAATATTGAAAGACCGCAGATGAATTTATGCTTGGAAAATCTCGTGGGACCATAGGGGGTATGGAACATAATTAGAAATTCAATTCTGAAGGCATTTAGTAGAACACCCAACATAATCATGATATTAGTGTGTGTAGAACCAGTGCACAAAGATATTATACGGTAATGGGAATATCGGTGTATTGAAATACGAGTCGCTATGTCTTTAGATGTCTTTTTGAATGTGTTTGTGCTCAAATCATTGCTGTGACATGGCTCAATCTGGAAGACGTCCACAGTACATCTTGAAGTGTATGTTTTCATGTGTGATGGAACAGAATGTATGTGGCGTGGAGTGGACCACCATCTGGTCAACTAAAGTAATCATTATGGTCGAAGAAAGCATGGTTCCGCTGGGAGAGACTCACTTTCGCACTGTGCCCTTTCAAGTCATGTGGTTTCCTGGTCAAAAATACAACAATCTCCCTTGTTTTGTTCATTTCTCTTTGTTTCTAATCTGTTTCCTAGGAGCTACAGAGGAACCAGAGGTGATCCCGGACCCGGCTAAGCAGACAGACAGGGTGGTGAAGATCGCTGGCATCAGTGCTGGGGTGCTGGTGTTTATCCTGCTGGTGCTGGTAGCCATTCTTCTGGTCAAGAAGAGGTGAGTGGAGCATCGTAAACAGGAAACGCTGTGTCACTGGCTCTATGCGACACCATGAGCGCATCCTCTACTCCATCCCATGCCATCAGCATAACCATGACTTGCAGTGAAGGCTGGGTCATGACTATCAGTCAGCCTACAGTACACTAGGAGGAGGAGGAAGGAGGTGTGAGAGGAGGGAAGACACTTACAGTACTGTATGTTATTGTTTTTGTAGTGCCAAGACTATGTGTAATACTGTTTTACCAGGGTTTGGTAGAGAGTTGGATTGAGTTTCAAGGGGAAGCAGGCAGAGTACTGTACATGCAGCTGATATAGACGAGGACCCATAAGGCCCGTCTCTCAGAGCAGCACAGTGAATTTATGAGCATATAGATTTCCCCAGGTTCTCTTAACATCTTCTGAGATTTTATATCTGAAGTGGCTGGTCTGAAAAGCCACGAGTTTTGAAGTGGATGTGTACTCACACAAGTGCATACCAGTGGTGTACAATGCGAACAGACAACACCCCCAGCTTTGCTGCAAAGTGGAATATTTATTTGAGGCCTTGGAGAGGTGTCTTCTAATGAATAGGTAGTATTCAGATGTGATTTACTGTGGGTCGTTAGCACTTCACTGCAGGTTGTTCAAGGGTTTCTGCTTTTATGCTGTCATTTACAAGAAGGTGGACAGCTTTTTGTTGAGGGTTGCATTCAGGATACATACTGTAACAACGATATTGAGCTGTGCTCAGTTTCTACTAGCCTCAAGGTCAATCATTTTGTCACCTGCTTTACCTCCTCATCCCACTCAGTAATTCTGGCGCTGCTTCATTCAACTAATTCAGAACACTGTTTATTGCATGGTTATTACACAAGATTTATTTACATTTCCTGGCCTTTATTCTGTGGTGTTTGACAGTGTTGACCATCTGTGTTAAAGTCGTTAATTGGCAAACTAACAGCCCCCAGTCATCACCAATAGACAGCCACTGATGCAGAGAGTGGGTTGAGCCTATATGAACTCCTGTGCTATCTAGTATTGACTGTTAGTGGAATTGATTAAGTCCAAACTCAACATGCTTTTACTATACTTTTGTGTTAGTGTTTTCCTACTTAGACAAGTTATGGAGGAGTAGACCGTATTTTGAAAGGTTATGGGCTGATATACAATCCCAAACTTCTGTTGTTGTCTAAATGCTACTTTTCTTTTTAGTCATGGAGGCTTTACTACGAAGAATTGGTCAGTCAGGTGTGTGTTTTATTTGTTGATACAAATATGTACACAACACACACACAACACCACACCACACACACACACACCACACACACACACACACACACACACCACACACACACACACACACACACACACACACACACACAGTTGGGTCATGTTGGAGGAGGCAGGTTGCAGAGATCAGGAAGGATCTGGGGCCTTGAGAGAGTAAATTATGTCGTGCTGTAATTACTTTGTGAACCTCCTATTGATTTCGTTCAGTTTTTCAGAAAAGGTTTTGTAATGAACACTGGCCTACTGAACTGTCCCCAGCACCTGTGATGAATGCTTTGGAAAGCCCACATGTTCTATTATTCTCCAAAGAAATTGAGATTGTTTTAAAGGGAAAATATCGATTACACGCGTCTATCCCCAGTCGGAGCACATCTCTACATGCTGAACAGGTTTATCAGGAACGATATGCGCAGAGGAGCCGTTACCCTGCACACCCTCTCTCTCTCGCTCTCTCTCTCTCTCTTTCCATGACATATGGCACCATCATGTGGACATTTAACAGAATGACAGTTTTTCACCCTCCTCTTAGAAGTCAATTACCATGTAAGAATATACATATTGATATCTCACATAATTAACACAGATGATAACACCCATATAGTTCATGGGTCGTTGATGAATGATTTTTCAACTCATGTTTTTTTTCAGGTTGACCTACATAGTATCTAATCATCCAGCTTAAACAAACACATGAACATCACAATGAACTGGAATGACATTAGTGCCGATAATCCGGAGGGTACTGGAGAAGCAAATGAGGTTGATGAATGAGAGGTGTTCCTCTCATTCATACACTGAGTGTACAAAATATTAAGAACATGTTTTGCCCCCCGATTTGCCCTCAGAACAGCCTCAATTCGTTGGGGCATGGACTCTACAAAGTGTCGAAAGCGTGCCACAGGGATGCTGGTCCATGTTGACTCCAATGCTTCCCACAGTTGTGTCAAGTTGGCTGGATGTCCTTTGAACCCTGTTCAAAGGCACTTAAATCTTATGTCGCGCCCATTCACCCTCTGAATGGCACACATACACAATCCATGTCTCAATTGACTCAAGGCTTGAAAATACTTATTTAACCTGTCTCCTCCTCTTCATCTACACTGATTTGAAGTGGATTTAACAGGTGACATCAATAAGGGATCATAGCTTTCAACTGGATTCACCTGTTCAGTCTGTCATGGAACGAGCAGGTGTTCATAATGTTTTGTACACTGAGTGTACAGTGTATCTTTGTTTAAAGTGTTGGACAGTCAAGCAGTGCCTGTGACTACTGATGAGTGAGCCTTCCAAATGAATCGTAATTGGCAGAGCAGCCTCTGCGTCTCTCTAGATGTTCTTCCAATTAGGGCCTCGTTCCTAACGACCTATGCTCATTTACAGCTGTCTCCCTTCTAATTTCCCCTGCCATCCCCCTGCCATCCCCCTCTATAACCTTTCAACTTCAGAGAAATCTCATTCTGCCACACCCTCCTGCACCACAGGTCATTCCTTTAGCTTCCTTATTTATTCCCCCTTTCCCTTCCTTCTCCCCTCACTCTTTTTCTCCTCCATTTTCTTCACTGGGTGTTTAAGATTTAGTGAAGCTGGTCCAGGCTTGCTTCGTGGAGATAAGAGAAGGTCACGACCAGAGTCTTTTTTTCCCTCTGGTCGTGAGTGACAGACGTGGGTTGAGTGACAATAACAACGTTTCCTTTTCTCTGATATTATAAGAAAGTGACTTCGTCATTGCTCTTTTGATTCAAGAGTGACTTTTGAATTATGCTACAGTAAGTCTGGCATATACAAACGTCTTTGTTCAGTATTACAAACAATTGGTTTGTGTTGGTTTGGTGTTGGTGTACTTTTGTCGTGGTTGCATAGTAGTTCAATGTTTCGTAATAGATCTAGCTAATCTATTCCCTGTGGTTTAGAATTATTTTCAGAGAGATGGGAAGGGGTTCATTTCATTGAATAGTTTTCATATAAGTCATTGGCATTAATTGCAGCGCCTGCTTTTTCAGTTTTTGGATGGCTTCCTGGTTTGTAATTTCAGCCTTAAAAAGGACTGGTGTTTAGAGCAATGGGGGTACATTGAGTGCTAATGAGCCATAAACTCCTAATCCCATTGGAATGGATTAAAAGTATTGATGGTAATTGAATTCTGAAGTATGACTAATGTCCCTTTGTCCCCAAAGTAAAGAGAACGCCTGTGAAAATCAATATAAAGAGAGAAATGCATTTGTTTTGGAACTAGTTAGCTTAACCTGTTGTGGATGTCTTGAATGTACACTGAACAAAAATAAAAATGCAACATGTAAAGTGTTCGTTTCATGAGATGAATTTCAGAAAGTTTCCATACGCACATAAAGCTTATTTCTCTAAAATTTTGTGCACAAATTTGTTTACATCCCTGTTAGTTTCTCCTTTGCCAAGATAATCCATCCACCTGACAGGTGCGGCATATCAAGAAGCTGATTAAACAGCATGATCATTACACTTGATAATAAAAGGCCACTAATAAAATGTGCAGTTTTGTCACACAACACAATTCCACAGATGTCTCAAGTTTTGAGGGCGCGTGCAATTGGCATACTGACTGCAGGAATGTCCACCAGAGCTGTTGCCAGAAGCCGCCTCCAACATTGTTTTGGAGAATTTGTCAGTACGTCCAAGCGGCCTCACAAACGCAGACCACGTGTATGGCGTCGTGTGGGCGAACCGTTTGCTGATGTCAACGTTGTGAACACAGTGCCTTCAGCATGAAAATGCATGGCCCCATGCCGCAAGGATCTGTACACAATTCCTGGAAGTTGAAAATGTCCCAGTTTTTCCATGGCCTGCATCCTCACCAGATATGTCACCATCGAGCATGTTTGGGATGCTCCGAATCGACGTGTGCGACAGCGTGTTCCAGTTCCTGCCAATATCCAGCGACTTCGAACAGCGATTGAAGAGGAGTGGGGCAACATTCCACAGGCCACAATCAACAGCCTGATCAACTCTATACGAAAGTGATGTGTCACGCTGCATGAGGCAAATGGTGGTTACCAGATACTGACTGGTTTTCTGATCCACCCCCCCTACTTTAAAAATGAATTAATTAATAAGGTATCAACAGATACAAATCCATAGATTAGGGCCAAATTAATTTCAATCAGTTGGCTGATTTCCTTTTATGAACTGTAACTCAGTCAGATATTTGAAATTGTTGCATGATGCGTTTAGATTTTTGTTCAGTGTAGTTGATGGTTGCTGTTGGTGCTATAGTAAACCAGGTTTAGTTGTGAGCTAGACATCCTCTCAGTCCGTCAGATATAATGAGAAAGGTGTCTTTTTCTCACACCCAGTGAGCCTGTATTTCTGAATCTCTCTTCCTCTTGTTAGTTGCAATGACTTGATTTCTCTTCCAAGATCAGGTGACCAGTAGAGTAGAACTCAATGATATACAAAGCAATAGAAGGTAATGAAGTGGATATTGGAATCTTGTAATTGCTTTGCGCAGAAACAATCAAGGTTGAAGCCAAAACGTAAATGCCGTGGCAGGATTTGTATGCTTCTTTTGTTTTCATGTTGCTTTTCTTGAATGGTCATGTCATGTGTGAAGGGAAGTTGTGAATTGATATCTGATGATTACATTACAAACACTAGTTGCTGGGGAGATGAACACTTCTGGGCAAGACACAATTCATTGATCTAATACAATAATGAATACGTGGTTCCCTTATTGAAATAAACTTAAAGAAGATACTGCATCTTTAAAATGGTGGTCCATGACATTGCTTGTTTTCCAGGTAGCAAGAAGCTTGTTCTTTAGTTTGCTGCAATTTGTTTTGCAGCTGTGTATCTCCATTATGCTGATCAAGACATTACTTTTCATATGTAACACTGTAGCCTAAATCTAACGATGAGTCCATAACACCAACAGGCAGTCTTAAGACGGTCTGACTGTCCAAGTGAATGAGACAGTATTTTAATGCATGACATTAATGATTACACCCACAATTCCAAAATTCAACCAGAACAAAAAGATGAACTATTAACATGTTTGTAATGAAAATCATTTTCTTGCACACTATCTATCTTCAATTACACTGGAACATAAAACTGCATGAAGCTCAATTTGAAAGAATGCATGTAAAAAATGAAATTCAACATTAAGGAAGTTAATTCATAGAGATAAAATGTTGTACCTTTTTTTGTGCTTTTGTTAATCCGACTGATTCCCACTTTGCATTCACCAATATTTCTTTATCCTGCTGTCTCTGATTTGCGTACCAGGAGGAGCTACTATTCTTACTCATATTACCTGTAAGTAAACAGACAAACAACAACAAAACAGAAACAAACAAACCCCCAAAAATACAATGACTGCACTTGTCCTTGGTTAGTTATGTAGTGTTTTAAAGATGCAGTATCCTTTTTTCAAGTGAAAACGCATATCGCTCAGATGCAATTCCCATTGCCATTGACCAGCTCGAACATGCTTTCGAAACGCTCTCCAAACCAAAGTCATCATGACCCAAAAGCGGTGTTATTTGAAAAAAGAATGCTGCACTTTGTGTCCTGTGTTCAATCTGAGTGCATGTGGTTGTATGTCAATAACTCATGTATTTCATTCATCTTCTTCATCTCCTGGACCTCCTTTGTCCATTGAAAGAATATATGGGGTAATCTGTGTGCCTCTACACATGCACACTGCTCGTGTTGTATGTCTTTTATATCTCATAAGCCCTTTCCAATTGGTTGCTCTGATTGTTGGTGGCAGAGGGTTTCCTCTTTGGGCTGGTGTAGGTTCTTCTCCTGCTGTACAGTAGATAGTAGACAGCCATCTCCACACTGCGGTGCTTTCCACAAGGGCTGCAACGAGAGAGGAAAAAACTCCCCGATCTGTCGTCCTGATCTGCCGATGCGCTCACATGGTCTACCATTCGACATGCTTGCCATTTTACCCTCACCTCTGTGAGAGTGTGTTTAAGCTACACAGGCCTTGCATTTACCTTCCAACTCCTCTCATTTTTGTATTGCTCACAGTCATTTTTCATTTCACGCCAAGAAGTGACACCCAACCTCAAGTGAATTCAGGTGAATGAGCCTTTTCAGCATTTCAGAGATGATTCCCCCCGACACAGGATACATTTTTTTCTGTTTTTATTAAGGATTTTTTTCTCTCCATGAAATTGAACGATACTGTATCAGTTTCACAGTGAACATCTTATGCTGGCTTCGGATAGTCCCTTCAAGCGATTTTAGGACACCAAATTTGTTAGCGCTGGGGGACATTTTGACAATTATATCCTGTTAAGTTTGGAATAATTGAAAAACAGAAAGTTACCAATAATTACCTCAAATGTTAAACCAGTTTTTCCCAACGGGAAAGTGAGGTATCCTACAGTTTGCCTCTATCAAAGGTAATTAAAAGGCTCAAAATGGAAGCCGGATAATTTTCTCATGGCTCTTGATATAATTGACCCCATGCTGTGCTTGCCTATTTTCGATTCACTTCCAATTTATGATGGCCAGAAATTAGTATATTCTGTCTGTAATTGTCATTTTACTAGAACAGTATGAAATTATAGTATTTGGTCTCTTTCTCCTGCTGTCCCATCTGTCTCTTCTCTAGTACAAAGAGTCCCTTCAATTTCACTAGAGTGGCTCCTTAAAACCCCATCTCAGTGCTTTCATCTAACTGCAATCTGAAAACTCCAATCAGAGGACAATTTATACTGCAACACCTTTCTTCAGGGTGCTCGCAAAGTGGAATAAGGAACTAGGAATAGAACAGAGTGGGTCTGTGTTTTCATCGCAGTGCTCCTTTTTACAATTCAAATGTAGTGAAACTCGTAATTGCCCTTGAAATGGAAACCTCCCAGTCTTGTAGGCGTTCAATCGGCTTTTCTCAGTCAGGGGCCAATGAGTAAGTCCGTACACAATCGATTTGGCATATCAACCGATTTGGCATATTAATCTTGCTAATATACTGTATTAACCCAATCAACTCCTGTCCAGGTGAAATGATCAATAGATCATCAACCAATCAGGGAGTCCCCATTTCTCAGAATGTGTATGTCAGAGCCCAGACTGGGGATGACATGCAGCAACCTCTCACCTTAGCATGAAGCATCTACCTGTCCCCCTCAAAGCAGAAGTTACTCCTGCATGATTTTGATTCCTTTTGGATTTCCCCTATATGTTTCCTACATTGTACTGAATGATACTTGACCCTAATAATAGAGTATTTGTGAGGTTAGCACCTATTATTGGATGAAAAATACTTTTTTTTAAAGGCCGTATGTGGAAGCCAAACCAATGGTCTGTTGTCATGGGGATGAGCTTTTCTCTTTCATCTCTTTCCCTTTAGTCTTTCCTGTTGTGTATGAATAATCGATGGCAATGTGTTTTTGTGGTATTTTAACCTGCTCGTCCGATCCTTCAGGAAACTGGCCAAGAAGCGCAAAGACGCCATCGGGAACACTCGGCAGGAGATGACCCACATGGTGAACGCCATGGACCGCAGTTATGCTGATCAGAGCACGCTCCACGCTGAGGATCCCATGGCCGTCACCTTTATGGACTCCCACAACTTCAGCAACAGATGTAAGCATAATGGTCCTAAGACAGTTCCCTGGGGAACACCACCCTCCACTGATACATGATACATGTGAGAAAGGCTCCTGACAGTTAGGGTCTTTCCCATTGTAAGGCATTAGATTATCTAACACCAAGAAGGGTCCATGAGACAGGCTCTGAAGAGAGGTGTTAAGTTGCCCTTTAACCTTACATATTTTTACTTTAAAATGCATAATAGGAAAATCCCAAGATATGAATGAATGCCTTTAATGATTTGAACTGTTGGCACAGGATATTTTGGTCGAATTTCTTCTAATCTTATGCTCTGTTCATCTTGCCCCTGGAATTGTATCATTCAGTTGTGTGATGCAGCTTACTCAAGCCTTCTGGAATGTATTTCATACACTTTTTTCCCTACAGTGCCTAATGATCCACTTGTGCCAACGGCAGTGTTAGGTGAGGCCCTGGTGCTATATCATCTGCCTTGCCATGGCTTGTTGTGTTCCTCATGCATGTCGTTGTCACAGTCCTGTAGTCGTCCATTGTAAACCTGTAGCCGTCCATTGATTGTCTCTGTGTTGAGTCTGGTTAGTCACGTACAACTCAATCTAGCCTTGAAAATATACAGTACCACAGTCAGAATGACTAGCCTCCACATTCACTTATCCAGTAAGGGGAATAAAATAGGAATTGTTTCCAGATTTTGGATTTCCCCTGGCTGCCAGTGTAAAACAGACTTGGCCCTCAGCCATGGTAGAGTGGAGACATGGCAGTCCTCCAGTGAACCGATGAACAATCCTTCAGCATTTAGGACCCACCTATGAGCCGTTAGAGTGGAGCTAAAGGTCCAAACCACATTCAGAGACTCACAGTCACTCCTGTATGCATTACAACTGTCGGCACGCTCCAAATCCTGCTCAGGGCATTGGTTTCAGAGATGAGGAGGGAAAACGAATTCAAACACAGGTGAAGATACACGATGGCTACATTCACCTGAGTCCTTACCTGAAGATCAACGTCCTGCATGACATGACACTTTTATAGAATGAAACCAGTCATCCTGTCACTGTGTGTAAGTCGTGCAGGCTTTGTGAGCGGGTGCCATTTTAAATCACCCTCAGCCCCTCTGGGACTTGTCTCTGTCTGTGTAGAGTAAAAAAAACACATCTGACAGTTTCTTTGTAATGGAGTTCAGCGTTCACTCGGGACATCAGGATGGAGAGTGTTAGACACTCGACACGAGCAGTGTAGTCCACACTGACAGAACGAGCAAGCCACCGCGGAGGGTCTTTACAGCTCACTGAAAACCTAAGTTTGATGGGGAATTAAAATGCCCCCTCAGGCCACAGTATTTGCTGTGAAAATGTGTTATTTTAGCTCTGTGTTCTCGCTGGGCTTGGTAATAGGAAGTGAAGGGTGCAGTTCAAGCCATGACTCAGTCTAGTATGTTAGGGCCGAATTAAGTAGTGCAAATTTGCAAATGAGTAGAAATGTCAGCTTAGATAGTCTCTACACTAGAGTGCAGCAGTTCTCTTGCCAGCTTAGTGTCACTCCTCTTAGATCCCGCCCACTGCATTAGTGTGTCTGTCAGTCACCCAATAGCTTTCTAGAAAGCCGTGTGCAGATGTGTAAGAAAGTCAGTGTTGTATACGAAGTAGGTCCTTGGGTCAGTTGTCAGTCAACTGTGAATCCCTCGTCATTGTTAGGTGATCACCTCCATCACCCTCATCTTCCAGTATTGTGCTTGACGTCATGTCACTTCATCATATAGTATATGTATTATATATGTACTACAACCTCTGTGTGCTTACTGTTGATTTAGTGAAAAGCTCATGTTGTTTTCTTTTCTTGCTGCCCTAATTGTAAAGTGCCAATTACCGGTAAGTGTGTGTGGAAATTCTAAAGTGTCCCAAATTGGTTAATGAAAAGAAATTGATTACCAGATCGCAAATACTGGATCTCAATGCTGTTGTGTCGTTGATTGAGCCATGAAATGTGTGTGCAGAGTGTGGGTGACAGTAACAGTAGCCGACTTCCCCTCCGCTGACAGTAAATTGTGCAGGGTTCTTAAATCTGTAACTTAACATTCCCCTTAACCTGATATAGAGGCTGGCAGTAGCTCAGGGGCTAGCCAAGCAGAAAAGATATAGAGCTCACGGCTCAGTAGGTAATGTGATTGCCAGCAGGTCAGTCTGGGCTTTAGAGGGGTGAAAATCCTGGCTGCAGATAACCTAGGACTCAACAGCCAGCCCCACCCCCACACACACACATACACACATACACACATACACACATACACACAACCACATTCACACACGCAGACACACACACATCTCCACAGGTGAAATGGCTATGTTTCTCAGGGGTTGACATGGCTCAGATAAGACATTAAAGGGCGCATATGGTGCCTGTCAGTCCTGTGAGCCCAGTGTCTCTCCCCTGAGAGGCTCCTGCCCTCACACTGTCGTAACTGAGAGGCCCCTGCGTTTGCCTGTCTGTCTGCTGGGAAAGACAGGCACCCCTCCTCAGCTTTATCAAGCCCTGTCTTGCCCACTCACCAAGCTGACGCAACATGTCAGTTACTGCCAGGTGCCTTGTGACTTACATCCTCCTCAGAGCTTAGCTGCTTTGTGAAGGCAGGAGCCATGTTCTTTTTTGGCAAAAGAAACATAGTTTTGTAAACGTAATTCTGTAAGAGAAGAACACCCAGTCTGGTTATAATAAGGTATTAATCGTGATTTGAGCCCAGGCCAGATTAGCCAAGGACAACTCCACTCCACCATGTACTTTACATCAACGGAGGTGAGTGGACGGACTGGAGCTCCAACGTCACATAAAATTACGTTTTTTTTAGTTTTTTTTTTTATAAACGACGGATTTCAGCACCCCAAAAATAGCACGCAATTACATGAGACAATGTGCCATTGATGTGAAGTACACCGTGGAGTTTAGTTTAACTTGGCTAAGGCCAGATATGTATTCTGTGAGTGATGGTGATGATGATCCTTCACAAGCCTGTGTAATCCTCACCAGCATGTGATTTCCTTGGGCAGATGAGAACCACACTGCGGCTGCTGCTGCAGAGTCCAGTCGGCTGCTGGACGTGCCTCGGTACCACTGTGAGGGGACAGAGTCGCCCTACCAGACCGGTCAGCTGCACCCAGCCATCAGGGTGGCTGACCTGCTCCAACACATCAACCTGATGAAGACCTCCGACAGCTACGGCTTCAAGGAGGAATATGAGGTCAGACCCCCAAAGTCTACAGTACACTCATAACATTAAAAAAAATATATATATTTAATTTAATTTCACCTTTATTTAACCAGGTAGACTAGTTGAGAGCAAGTTCTGATTTACAACTGCGACCTGGCCAAGATAAAGCAAAGCAGTTCGACATATACAACAATGCTGAGTTACACATGGAATAAACCAACATACAGTCAATAATACAGTAGAAAAAGTCTATATACAGTGTGTGCAAATTAGGTAAGATAAGAGAGGTAAGGCAATAAATAGGCAATGCTGCATAACACAGATAACACAGGCCCTAAGACTCTGATCTATATGTATAACATAGCATATTTACGATGGCCCTAATGGGGCAAGTAGCTTTTAAAATGAAGCGACAGCTCACACGCATATTAGCTAAGTGTATGAGGTCGTCAGCCGTCTTACGGACAGTCTCACTATTCAAACAGTCAACCCACCTTCAAGTTCATTCAAATACAATCTGCTTCAAATCAAACATTTAACTCCATTTTTGGGAGGTTCTTCAAAGAGAAAATATCCCAACAGTGGAGAACAAGCAAAATACCCACTAAATGTCACATCCTGTTGAGGTTCTGTGTTGCTCACTGTGTTGACTTGATGGGGCAACCACAGCCCCGCAGGGTAAGAGTTTCCTGTCAGGGAGAGGTTTGCACTGCTGCAGTGGTTTAGAGATGTTCAGTTACATGCTCCGCAGCCTTCGAAAGTTCAATGAAGAAGAAAAATAAATGTTTCAGGCAAAGTAAAGTTGTCTTGTGTGAGTATTGCTCAGCGCCGATAGTCATCTCCCCATAGATTATTTCACAACTACGCTGTTGTTCATTCGACTGAATTTATGTATATGCAGCTCTAGGAAGTTTAAATGTGGTGTCCAGTTCCTGTTGTAATAATTATCTCTCAAACTTTTAGGTTTTAAACATCAAACCACATGCTGCAATGCCTCTTCAATGGACAGTTGAAGTCATTTCACTTTTTAAATTGGCCACATCAGGAAATGTGGTTCCCTTTTGTCTCAATTGTTCTCTGAGATGCACCAGGTCAGACATTGAAGCTTTGAAGTGATGGTCCTTGACATACAGTACAATCGAAAAGTCCATAGAAAACTGCCCTTTGATTATATTGCGGTGCCTTAACCACAGTCTAGTCTAGACAGTAGTGTTGTACACTCTATCGAAATGTGTTTTCTTATCAGCCTCACTCACTCGGTTCCATTCTGTTTGGTATGCAGAGTTTTTTTGAAGGCCAGTCCGCTTCCTGGGACGTGGCAAAGAAAGACACTAACAGAACCAAGAACCGCTATGGAAACATCATTGCATGTAAGTCTTGTATTTAACTTCAAAAAAAGTTCCTAGATGTTGATGCCTCCTTTTGCCTAGTGTGTTTTTAGGAATGAGCTCATTTAAATATGGCTAATCGCAACATCGGTTATCATGTACCTAGCTGTCTTTTAATCCCGAGAAATATAGAAGAATCATCTTGATTTGACTTCCTGTTAATGAAACGCAACTAGTCATCCTGCTAACCCATGTTGTATTGCAGACGATCATTCTAGGGTGATCCTGCAACCAATGGAAGACGACCCTTCCTCTGACTACATCAACGCCAACTACATTGACGTAAGTGGCGCAGCCTCCTCCATTGGCGAACGTGTGCGACACAACCGTCCTTCTCTCGTATGTGAGGCCTTCTACGCATGTCTTTGTCAACAATATGAATACAGCTTTTATTTCCCTCCTTCAGTCAAAGTGCTTGTACTCACTGACATTGTTGTGCTTTCTTTCACTCTTGCCTATGATTTGGGCTGTAGATATGGCTGTACAGGGATGTAAGTATCACTGTAGGGGACCTCACCACACCTCATGTTTCCCACTCTCCCTCCTCCCTTGTTTCACCTCTGGTTACCTCTAATAACATCTGCATGGCAGCTGTACGAGATGTTAGACCTCCTTTCGTCTCCCCCCTTTTTGATTTGATCCCACCATGCTGTTGTTCATCCGCTTCTCTCATTTCACATGTCCTCATGCCCGGCGTGTACATCCCTGATCCGTGTGCTAGTGTTCTCGATAGGAATATATACAAGATGGTGGCCACCATTTGTTTTCCTTTGTTGCCTCCCCGCCTGTGCCTGTACCCAGCCAGATCCAATCTGATGGGGATCATTTAGGGTGTTAAACCTGCCGACTCTATGAAGCAACTTGCTAATAAGTAGCCAACTACAATAATGTATTATTCCTACGAAGAATTCGCTAATGTGAAATTCTTGGCAATAAAACACACCAGGGTTGAGCTTTACAGAGAATAAACGTCCGTTTAATTGACAGATACTCAAAGCACAAGTAGGAAACGTGCTCTTATTGTAATTCATGCACGAGAACAGCTCTGTGCATATTAGTGCATAAAGCCATTGACTCTCATGACGATATATCACATGCCCACCTAGCTGGGGTCGAGGCACGGTATGCTGTGTAGTAGTCTGCTGTTGTTGCAACACCAAAATAAAAGTCTTAACCGAATGATCTTAACATATTGTGTGTGTTGCACTTTTCAGGGTTACCAGAGGCCAAGTCACTACATTGCAACCCAAGGTAAGACAAAGTTCTGCCTTAACCTCTAAAGAAGATTTGATGCTCATATTGTATTTTCAGCATTGAGCAATTGATCTTATAAAGAGTTATCAGATTGTATTGTATTTAGTTCAGAGATTGATTGATCGATTGTTGTCCTCTCCAGGGCCTGTCCATGAGACAGTCTATGATTTCTGGAGGATGGTCTGGCAAGAGCAGTCTGCCTGTATCGTCATGGTCACCAACCTAGTGGAAGTTGGACGGGTAGGTCATAATATCATATTGCTGTCAGACCCCAAACCACAGGAGGCCAATGTAGGCGTCGGATCAGTCTTCAGATATTGATCTGGCATACTGTATATCTGGGCACCTATTGTGTGCAAGTATGTGTAGTATTTAAAGACGTCTTTTGTTTTAAATGAATGAAATGCTTATTTTCTTGTAGGTGAAGTGTTACAAGTACTGGCCCGATGATGCTGAGGTCTATGGTGATTTCAAAGTGACATTTGTGGAGGTGGAGCCCCTTGCTGAATATGTGGTCAGAACGTTCACCTTGGAGAGGGTGAGTCAGTCATATTCAACAGTTTGGTCAATAACAGCTAAAGGGGCAATCTGGGATTCACCGCTTTGTTATTGCTTGAATCCAAGATTGCCCCTTAAAATCAACACACGTTGCAAATGTGGAAGTCATACTGAACCCAGACCAGTTGTTACCTAATAACCTGTATGCTCTCTGTCATCAGAGAGGCTTTAACGAGCTGCGGGAGGTGAAGCAGTTTCATTTCACCGGCTGGCCTGACCACGGAGTGCCCTACCACGCTACAGGCCTCCTCTCCTTCATCCGCCGGGTCAAAATGTCCAACCCCCCCAGCGCTGGGCCCATCGTGGTGCACTGCAGGTAAGCCCCTAACGCGACACTTCCTCTACGCCAGACCGCCTGAGAAAACAGGTGCATCCGATTTACTTTTCTTTGATCTCTCATGCGACACTGTCATATGACTACGAAATGAGTGCACCTGAACTAACTAGCACGCTTCAATGTCAGCCACTGCTAAGCTAGCTAAGATATCGCCGTGGCCCCTTGGCAGGATGTGGTTGTTGTGGATTTTGATGCACACACTTGTAAATGTAATCTCGTGCACAAGGTATCACATTGTTGTGTGTACTGCACAACGGCTGGGTATGTAGGCCGTTGCAGAGCGGTGCTACGCAGCCCCGTGCTCACCTCCCTGTCCTCTCGCTGCCCTCTCACCTTGGTCAGCGCCGGAGCCGGACGCACAGGTTGCTACATCGTCATCGACATCATGCTGGACATGGCGGAGAGGGAGGGCGTGGTGGACATCTACAACTGCGTGAAGGCCCTGCGCTCCAGACGCATCAACATGGTACAGACTGAGGTGACTACTAGATCCACCCCCCACCGCCACACACCTCGCCAATTAACATTAACACCATTCGCCATTGCTGTCCGTCTGTTCATTTCATGCTACTGTATGCATGGACTGTCTGGAGACGCAGTGCCTTCCCCTTGCTGAGTGTGTGTCTGTGGTCCGGCCACAGGAGCAGTACATCTTTATCCATGACGCCATCCTAGAGGCCTGTCTGTGTGGCGAGACGGCCATCCCCGCCTGCGAGTACAAAGCAGCTCACTACGACATGATCAGGATAGACTCACAGAGCAACTCCTCACACCTCAAAGACGAGTTCCAGGTACTGGAAGCCTTTCTGAAGCCCTTTCATATTTACGGTGGCACGATCCGTGTTTCAGTCCTCAGTCTTTTATAGCCTGACGTTAATCATGTGTCGTACAACACTAAAAGACAACAATAAAAATATGGAAATAGATCATGGGTGCATCTCAATGGCACTTTATTCCCTTTGAGTGCACTACTTGGAATAGGGTGCCATTTGAGATGCATCCAATGTCTTCTAACAAACGATGTTCCCTGTCATTTTTGGGGTTTCATGTTATTTGTGTTGTTTGCAGACCCTGAACTCGGTGACCCCTCAGCCGCAGCCAGAGGACTGCAGCATCGCCCTGCTCCCCAGGAACCACGAGAAGAACCGCTTCATGGACATGCTGCCTCCAGACCGCTGTCTGCCCTTTCTGATCACCATCGACGGGGAGAGCAGCAACTACATCAACGCTGCCCTTATGGATGTAAGTGTCCTCTCCCCTCGTGCACACGTAAACACACACACACACAGTATACACATGCACGTACGCACGCAAACACATATGCAAGCACGCACAAATACACAGACATACACACTCCCTCGGCTTTACTAAGTGCACTGGACGTTATCTGAATGTGTAGTAGAGACAGAAAGCTAGAGACAAATCCAGGTGTATACTTCTGTTTTGTGTACTCTTTTGGAAAATGTAGAAGGACTGATATTCATTGTATTTTTAACATGTGCTCAACAGTTTCTGTTCTTTTTGGACAATCCTTCAATTATTTTCTCATAGTGCAAGTAGTGATGTCGATGAAAATATCAAATAAAAATTAGCTCAAATTAATTGAATTTTTTGGAGAAAGTTTTGGTCATCTATCTTTTCAACAATGTAATTTGTTGACATTATTATTCAAGATGGCTATTGATGTGGTCCTAAATTACACTTGAGCTTTTAAACATTTTGGGTTTTCAAATAAAACAAAAGTCCCCCAAAAAGTTTGACCCGTTTGATAAAAGGGCGAGGTAAGTGAAACAAGTGCAGTGTATAACCACATGTTATTTTATTATTAATTCTACCAATAATTCAGCTGGTAACTTCTACTACAGTATCCACATAATACAACAAAATGCCTCACTATTTGACCTCTTGGATCAGGATTCTTTAAGTTTGATATCAGGATCTGTGCCAGAAAGTGAATCCATCTCCTGGGAGTCATCTTGTCATAGCTGTGTAATTGAGAAAAGGGTCAGCTGTAGCCTTTTTTTTGCAATATATTGCATATGGCAAAGAGAATGTGGTTGGTGACCATACTAAACATGACCCTGCTCTTTTTCTTCTGTATTGTACAGTGTATTTTATACAAAGAGGTTGAATTAAAATCCTCTTCTCAGTCCTTGCTAGAATTCCAATGGACCCTGAAACAGAACTCTCAAAAGAGACTCTTGCTAAATACTCTGAATGAGACAAACCGCGATGAATAAATAATAAACTATGTATTTACATGGATCCTCGGAGATGACATAGATCCTGGGGGTATTGACATAGATCCTGGGGGTATTGACATATATCCTGGGAGTATTGACATAGATCCTGGGAGTATTGACATAGATCCTGGGAGTATTGACATAGATCCTGGGGGTATTGACATAGATCCTGGGGGTATTGACATAGATCCTGGGGGTATTGACATAGATCCTGGGAGTATTGACATAGATCCTGGGAGATGGTATTTCATGTGCACAGAGAAGCAGAACTTTGCCAGATGATGATCTTTTTTATTTGGAGGGTAATGTTAAATCACTTCCTCGTACGCTTCACAAACTTTTGGACTTTTTCTAACCAAGCCGTCAGAAGAATACCAGGTAATTTCTGAACTTTTCACTTCTGAATATTTAAATGCTTCTAACTATACTGGATTTGTTTCATGGCTTAATTGAGGTGTATGTCAGCAGAGCTTCATTTAATGTATATACTATTGCTAGAAGCATGCCCACCACATGGATTGCCCTGGTTTAAAAAAAAACACTTGTCATTCAAACATCAGAAATGTCTCCACATTCCTTGCATGTTCATATATGCACACATTGTTCATTCTGAGAGGGATCATATCTTCAGTATGTGTTCTCTGTAAATGTCTGCAGACTCAGTGCTATGAGATGTTACATGGTTCCTTGTTGACTTCCTCCACCACAGAGCTACAGACAGCCAGCAGCCTTCATCGTGACCCAGCACCCTCTGCCCAACACGGTCAAAGACTTCTGGAGGCTGGTGTACGACTATGGCTGCACGTCCCTGGTCATGCTCAATGAGATTGACCTAGCGCAGGTAATGCCTGACCACTTCCCCCTCCTGCATTCACTGCTGTGGACCCTGATTCCAAATCGCATTATTGTGCATTGAGTGAAGGTAGGCTACACGTCATTGCTAAGGTTGTTGTTGTTGTCAATCAGGGCTGTCCTCAGTATTGGCCTGAAGAYGGGATGCTTCGCTACGGTCCTGTCCAAGTTGAATGTATGTCCTGCTCCATGGATTGTGACGTCATCAGCCGTCTCTTCAGAATATGTAACCTCACCAGAGTAAGTGCTCCACTATCTTGTTGTTTTTAGTCGCTGCCATCGAGGTTGATGGTTTGATTGTTATAATGTTATGACGTTCAGAGTCGGAGCCAAAATGGCTGCCGTTGATAATGTATGTGTCTGTGTTCCGCACAGCCTCAGGAGGGCTACCTGATGGTGAGGCAGTTCCAGTACCTGGGCTGGGCCGCCCACAGAGAAGTGCCAGCGTCCAAGCGCTCCTTCCTTAAGCTCATACTGCAGGTGGACAAGTGGCAGGAGGAGTGTGAGGAGGGAGAGGGACGCACCATCATCCACTGCCTGTGAGTGTACACACAAACACACACACCCTCCACCACCACTACCGCCACTACCACCCACACACAAACACCTCCTACATGTATACAAATAAAAATCCCATCATCTCTCCTATCTGCACCCACCGCTTGTATTTGCCAAGTTTGGCAGTTGTGTAGAATAGCATTAGTCACCCAACCAACCTCCCGTTACCACCCTTGTGTTCCTGTGCTGTAGGAACGGAGGCGGCCGCAGTGGCATGTTCTGTGCTATCAGCATCGTGTGTGAGATGATCAAGAGGCAGAATGTGGTGGACGTGTTCCACGCCGTCAAGAGCCTGAGGAACAGCAAGCCCAACATGGTGGACAGCCCGGTAAGACAGGCCAGCAGCTGACTCCAGCTCAGTCAAACTGAGTTTCCCCAACAGACGCATCTCTGACTAATATAGTGCCAGTATATTAGCATAGGCCTACGCCACCTCTCATTTCTGGTGATATTCACTTCTGATATTTTCTGGAGAAATTTGGAACCAAGCCAGCCAATAATATGAAGGTATTAGAGAACAGATAGGAACACCTCATGTTAGATTTGTTTTGCAGATGGTTTGGGAACAAATCATAACCAGGTGATATTGACAAAAAATATAGAACAATGATAATGTTATGGACCACGGACAAATGAACAAAAGAGTCTGTCGAGATTATGAAATAAACTGTTGTGGGTAAACATGAGAGACACCTTGCCACATCCTTTACAGGAAGATGTAAAGGATGCCTATGCATATGTCTGCAGCCCTGTGTCAAAGTCACCTGTTAGCTCCTCAATTCACTGCCAGAGAATAGTTAGAAATAACATATGTTTACGTTCAGAATTGAATATGCCATTCAGTAGTGATTAATCTTGTTATCACCATGTTATTAGTGTATTGTTCATCGTGTACGGTTCTACTGTAGCATTGTGTTTATCGTGTTTTAGCACCACAACGGTTCACACATGATGTGTTTTCATCTGAACAGGAGCAGTATCGTTTCTGCTACGACCTTGCTCTGGAGTTCCTCGAGACATCTTAGCCAAGAAGACGGGACGAAACAGAACTCCAGAACCTGGTAGCCATTCCAACACTACAGATCCTTTGGAGGTGGGCATCGTTGACTAAGCCTATACAGACTGCTATAGATGGTTTTTGGATTTCTTTTGAAAACTCTTTAATGTTTCTAATTGTACTGGGAGTATGATGTGAGTGGTTTGTAAATGTCTCCATTGTACTTCGCCGTGTTCAGTGCCAGAGAGACAAGTGTCGGCCACTAGGCCACATTTGCTTCAATGTCTTTCGCAGATTTAGTTATTTTTTACGTGCAGCCATTGTAAAAAAATAAAATAAAATGGGAAACACTAATGCCAAGGTGTTGCATGCTAAAAACGTTTTTTTATTTTTATTTTTTATATTAGCAGCATTATTGTCAACGAACAATATATATCTATATATAGAAGTCAATCACAAATGTGAAAGAAAAAATTACAGCTCTCTATAAGTGCTGACATGTGACATTGGCTTGGTAATGTTTGTATCGTGGACTGATGGCTGACTCATTTTGTTTTTATTTTGTAGCAAATCTTAATCATAAGCCAAAGACTTATGTAAATATGTCTATATGGATAAAGCACATTGTTTGTATCTATCGTTTACTTACATTCCTTTTTGAAGGCTAAAAACAATCATCTTCATTCCATGTTTACCTATGCCTTTAAACTGTAAACATTTAATGTCGTTTTTTTAAAGTATTAAGGTACATTTCAGTAGTAGTATCTTATTTTCAATGTTTTCTTATCTTCTGTGTGATGTTACAGTGGTTAATTTGTGTAAAACATGCTTGTGAATTCTACCAATGCAGATAGAATATCAGAAGGGCAAGTGACAACCATGAAAGAGTTCTATTTTTTTTCTGATGATCTCCTAACCTGTATTGGTATTTTGGAAAAACAAAAGGAACATGGTAGAGAAATAAAATTAATTATAATCAGTATTAGATACAGCTTGTTAAGATGTAAGCCAACACAGCAGAGGCATGTGTTGGGGCAGCCATACTGATTTGGGACATGAGTGGACCTCCTGGAGAAAAGGAAACAAGTCATTATCGTGTGGAGTTTAGTCATGTTTCATATATATTTTGTTTTTGTCTGTAATTGTTGGCTTATTGGCTGTAATAAAAAWTTTAAATATTTGAATAAAATGTAATTGTGTAAGACATCATTAGTATCATCACAGGGGAGTATGTTTGGTTTAGTCATATGTATCATACATTGGCCCACAACTGTTCAGAAACTATGCACCTAATGATTATTTTAATCTGGTCACTAGATATTAGATAAAAACAGATATTTTTGTCTGGAGACGTGCTGTTTTTTTGTTGTTTTTTTTGGTCAGTTCACCTTTAATCCAGTGCTTGCAGAAAGAAGTGCAAGTCACTAAAGACTTACAATTGGCATTTTTCTGATTTTATGTTAATCATTGTTACTGTGACTAACTTATTGTTGGTCTGTGGCATTGTTCTCAGGCTGGATTCCCACTGATACAACCTAGCTACTTAGTGAGTTGTGGTTAGTTAGCTGTCTCTGGTTTCCGGAGGCAGAGTGAGGGCTCCTGTAACCTCTGCTGTTGCACTAGTGACTCATACGAGGATGCTTTTTCTTTCTGTGTCACTGATTCGCGTTGTTCACTGTGCCTGACTATGCTATAGAAAGACAGCCTTAATACTTAATACTAGCCCTGGCACACAGGTTACTTGGCCTTAACACACCTCTGGTCAACTTTTTGCTGACCCATGGAGAAGGTGGCGTCTCCTCTCTAGGTTTCCTTCGGTATACTTGTCCGTGTCACCCAGAGATCAAATGAAAAGGATGGCTATGACACTGGATAAGTTCACCCGCTCGGTGGATGCCAAGTCTCTCCCTAGAGTATTGCAGATGCAATCTGGATATTATTTCCAAGGTAAGACCGAAGACATCATTAGCCCTAACTTTACTCACTGGACTGGCATTTTGGAATAAAAAATTATGTAATGTGAATACAAATTAAGATTAACGGCTCACAGTGTATGAAGTATTTTAACATACAAATGATATAAACATAAGGTATTTCATGTTACAAAATTCAACATAAAACTGTTGACGAGATTATTATTGGGGCAAATTGTGTGCTAACACTTTGTGCTAACTTTCATGAATAAGCCTTTATAAATGCTTATAAATGTGTATACATTAATTATTAATGCTTATTCATGATAGTTATTAAATGTTACTGCCCTTTACTTATTTTCTGACTTACTTGGATCCATTACTCCACAAGGAGAATAGACTGTCGACTGTTCTTAGATCCATTCAGTGCCACTACACTAGATCCATTGAAATGACTTTCTACCAGGTTCTGGGTATGAGCTGTATGGAAGAGAGGGGAGTTTCTCCTGCGGAGAGCTCCTGAAGGTCATTGGGATCAGTGTTACCAGACTCATAGTGGAGCTTCAGTCTGAGGGATCCAAATCCATAACAGTCGATCTATCGCTTGAATACCCAGGTGGGCCCGAAACATCCAAACTGTACCTTGAATATGAAATCTATTTTTTTTTAGGTCAAATGTGTACCTTTATAAAGCATTCTAATGTAGATTGATATATTCTGATTTTAATTTCTTAATAAATGGCTTAATTATTGGGCTTTACCATGTATTGCCGTTTACAGTATACATGTCAATGTCCAAACCTCTCTCTCGGGTTAGAAAGGGACCTTATCAACATGTGGTTTTGTGCATTGTACCAATAAATATAATTTAATATATTGCTTTGCCTGCCTGTATTGTCAGGCCTTTTCAGGATCGTGACCGACAAGAGGCCATACACCAGTATACAGGAGATTGTTGACTCAGTGCGTATCAGCCCTGAGTGCCTGGGCCAACCAGAGTTCTACTGCCCTGAGAAGCTACAGCTTCCTGAGGGGACCATCCAGGCAGAGGAGAGCTTCAGACTCACTGCTCTTAGGACAGAGCACGGAGACAGCCATGTTGTCTGTGAGGTCACGCGGAAAGACTCCAAGCACATCTTCACTGTGAAGCTCTCACACACTGGGGAGTTCTATGAGTGTGCCGACGACCAGTTCTACACCCTCGGGGAGCTGGTGGAGTGGAAAATGTGCAAAGGAAGGAAAAGGACAGTGACTTGGGCCAAGTCTTTGCCGTCAAAGGAGAAGTGCGGGTCTGAGTTGCCAGAGGACTACAGTGGAGAGTTGGTTCTCACACCTGTCTATGAGCTTCAGACGGTATCCAAGTGTGAGTCTCAAACGGACCATTCATATTCTCACTTTACATCAAAGTTATGTGGAATGAAAAAGGCTTTAATTGCCTGATTTAAAAAAAAGTCACAAAATGTATTTCATGTTTTAATTGCATTTTTCTCATCTCAATGTTAGTTTTCAAGTTAAAGGGAACACACTGCAATATTGACAACTAATGTTCATGAAAGCTACACTGGTCTTAGGTTGTTTCAGAAGCACAGACACAAAAGTAGTCAAAGTTTTGATGTGTAGTCATCATGATGTTCAGGCAATCACGATGCATTGCTACTTTTTAGAAAAAGCACAACAGAAAACTTTAGTCAAAGCTGCAGTTCAACGGATTTACTAATGTCAAACCTTTGGCGATCAATTCAATGACTTACATCATATGTATATATACTGCATTATGTATATATATTTTTGGAAAAACATTTGAATCAGGAATCTTGTTGAAACATTTCTTACAGAAAAGTAGCCTATCATAGCTTGTGCTTGCATACTAAACAAAAATAATACATTTTTTGTTCACAGTTGGGAAGAATGTTGTTTTCATCCCGTCCACCCTGGATGTTGAGGTTTTGGACGTTACAGAGGAGTGTGACAGTGCCTGTTTCATGCAGCCTCTGTCCTTCCGTGATGTCTTTGCCAAGCCCAGCGAGTTCTTCCCCTTCAAAGCAGAAGTCATCGAGCCACCATCACAAGTTCAGGAGGAATTGGGTTTCCTGAAATCCTCTAAGCAGGTCATTGTCCACAGTGCCTACCAGGCGAAGAGAATCCTAGCATCTGAGATTCGCAGCGAGGCCCAGAGACGCTTCCTCATCCCAGTGTCTTACAATGGCAGGTTCAAGCGCAGGCCCCGGACATTTCCCACAGCGTATGATCTGGAGGTGGCCAAGAGTAACATGGAGCAGCTGCACGTAGTGGCCACCAGGGCCTTTGAGACCCACTACGAGGGGCTGTCCTCGGTGCTGGTGGGAGACCAGTACCTGGTACACAAGATGGAGACAAGCGAGGTGATCTACGGAGACAAGAGGAAGACGGTGGAGGCCCTGGCCTGTGAGAAGATGGTGGGGAAGAAGTACGAGGCCGTGTTGATCCCCATGTGTCTGGACGGGGGTTTTGTGGAGGTGGTCCACGACAAGAAGCAGTACATGCTCTCAGACATCTGCCACAGGTTCGCCCTGCCCTTCAACGTCAAGGTGTCCAGGAGGGACCTCTCAGTGAAGGAGGACCTCTTGGCTGGGGCCACGGGGCTGCAGTTGGAGGAGGAGATCACTGACCCTTACCTTATTGTTTCCACCCTTGACCTGGCGCAGTGTTGGGAGGTGCCTGTCAACCGCACCAACATGGCCTTGCAGCTTCTGGAGCGGTGGAATGGCCCAAAGCTGACCCAGGGCGAGGCCGTTCGCTCAGCTGTAGAGGAGATAGGAGAGGACTGCTACTTCACCCTGAGGAGGTATGTCAATGCCAGCGTGCTGCCTCCCCCTCGACCACCCAAGAGACCCCAAAAGCACTCAGAAGATACAGTGAAACTGCCGCCTCCCAGGCCGAAGAAGCCAGATCCCCCCTCTCCAAAGGTGAGTCGATCATCCATTGTATTTTATGCCTTAATAAACAATAACAACAACAATAGCTATCAGATGTATTTTAACAAAAAGTTATATTCAATCGATTACAGTACTAATTCTTTGTGTGGTCTGTGTTATTATATTGAAGAGCCCACATACAGCCAATACAGCCAAACCAGCAGTGCCTACCTCTAGAGCATCTAGCTGTGCAGAACAGAACACCCCTCCACCAAGAAATGAAACGTCCAAAACAAGTGTGGTCACAGTGCCTGATTCAGGCCCACAAAAAGGTGTGTCTATGTTTCTATATTCTATCAGAATACTTTTGTTGAATATTCAACATGCTTGAAGGATAGTGGTAAGCAAAATTGCAGCAGACTCATTTTGCTACTTAACTTAATTGTCAGCTGTCAATATAAATACATTCTAGATTTTGGAAAGCAACCGATAACTAATATTATATACTGGGTGGTTCGAGCCCTGAATGCTGATTGGCTAACAGCCATGGCATATCAGACCGTATACTGTACCATAGGTATGACCCAAAAAATAATTTTTACTGTCTAATTACATTGATAACCAGTTTATAATAGCAATAAGGCACGTCGTGCCTAAGAACAGCCCTTATCCATGGTATATTAGCCATATACCACACCTCCTCTGGTCTTATTGCTTAATCAATCTCTATGTCAAAAGCTTGACTTTGATTCTCATGCCTTGTTGTGTTTGTGTTCTCTCCTCAGCCACCGGTGAAGAAAACAGTCCTCAGCACAAGACAATTAAATAGGATGATGATGGCACTAATGATTATGAATACATTGATGAGGATGAACTTGCCAGCGTCAGGAGAAAATTGAATGACCAAAGTATTCACAGCAAGAGAAAAACAATAAACACATATGCCATGCAGACTGTGAAACAGGTTTAGGAAATAAGAGAATCAATGGATATCTTTAGGATGGAATAGAATCAATGGATATGATGAATATCTGATACATATCCAAGCTTAAAGTTTGAGTGTGAAGATCAATGAACATTTTGGCATGTGAGATATAATATTCAAATTTCAAGCAACATTTATTTATCTTTGTTATTATGCACTTTATACTGAGCCACTCTTCCATGTAAATGTATTATTATAGTCATACAATAAATACATTGTTTGTACATTAATCAACAAGGTCTTTTGTCTACCGTGGAAAAGGAATAATGGCAAACACAGGAAGTGTAAATGAGCACAGTGTGAGTTTTATTCATTGGACTTATGTGCTGAAGCCTGAGCAGCTGCGGGTCATCTCTGTCAGAATGGAGACGAAGGTGGAAACAGCGAATTTAGGGTCCAGGATCAGATTCTGTAGGAGCTCCCGGCCCTTCTCCCGAGCCTTGTCAGAGCACATGGCTGAGCGCCACATCTTAACCGGAGAGCCCACTGTCACAAGGTGAACAACAACTGGTTAAGAAAATGTGATCAAGTAACCTGATGCAACTGAATTGGTACTGTAGATCTAACAATTTCAATACACTTCATACATGTCACCACTAGAGGGAGACTATAGACTTCATTTTATCACTGACTGGTGTCTATCATCTCAATTTCACTCTGAAATGTTCCTCTACTCTTCATACAAAGAATAATAGAATATATCTTTTAACATCCATCTTGGGGGACTAAAAGTAAAAGTACTCACAAAGAATCGTGTTCATCCTGGCCATCCAGCCAAAGATATAGAGGTTGTGGTTCTCCTCTGTGCTTAGGTCAGCTATGTTAGGAGCGCTATCCCCCTCCTGAAGCACCCTGCTGGGCAGAGGTCTCATGAAAAGCACAGAGTTATTCAGGCTGGACTGGAAGTACGCAGCTGCCACGTAATCTGCAGCGTTCATCCAGCTTTTGGCGAATGCAACCTCTGGGCTGGAATAGTAGCTCATCCTGTAACAAAGATCAAAGGTGTGATTACAAGTACTAAATTGGGACTCAAAAGATTGAATCAATAATCTTTTTAATAAATAATAATCAATAATTAAGGTAAAAGCTGATTGAAGGACAGAGTCCTATATTTAATTGAAACTCAACATTGTGTCAGAGTACCAGAGTACCAAAAACGAAGACAAATGGGTGTGACCTGTATCACTTAATGTTTCTACTCACTTTGCCTTGCAGCTGGATGAGGCAGTATTCAAAGAGAGCGTTTCACCTGCCCAAAAGGCACCTAGAATCTGGTCCCTTTTCTCAAAGTCAGAAATCTCAGATGCGCTAACATCTTTCAGGGTCTAGGATGGAAAGGTAGCATATTATAAACCAAGAACAGCAAATAATTCTATGCATTCACCAATGGGTCACATATGAACAGTGACTTAAGGGCTCGATTCAATCAGATCCACTTGGCGGTGCAGCTATCAGAGCCACAAGTGGCTCCTCGTTATACTTAAAGCGGACATTGCTATTTACAAGTTTGAACACTGGAATGTGAGACCTAATCTACACCTCGATTAGGGTGATAGAAGTCATTATTTAGTTGAATGATTGTTCAATTTAAGCGTAATTGTTTCTATACGGCCGTCACCTTCGCGTTCTGAAAGCGAGTTGGACGGGTGTGGCTTCACGATCACAAGAGCAGCTGCTCACCGATCTGACGGCTCCAACATAGTTCCACTTCTGACAACTGCCAAAACATCCACTACACGGGTGTCTGCTATCGACGATTGATCTGATTGAGTCTAGGACTCACTCAACTAAAATAACAAACCGGTTTTATCTCCTAGGGCAAGAAGGAACATGCTTCCCATGGGGAAGGAGGTTCATTGAATAGCTTACCTGGAAGAATTCTTCCCATTTGGCCATGAGGTCTGGGTTCTTAGCAGAGCAGTCTGTGTAAGAGGTGCAGTAGTCTTCAGCTGCCTCAGCTGGTGCCTGTACCTGGACCTGAATGAGACCATCTCCAATCAGGCCTTTCTGCACAGCAGCCAGGAACGGGATCACTGAGAGGTAGTAGTTCACACCTGGGGAGGGAGAGAAGGAGCGAGAGAGAGAGAGAGTTTACTAATGGTCTGTTATTGAAGTGTAGGGCTACACATATGGCCTGCGTGGTTGAATATGTGTCACAGTGCTTACATGCCCACCAGCTATTAGTGGAAATACACATGGGATCTCCTTCCTGTCCACATATTGTATCGCCAGTGGGGTCAACCAACCGCCCTACGGGAACAGAAGCGCATTCAGTCACATCACTTTCCCCATGAAATCCTTTGATAAACCATCTGATCGAGACAACTGAGAAACGTAGTCAACATTATTGTGTATTACAGTTATCACAAAAACAATGTGCATATATTCAACTCCCCAAAGCTACTTAATGAAGGGCCGACATACCTGACCTGAGTTTCCAGGCCAGCTGCAGAGGCAGGCCCCACAACGGGCTGGCACTGTCATTGGTTCCCATGGAGGCCATATACTTGTCAGTGGAGCCCACCAGTATCCTATACAGACTCATCCTCTGCAGGGCATTCCAGGGGTTGATTGTGACTACATTGTCCGCCTGAGGCAGGTCCGACAGCTGGCTGGGTGCCTGGTCCCAGAGGATGGGGAGGCCATTTTCAGTGAGCACTGCTGCGTTGGCCCACAGGGCAACTAGCTGAAGCAGGGAGAGGGTCCAGACACACTGCATACTGGCTACACCTGGATAAGTAACAGTTCCCCCTTTTTGTACTGGAGTGGTCAGTGCACTTTGGCCTCACAACATCGCATGATAGAGAAGGGGGGTCGGGGGTAAATCCACTGTAAACAGTACTTATCGTGGCGTTTTTTTGTCCACTCAGCACTTTTGAAGAGCCATTGGACAAAGGTCAGAGAAACAACCAAAACAGTTATGTCAGCCCTCAGCAAACATGATCTATAGGGAAGGCAAAGGCTTCAGGCATTGATCAGTGATTTCATCATTCGAAAAGAGCATGTCTATTCTCCCCTGTGATTCCTGTTTGTTTATGCTTATCTATGTTTACTTTACAATGTTTTCCTGAGTCAAACTCTGTCCTGCATGTGGGCTTGGGGTTCCCAGAGTTTGCTGCTGTTATGTGTGTGCAGCATAAACTTTCAGTTTGTGTAACCGTGCATGATGTGCAGCCTGACCCTTAAACATAGGCATAGAAAACTTCACTTAAAAGGGAAACTGACGGTTATATAAAGCAAATCGGTGTAGATTGATAAAGTTTTTGATTAACCATAGAACACATATAACTTTATTTATTCAGTGATGCAATAAACCAAATTGTCCAACCAACTTTTCAAAAAGCCTGTGGGAAGCATCAGCCTCAAGAGCGAGACTAGATGTTTGTTCATTATGCTTCTGTAGTACACAAAGAGCGTTCAACTGTGTTGTGTAAAACGTGGCTAATGCACCTGGTTGTCAAAATGGCCACTTAGACATCTGGCTGTGTTAGGAGCTAATGAGTCCCCTGGTTGGGAAGGTGTGAACTGCATGACTGGCGAGGGCCAGAGGTAGGTCCATTGGTTGATTGTGACCACGTTGTCCACCTGAGGCAGGTCTGGCAGCTGGCTGGGTGCCTGCTCCCAGAGGATGGGGAGGCCATTTTCAGTGAGCACTGCTGCGTTGGCCCACAGGGCAACTAGCTGAAGCAGGGAGAGGGTCCAGATACACTGCATGCTGGCTACACCTGGATAAGTAACAGTTCCCCATTTTTGTACGGGAGTGGCCAGTGCACTTTGGCCTTACAATGTCACGTGATAGAGAAGGGGTACCGGGGGGGGGGGGGGTAAATCCACTGTAAACATGACCTCTTATGATGCAGTTTTTTGTCCATTCAACACTTTTGAAGAGCCATTGGACAGAATTCAGATAAATAACCAATACTCATAGATGGACAGTTACATCAGCCATCAGCAAACATGGTCTATAGAGATGGCTTCAGGCATTGATCAGTGATTTCATCATTATAAAATAGCGTGTCTATACTCCCCTGTGATTCCTGTTTATTAATGCTTACCTATGTTTACTTTACAATGTTCCCAGAGTTTACTGACTGTGCTGCTGTTATACAGTGCCTTCGGAAAGTATTCAGACCCCTTAACTTTTCTACATTTTGTTAGGTTACAGCCTTATTCTGAAATTGATTCAATAGTTTTTATTCCTCATCAATTTACACACAATACCCCATAATGACAAAGCAAAAACAGCTTTTTAGAATGTTTTACTGAAAAACTGAAATATCACATTTACATAAGTATTCAGACTCAGTACTTTGTTGAAGCACCATTGTCAGCAATTACAACCTTGAGTATTCTTGGGTATGACTCTACAGGTTTCGCACACCTGTATTTGGGGAGTTTCTCCCATTCTTCTCTGCAGATCCTATCAAGCTCTGTCCGATTGGATGGGGAGCGTTGCTGCACAGCTATTTTTGATCAGGTTCAAGTCCGGGCTTTGGCTGGGTCACTCAATTGATCAAAAAAAAAGCATATTTTTGGAGATTTCATTTTTTGAACTTGTGGAGTTATGTCACACATGCAGCTAACAAAAACATATGGAAGTGTCTGCTCTACTCAAAACTAATCACAGTGTTACCGCAAAAATGGAAGAGGAAAGTGGAAGGGGGAGAAAGTAAGGAACTTGTCTGTCGGCCCTGCATTAAAGACCATAATTGGTTAAAGAAAATTGTGATAAATAAAAAAGTATACCAGTTTCATTAGGGAGGAGGTCAGAGACAGCCTATAGGGAGGAGGTCAGAGACCTGACCATGTGGTGCAAGGACAACAACCTCTCCCTCTACGTGATCAAGACAAAGGAGATTATTGTGGACTACAGGAAAAGGAGGACCGAGCACGCCCCCATTCTCATCGACGGGGCTGTAGTGGAGCAGGTTGAGAGCTTCAAGTTCCTTGGCGTCCAGATCACCAATAAACTAACATGGTCCAAGCACACCAAGATAGTGAAGAGGGCACGACAAAACCTACTCCCCCTCAGGAGACTGAAAAGATTTGACATGGGTCCTCAGAAGGTTTTACAGCTGCACCATCGAGAGCATCCTGACGGGTTGCATCACTGCCTGGTATGGCAACTGTTCGTCCTCCGACCGCAAGGCACTACAGAGGGTAGGTGCGTACGTCCCAGTACATCACCTGGGCCAAGCTTCCTGCCATCCAGGACCTCTATATCAGGCGGTGTCAGAGGACGGCCCTAAAAATTGTCAAAGACTCCAGCCACCCTAGTCATAGACTGTTCTCTCTGCTACCGCACGGCAAGCAGTACCGGAGCGCCAAGTCTAGGTCCAAGAGGCTTCTAAACAGCTTCTACCCCCAACAGCTAATCAAATGGCTAAATTAATCTAATGGCCCCCCGCCTTTGTTTTAACGCTGCTGCTGCTACTCACTGTTTATTATCTATGCAAAGCCACTTTAATAACTCTACCTACATGTACATAATTACCTCAATTACTTCAACACCGGTGCCCCCTGACTCTGTACCGTTACCCCCTGTATATAGCCCCGCTATTGTCATTTACTGCTGCTCTTTATATTTCACCTGTTGTATTCGGCGCATGTGACAAATACAATTTGATTTGATATCTATGTTTACTTTACAAAGTTTTCCTGAATCAAACTCTGTCCTGCATGTGGGCTTGGGGTTCCTGGAGTTTACTGACGGTTCTGTTGTTATATGTGTCTGCAGCATAAACTTACAGTTTATGTAACCGTGCATGACGAGCTGCCTGACCCTTGGACATAGGCATAGAACACTTATTTAACAGGGGAAATCACTTTTGTATAAGACAAATCGAAGGTAGATAAAGTTTTTGTTTAACAATAGAACACATATAACTTTATTTATTCAGTGATGCAATTAACCAAATTGTCCAACCAACTTTTCAAAAAGCCTGTGGGAAGCATCAGCCTCAGGAGCGAGACTAGATGTTTGTTCATTAAGCTTCCGTAGTACACAGAGCACATTTAATTGTGTTGTATAAAACGTGGCTAATGCACCAGGTTGTCAAAACAGCCAGGTAAACATCAGGCTGTGTTAGGAGCTAATGAGTCCCCTGGTTGGGAAGGTGTGAACAGCATGACTGGCGAGGGCCAGAGGTAGAGTTTACCATTGGAGGAACTGCACACAGGGACTGACAGGAAAAGCAGTCATAATGAGAGGGCTCAAGTTACAGTCTGTCTAATTTGACACTTTCTTCTGCATCAGACCATTGCATTAGTCTCTGAATAACAAAGACATATTAAGACTACGTTGATAGACAAGAAACAACACATAACATGTTTATTTCAAAATCTCACACGAAGGAGTATACGTATACTGTACATATCAATCACTGAAAGTGTTGTATTCAATGCCTTTGGCAGGTACTGGTGTACAGTATATACAATGATGCAACTGTGACATATATAATTGTGACTTGTAGGGTCACTGAGATTCACTAACATACCCCCCCCACAGAAAATCGACTTGGATAATTCCTAAGTCAAAATTCATAACATACCAAATACCTCTGTAGCCAAAGTGTGTTCCTGATTTAAAGGAGGTTAAGCTTATAAAGGGTTCATAAAGCCGTCATAATCACTACATACATGTGTTACAAAGCAGCTTTAACCGTATGTCATGCTTTATAAAGGGTTCATAAATGTGCCTTAACTGTGTGACATAATCAACAATGTCAAATGTGACTGACGTAACCCACTAGGTTGAATATAATCATGTGCTTTATAAAGGGTGACATGTTGTGCTGAAGGATGGCACGCGCTCTAACGTGAAGTTATTTTAGTCACATTACACCTAATCTCGTTCCCAGACACTTCAGCCCACATGCGCAGAAGGTCTGCTGGACCAACGCATCAAACTTCTCCTTCACTAGGTAGGGTTAGGTTTAAAATCAAATTTTAATAAGATACATTGTGGAAATGGGCAGGGTTTAGTCATAATTATTACTTTTTGACTGTGTTAAGTATTCAGACCCCTTGACTTTTTTCATATTTTGTTACATTATGTTGCCTCATCAATCTACACACAATACCCCATAATGACAAAGCAAAAACTGGTTTTTAGACATTTTTGCAAAAACGGAAATATTACATTGACATAAGTATTCAAACCCTTTGAAAGAGAAGCCACGTTCTCCTGTTTCATCATTTATCCTGTGTTAAAGGAACTATTATCTGCTGCACCAGTCCCAAAATGGACCTGTAACAGATTTTGGGGGCTCGTCTGGGATCGGCGCCACCTGTTGGCCAGTGATAGATAACATCTGGGACCAAGACGGATCTGCGGCTGAAATCCATGTCACGGACAGACTGATGTGAGCAAAGACTGATTCTTGATTCTGGACTGTGCTGACCGTTCGTGAAGAAAATGAAGAACTTACAATGTCGGACAGTGGAAGGAAGAGCCTGGTATGGGACATCAGGAAGAGCCTGCCAACAAAGGAACTTTTTCATATTGACAATACCGTGGGTCACGTTCAAGACAAAGACCAGTCAGAGCTCGAAGAGGGTGATCATGAAGGTTGCTTTGATTACATCATCGCCTTTATGTACAGTAAGTCATTACTTGAGGCAGAGGATGCCAGTATGGTTGAATTGTTGGTTTTGAAAGATAATGTTGATGCTGTTATACAGACTCATAATGTAACACCACTGTTTGACCCAAGTGATAATATTGAGCTGTGCGACACACTAACAATCCCTCCACCTACTGAAATAGCTCATGCAGTCACAGATAGTCTCGTTGATGCTACTCCATTTATGAACATAGCTCATACAGTCAGAGCTAGCACAGTCAAAACGACACCAAATACTGATTTACATAGAGTGCTCACAAGCTACGAGGAGCTTAGCCGTTGACTTCTACGACATGTTACCGCACCTACCTCACAGCCGGTGTCCACACCGCCCTCTACAACACAATACAGTGACACGCCATGCAGAAGCCTGTAGTCTGCGCTGACGACACACCCAAAATACGAGAAGGTGATCTCCATAAGAGACCTCTCCCACCTCCTACCATCGTAGAGAATTCAAAATACAGGGGGGTCAAATTGGTGACTGCACATCAGACATCACCTACAACAGCGTGTGTAAGCAGATAGAAGGAGGAAGGAGTCAAAGAAGACTTCAATGATTCGGAAATGGTCAGAGACTTGCTCAGAATAATAAAACCAGGAAATTTCAAAGACATTTTGATGAATAAAGAGGAAATGACAGTAGCGGAGCTCAAGGGGTTCCTACAGGCCCACTTAAGAGAAAAGAACAGTACTGAACTATTCCAGGAGCTAATGTGCACTAGGCAAAATGAGCAAGAGACACCACAACAGTTCCTCTAAAACAACGAGTCCTGTTCTCCTCTAAATTACCTGACGCAGGCATAAAATACAGTACCACTGTTCAAGATGTTTTCCTACACACTGTGCACCAGGGGCTTGGGCGTAAATACACCGACATTCGCCGAGAACTAAAACCCCTACTCTCAGGTAACGATGTCAGTGACGAGACAATATTGAGACGTGTGATGAGAATAATGAGTGAGGAAAGTGAGAGACAATGAAGTCTAGGCCCCATGCCATGACAACACACGTTATATGCGCGCAGTTAGGAGTTGTACCAGACTCCAGTGCCAATCCAGAGGCATCTGGGCGTAAAACCAAGATTGACACCATACAACATCTTTCAGCCAAAATAGATGCACTCACCAGCATAATCGATTCAATGAAACAGTCAATACCGCAACGGCAATCAGATCATCTGTGCCGATGTCCCACGAGTAAAACAACGCAGTCTAGATGAGAGAAACCTTATGGCTGTTCACAATGTGTCAAACAGGGTCTATCTAATTGTAGTCATTGCTTCTTCTGCAGTGAGGAAGGTCAGAGGGCCATGGGCCGTCTAAAGAAACCCAAAGTGCCAGGGAAACTGGAGCCAGTCACTGTGGGTGCCTCGACAACCATCCCAGGCTAACAGTGTCCAAAGAACTGAACTTAATGCAGAGCCATGTAGTAATCCCAATACTCCTCCCTGTATCACGCCAGAAGAAGTCGCCATACAACAAAGACCGAGAAAGACCTCCACTTTACCCTCACCAGACCCACCAGCTGCTAAAAATGAACACGTTGCAAGACTCATAGGGAGAAGAGCCCCGACCCAGTGTAACTTGAATGGCTTAGCAGTGAGTGCTTTGCTTGACAAAGGAGCTCAAGTCAGCATGAAAGATCATATTTGGAAAGACAAATACCTACCTGATCTGGATATTAGACCGCTCATGAAACGAGTTGGAGGTGTATGCAGTAAATGGAGACCTCATCCCTTTCGACGGTTGGGTTTGCCATAACAGTAAACTTACCTGAGAATGAGGACCCCAGCCTGTTAATCAACGTCACTTTCCTAGTGAGTAGTCTACGACTGGAGAGGCCATTGCTTGGGTTCAACGTACTTGAAGAACTGGTCCAAGGAAAATCAGAGACTCATACCTACCCTCATTACCCTACTCTGTGGGGCCATCTCTGTCCTGATTGACAAAGCAAAGATCATTGTGAGCTGTATGCAGACCATAACACCCAATGTGCAGCAAGGACGCCTGAGAGTTGGCCATCAGGACATAGTTATTACCGCTGGCCAGGTAGCTTGGGTTAAGTGTAGAGTTCCGCTCACTATGAACCAATCCGATGCCCTGGTGTTGTTTGAGCCAGATGAAAACAGTATGCCGCTACAGCAACTGGATATGGGTGAAGGCTTGCTAGAAATCCAGGACCCAAGGAGGCCATATGTAGCAGTGCCTGTAGGCAACAACACAAAACACAACATCATCCTGCCACGAAAGACAGCTCTGGGCAGTATTCAGCCCGTTCAGGTGGTTGAAACAGACTCATCAAGCAAATCAGAGTTCAATGTGAAGGTCAACAGTGTTAACACCCCACCAGCTGATGGAAACCCGTCACTGTGGCACCCGCCAGTTAGCATCAGTCACCTAGATGAGAAGCAGCAAGAGACAGCCAAGAATATGTTATATGAAGAATCAGCAGCACTTGCTCAAGACAGCAATGACCTTGGGTGTATTCCAAGCCTGCAAATGTCACTCAACCTCAAAGATGACATTCCTGTGCAGAGAGCGTACTCGTCAGTCCCGAAGCCATTGTTCCAAGAAGTTAAGGGATATTTTCAGTATCTTCTGATGAAGGGGTGAATAGTGAAATCTAAGTATCCTTACTCCGCTCCTGTTGTGTGCGTCCGTAAAAAGGATGGTACGTTGCGCCTCGGTATTGACTACCATCTGTTAAACCAGAGGACGGTACCTGACAGGCACCGATTACCCAGAATCCAAGACCTGACAGACACCCTTGGTGGCTACTCCTGGTTCAGCATCTTGGACCAGGGAAAAGCCTACCATCAAGGTTTCATAGCAGAGGGTTCTCGACATCTCACCGCCTTCATCACCCCCCGGGGACTATGAATGGGTGAGAATTTCATTTGGACTCTCCAACGCACAAGCAGCATTCCAGAGGAGCATGGAGGAGATGCTGAGCTCCTTCAGGGACGAATGTTGTATACCATACCTGGACGATGTCCTTTGCTATGCAAAGTCCTTTGGGGAGCATGAGGACGGAATCCGGAAAGTCCTCAAGGCTCTCCAACGCCATGGAGTGAAACTCCGGCCAGAGAAGTGTAAACTCTTCCACCGGGAGGTCCGGTACGTGGGGTGCCTCGTGTCGGCCGAAGGGGATTGACTCTAAGCACCTGGAAGCTGTGCTGTCCCTGAAAACCAAGACACCACAGACAGTGGGTGATGTCAGGAAGTATGTTGGTACCGAAAGAGTACTCAACCTTGCTAGAGAGAGGTTCTACTGGCCATATGTAAAGAAGGAAATCGAGAACTATGTCATAAGGAAATGTCCGTGCATAAAGCAGAAGAAACCTGCCATGCATGTGCGAGCACCTATGGGTAGCATCAAGTCTAGCTCACTCCTCGAGCTCATCTGTCTTAATTACTTACATCTGGAGACCAGCCAAGGAGATTATGAGTATATTCTGGTGGTGGTTGATCATTTTACAAGATTTCCTCAAGCTTACCCGACAAAGAGTTTGAGAATGAGCTGTTCCGTACACTCCAGCAGTTGTCGGGGGTTGGCCATCCCCGAACATCACCATGCGATGCCCAAGGTAACCCAGCTGAGAGATTTAACCGCACCTTGCTACATATGTTGCGAACGCTGGTAGACAAAGAGAAGGAGAGATGGAAGGACCATCTTCCGCAAATTGTACCCGCATACAACTGCACCCGACATGAGTCCACTGGTTATTCACCCTGCTATTTGCTCTATGGTCATCATCCACGCCTTCCAGTGGACTTGTTGTTTGGCTTGTTGAGAGAGGGAGACCCAGTCGCAAACAAGAGATATGCAAAAGAGTGGGCAGGAAGAATGACTGAAGCATATCGGATTGCAAACGAGAACAGCAAGTAGTCAAATGCTAGAGGCAAATCCTACCATGACCAGAAGATGAAAGGGGTAGTTCTACAACCTGGAGACCGAGTTCTGGTTAGGAACCTCAGTGAGGGGGATGGGCCCAGGAAGCTAAGATCATACTGGGAGAAAGTGATCTAAGTAGGGAAGGAACAGTTTGCAGACAATCTGGTATACACATCCCGAGGTGGGAGACAGGCGTAAAACCAGAACACAGCACAGAAACTTGTTACTACTTGTGAATGATTTAAAGGTTGAACCTCCACCACCTTGTCCAACTAAACCAGCACCAGAGAAGCGATCTATGCAGAGAAACAGACACTCAAGATTCAGTGATGTGGAACAACATACTCACAATGGGGACACATCTGACATGAATGAGGAATGGACAGGAGGCTATTGATTAAGGAGACCAGTGACTAGGACAGAACAAAGAGCTCCATTCCAAGTACCTGCAAGACCTCCCATGATACAAAGAGATGCGGTCCAAGTACCTGTAAGGGAAGAGGAAAGACAACCTGCAAATGAGTACCTACCATACAGTTCCAGTACCTGTAATGGAAGAACAAAGACAACCTGAGAAAGAACACTTACCGATCGAAACAAACCAGAGCCAGAGAATGAGCACGAGGAGCATCTCGAATATGAGCAGGAAGAGAGACCCAGGAACCCCCCTGTAGTTGATGCACACACTGAGTGTAGGCGGTCCACTAGAGATAGAAGGCCAAAGCAAATGTTCACATCTGAGACACTCAGTCAACCTTCAATGCAATCACACCCTACAGTGAACACACTCGGTGTCACACACAGTGCGCCTTACTTACCAGTATGGGAAACACCTTACTACATTCCTCAACCCTACTCACTTGCACCTTACATGCGGCCCACTTACATGCTATTGATGAAAAAGGAGTTTTCAGATTTTGAGGTTTAGATTTTGAGTTTTGGGAATGTCAGGAGACAGTTTATTTTTGTCAGGGAGTGTGTGACGCACACAAAATGTATGTTCACATTTGTGTTTATATACTGTTTCTTTGTATTGGGGTAGAATGATTTTACTGAAATGTCAGTCCTCCAAGGTCTCGCCATTGCGAAGCGTTTATACCACTGTTGGCCAGTAGGCTGCAGTGAGACGTGCTCGCTTCGCACTGGGTGTTACGGCTGTCGTCGGAATGAGACCAAGGTGCAGCGTGGTAGGCGTACATTTTGAATTTATTAAATGAACACCAAAAAAACAAGAAAGATAAACGACACGTAAAGTATAGTAGCGCTAAACCAGCAACTAACAAAAACAAGATCCCACAACAGAAAGTGGGAAAAAGGGCTGCCTAAGTATGATTCCCAATCAGAGACAACGATAGACAGCTGCCTCTGATTGGGAACCATACTCGGCCAAAAACAAAGAAATAAACAACATAGAATGCCCACCCCAAATCACACCCTGACCTACCCAAATAGAGAAATAAAACGGCTCTCTAAGGTCAGGGTGTGACACTGGGACTATATGCAATCCTGCACATGTGTGWTCTCATAATTGAAAGAACCTTTTAAAGAGAAGCCACGTTCTCCTGTTTCATCATTTATCCTGTATTACAGGTCAGTAAAGTGCAAAAATACACTGAATACCACAATATAGTTTTGTAACTTGCCTGTTGAGGTGAATGTAATGGTTTTGAACGACATAGTAACTGCATAACTTCGTACTAGACGGAAAACGCATGTTGAGTGTAAAATGAAATGATGGCGATGCATTCCTTTGATCTAGAAAAAAACAAATTGTTGACATTTTTATTTTTGAAAAAGACACTCCTGACAATATCCTAAGGGTTAAGAGAATTGAATGTTGTAACTGGGATGTTTAAGACCTTTGTAATTGTTGTACTGTAAATGTCAGAAAAGCGGTTAGCTTTTGGCTAGCTCAGGTTAGCTGTTTGCTAGCTCCGGTCAGTTGGTTGCTAGCTTCGGTTAGCAATATGCTAGCCTGTTCAGTCATTTCACAATAATTAGCATTAATTTAATTTGCAATAGTCTTGTCTTTGTGTTAGCCCTTCTTACACTGGCTGGATGTATTTTGAGCATGTGTATAAAATAAATTCCAATGAGTTATACCAGTCTATAAAGGCTTTGATGTTATACAGTCTCCTATGGGGATATAGCGGGCAACAGTCAACTACATAATTATAACCTAAACAGGTTAATTAAAGTTAAGAGTAAATTGGATTGGAATTTCATGTTTTTGATGTGTAAATTAATGTTTGTTTGATATGTGTATGAACTAATATGTCAGGGATTTATGAGACAGATTATTAAATACATTTTAAAGAAAACATTGAAATACAATGAGAAGACAGAAAAAGACGATTTGGACTTGAGAGAATGTTGAATGAAATAATTGAGAGAACCTTTGAAAGAGAAGCCACGTTCTCCTGTTTCATAATTTATCCTGTGTTACAGGAACTATTATCTGCTGCACCAGTCCCAAAACTGGGACCTGTGCTATAGAAATACTGCTAATCAAACAACAGTGCAGGGCATGCACACTGAATAAAAGGGCAAGTACACTTTTTTTTTTACGAGAAAACTGAATTTTGGGGGGGAAATTATTTAGGCAAAAAATATAAGCTGATTTTAAAAGGCCCAACCAATGTTTTTTGCTGTTCATGACTGCAGTTTCGAGCATGTGTCATCCTGCAGCACAGCCTTTTTGGGGAAAGTTGAGGTCAGGTCAATGATTAACTATGCACCCAAGATGGAAAGAGGTTGGGCCATCTTAGAAATGTTTTAGATGAATATAATATAAAATCTAACATTTTGCATTTATCCAAAGCGACATACAGTCAGCTCGGGAATACGAACCAGCGACCTTTCGGTTACTGGCCTAATGCTCTTATCCAGTAGGCTACCTGGCTGGCAGCGGAGCACACAGCCCAGCTGTTGTCGCACCTGCTCACTCTAGCTTCAGGATAAATTGTGCCAAAAACTCATTCTTGCTGACCCAACAGAACATATGTTTGGGTTTGCCTCTGGGTCTGTCGAGTAGCCCTCAACGTGGAAAGAGTGACGGCTTTTTGTCATTGCCTATCAGTGTCTCGCCCGGCAACATCAATCACGTACTGGATGTGTCTGAGGCTTCTTGGGCTCATGGCCTCCATGATAGGGGTAGTTCCGCTTGGCCTTCTCCTCATAAGAGACTTCCAGCGTTGGGTGACCTCACTCCGCTTGGGCCCGTCACTCCACTGGCACAGACGTGTGTTTCTGTAGTTGAAGTGTCTATCAGCACTTCAATGCTGGAGAGACCCATCCCTCTTGTCACAGGGCTTCACCAATGAGAGAGTCATCACGTGCAAAGCAGTGACGATGGATGCGTCACTACAGGGATGGGGAGCAGTTCACGAAGGGTGTACAGTGAATGGTACTCTCCGAGTACAGCCCATATGAACTTTCTCGAGCTCTACACTGTGTTACTAGTCCTCAGGCACTTCCATCCGTTGTTACAGGGCCAACATGTCCTTGTCAGGTCGGACAATACATCTACGGCAGTGAGGTTTGAGGCCGGGTAAGCAATTTCTTTTGAGCCCCTTAATATACTGTACTTACACAATAGACAATATGTAATAATAGTAGACGTCACTACTGTATATAAATACTTGCACTTACTTGTACAAAGTCCATCCGTCTATCTTTATGGCTAAAGACATCACCGACTGTAATGTTAAAGTCCTTCCTGTTGGCTCTTTTTTTAAATGTATCTAGGTCTTGATGCGATGGAGAAGATGGCAAGGGATGAGAGTCTTGCTTGATCAGTCCGGTTTCGACTGTATGTCTTTATCCGTTTCAAAGCAGAAAATGACCTCTCAACGGTTGCTGTTCTGGCTGGTATAGAGAGGACAAGCTGCAGTAACTTTGTCGCCTCGGGGACAGTCTGTGTCAGGTCATGCTGGAACAAAAAGCTGAGGAGCTGTTGAGGTGATTTGTCTCGTACCATTTGTGAACTGTACAATCCGACAAGATCAGCCTTAAGTCTAACGAAATTGAAGTACTTGGCATATTTTGACAACCTCTCATTTGCTGGTGTTTGTGACATTGTTTCAAATTGTTTGCAGTCCACTAAGCCAAGGAAACTAAGTTCACCACAACGGTCAAAGCTGGCTCTCATCTGAACATTGATATTGTCCAGTATGTTGTAGTAGATTTTCCCCCTCTCTACTCTGATCGGCAGTTTAAAACGAGTTTCGCTTTCTGCCAGGCCCAGTTCATTGCATTTCTGCTCCAATCGCTCATAGAAACGTGTCGCTGCAGTTCCAGTGCTTTCATTGTGTCGCTGATACAGATATGGCAGAAACCCATATCCATCACTTTGTTCAGCAGAACATGAAAAGGGGTGTCAGTTTCATTGAAAATTCCATCATAGGCCATGAGCAAAAAGCAAACACGGCGGTAGTCTCTAAATGGGTTGATAACTGTTCATTTATTTTAGCAAAGGCATGTAATAGTTCCACATATTTGCCCCTGGGACTTTGATGAGCTGGCACTCTCATCATTGCCACGAAATACCAACTCCTGTTTACCTAGGTAGCATGATGTAGCATTAATTAGCTAGGTCTTTCGAAATCTCACGGTTCTCTTTACCTTAGCATTGTACATGCTGATGTTCAATCTCAGTAGCAAAATCTGTATATCGAAATTATAGATAAAACGTATCGGTGCTCATCGGCCATTGGACATAAACATTACACAACACGTTGGAAATCGCAAATTCAACAATGAGTGGTTTGGAAGGAATCAGTGGCTAACTGCAAGCATTGCAAAGCAATCACTAGCCTGCTATTCAGTGGAGTGGCTGTGTGGTCCCAAATCTGGGATTAAGGGTCTCTTTTCCAAGTTTAAAATGATAAACATTCAACATTGGCCATGCTGTCAATGAAGCATGATTTGTGCAGTGTCACCAGCAAAGCACCCCCACACCATCACACCTCCTCCAACATGCTTCACGGTGGGAACCACACATACAGAGATCATCTGCGTCTCATAAAGACGGTGGTTGGAGACAAAAATCTCAAATTTGGACTCATCAGACCAAAGGATAGATTTCCACCGTTCTAATGTCCATTGCTCGTGTTTATTGGCCCAAGCAAGTCTCTTTTTCTTATTGGTGTCCTTTAGTAGTAGTTTCTTTGCAGCAATTCGACCATGAAGGCCTGATTCACGCAGCCTCCTCTGAACAGTTGATGTTGAGATGTGTCTGTTACTTGAACTCTGTGAAGCATTTATTTGGGTTGCAATTTCTGAGGCTGATAACTCTAATGAACGTATTCTTTGCAGCAGAGGTAACTCTGGGTCTTCCTTTCCTGTGGCGATCCTTGTGAGAGACAGTTTCATCATAGCGCTTGATAGTTTTTGCGACTGCACTTGAAGAATCGTTCAAAGTTCTTTACATTTTCCAGATTGACTGACCTAATGATGGACTGTCTTTTCTCTGTTTATTTGAGATGTTCTCGTCATAATATGGACTCGGTCTTTTAACAAACAGGGCTATCTTCTGTATACCACCCCTAACTTGTCACAACACAACTGCTCAAACGCATTAGGAAGGAAAGAAATTCCACAAATGAACCTTTAACAAGGTACACCTGTTAATTGAAATGCATTCCAGGTGACTACTTCATGAAGCTGGTTGCGAGAATGCCAAGAGTGTGAAAAGCTGTCATCAAGGCAAAAAGGGTGGAATCTCAAATATAAAATATTGTTTAACACTGTTTTGGTTACTCCATGATTCCATATGTGTTTTTTCATAGTTTTGATGTCTTCACTATTGATATATTCACTATTATTCTACAATGTAGAAAATAGTCAAAATAAAGAAAACCCTGGAATGAGTAGGTGTGTCCAAACTTTTGACTGGTGCTGTACATCCAAGGACAATGCATCGCCTGTTCATCGTGATGGGAGATCACAACAACCCTCTAGGCTTTTTTAAAGCCTAATTTAGATAGGCCTATGTTTCTGCTTGTAATTTCCGTCATTTTGGTAGGATTTTTGTTAGTCAACTTCTCTATATTTAGATGCATGCAGCTTCTCTTCTGTCATTACTTGTTGCCTACAAGACTGGATAAACCCTTGCTCACCAGAAAATATGTCTTACATATAAAGTTCTCTTTTATCTCTGTTTCTCTCACGCAGCAAAGATGTTTAGGGCCCGGGGAGAAAATGCAATAACAAAACAAAAAACATCTGACAAAGTTTTTTCATGCAAAACTTCCAAATTACATTAGTTTTAAGGGAATTAAAAGCTTTGAAAATGACCCAAAATATATTTCAGTTCAGCTTTGATGCATACTTTATGTGGTTGAAATACTATCAACTTTTATGACGCTGATAAAGATCAGCTTTACAACTAACCCCGCGTTCATTCTCTCAAGATACTGAAAAAAATACATCTTATTTCACCACTCCTGATCCCGATTTGGTGTATCATTTTACTGCAAGAAATGTTTCATTTCGCAAGAGTTAATATTATATTATGTTATGTGAGAGGTTATAGACCTACAGTCAGTGTCCAGATTTCAGTTACTATTCCATTTAACCCATCTGAACAGTACAGTTCCCTTGATGTGCCGTGTTTGAAGTGCCTCACATTTAGGGATTTTGAATGCATTGTTTTCTCTTTACTCAACCTGCCCGCTTCCCACCTGCCCTTCATCCACACAATATTTCATGACCCTAAACCTGCTCAACTGCAGGTTATGAGTCAACCCGTGCATCACCAGTGGGCATGTTGGCCCACAAATGGCCAGACGTGCTTCTGTACGCCTTCCCTTTCGGGGCCTGATGAAGGCAGCGCACCGTCTCAGTCCGATCTCCAAGCCACTTGCCCCATCATGGGATTTGGCACTGGTTCTGGATGCGCTCATAGGCCATCACTTTGAATAAAGGATATTATAGTAAATGAAAACTGAAACTAACATTGTTTATCACATTTTTTACTGACTGCCTCGATTCGGTCTTATGTGGCAAAATTTGAAATAGTGTTTTTTACATTGGATAAAAGTAGAGATTCAGAGCTAGAAAATGGTATATCATACACTACAGTTGAGGAACAATGGGAAAGTAATTTTGCTTTGAAAGTTGATAAACTTGTAACCCCACTTTTGAGAAAATGGCCCTTGAATGTTTTGGTACACCTACTGGACAACTCCCCTTTGTCTACACCCATTCAGTATCGTTCACACCCTCTTAAGCCTTAGCCCCACCCCTCTTTAAGGATTCACTTGTGAGACCATGTGCTAAACTGTCACGTTCTGACCTTAGTTCCTTTGTTTTGTCTTTTGTTTTAGTATGGTCAGGATGTGAGTTGGGTGGGTTGTCTATGTTAGTTTTTCTATGATTTTCTATTTCTGTGTTTGGCCTGATATGGTTCTCAATCAGAGGCAGCTGTCAATCGTTGTCCCTGATTGGGAACCATATTTAGGTAGCCTGTTTTCTGTTGGGTTTTGTGGGTGGTTATTTTCAGTCTCTGTGTGTCTGCACCAGACAGAACTGTTTCGGTTGTTTCTTTGTTGTTTTGTTATTCAGTGTTCAGTTTTTGATTATTATTAAATATTATGAACACTTACCACGCTGCACCTTGGTCCTCACCTTCTTCCACCGATGACAGCCGTTACATAAACAGAGTGAGTGAAGTAGTGTAGTAAACTAAACAACCAAAGATTTCACCAAAGTGGCGAAAGTAATAGAAAAAAGTAGTGGTACAAATACACTTTATCTAGTCCTTGGCAGGGGTGCAGGTCATGTTGTTCTTCACATTACCATCTCTGGTAAACACACACTATATCAATTAAAATAAAAGTTCATTTGTCACATGCAGAGGATACAGAACTTGTAAACGGTACATTGAAATGGTTACATGCATAGTGGAGTTTTTTGTTTAGACATGTAGCCAGCTAGTTAGCTAGCTAAACAATTAACCATGATCCAAACCAATGTTCCCTCCAGGACTGCGGCACAGAGGAAATGCCATGCCATGCAGAGATGCAAGAGATTGAACTTGAGTTCACCCCATTAGTTTGCACTATATCAATGTTTTTCTATGACCGAATCAACATTAAATCAGCCTCTTTTCAATGCAACAAACCAAATCAATTCTAACTTTGCAAAATTGAGTTTGGGAATTTGTTGTAGGCAGAGCCAGAGCGCAACGGAGTAGAATTCTATTGGTGGGGGTAGCCCACCAGTGGTCTCTTAATCACCCGTGACTGAATGCGCTTTTCAGATCAGTTCAGATCAGAGCGCAGAGCCGCATGTGTGCACATTTGTTGATAATCTTTTCTAGTTAGCAAGTTATTAGCCCAGTTATAGATAAGTATAGGTCAGCAATTAGAGGGAGTTACTGTTTCCTACAATAGCACAAAACGTGTAGCCAGTCAGGTAAAAAGCTTGTGTCTTAATTAAAGGGGCAGTGTTGTATTTTGAGACAGGCATGAATATGCAAATAAGCCAATAAGCAGAGGGGTAGTCTATTGTACAATGTCTAATTCTCTGTATGGTAATAATCATTTATTTATAAAGTTGTTTCTTGTATCATACAACACAATACAATGCAATTTACGGTCATCTATTTGGCCCATCGTGTTACAGACCAAGTAAAAAATCATTAATTCATGTCAAGCCCTTCATAATGTTTTTTTTTTTTTTTTTAAGTCTCATGCAATGTAGGCCTGCACTGAACACCACATATAGGCTACTGTAGGCTATCTTATACAAATCTAATGCTATTTCCATGTGAAAATGTTATGGGATTTGCTCCATTGGTTTTGTTGGTAGGACTACATTATGTTCAAATAGCCACAATAGACTATTGGATACTGTCTAAAACTGTAAGGGTACATCCTCAGTGGTAATAGTAAATGAATGCCGGAAGTTGCACAAAATTCTCACAATGTTCAAGTTTCCGCTCACGAGACCTAAGATTTGCACAGTGCCCCATTAAAATTAGAAGAACATTGATCCCAACCCATACTAGCATGCACCATGCATGAATCTGCAGGTAGCTAAAACTAACAACTAAGTTCAATGTTAGCTGGCTAGCTAACATTAGGCTATAACTCGCAATACAAATGGCTTTCTGAGATACAAATAATATTACTCCACAGGTCATGCACAGATCATAGCGAGCCAGCCAGCTAATGTGAGTTAGCTAGCTAACCATAAGCTTTCACTTGCAATGAAAAAGACTTCATGACAAGATTAGAATGTATAATATATGAAAATGTAGCTAGACTCTGTCATTGATGCCTTGGTTGCCCTTATTTTGAATAATCCATAGACATGTGTTTTATACAACAGCTTCCTGTGTTCTCTTTTCGACTCCCTCCACATTTGCAATCATACTCTGCTTCCACCGGGCATTCCACAGATTTCAAAACTTGGTCAACGTCTTCCTTGACAATAACACTGTTGATCGCCGTTTCTTCCCAATCACCGCCATCAGAAGACAGTGCCCACAATATTTTTATCATACATATTTCTCAGCCAATCATCAGTCATTTGTGTAAATGTCATGCTTGTTGAAAGTCCTTCCCTATAAGCGTGCTGAAAGTCTGTTGTCAATTTGTTTTCAGGTAAATAGCATTGTATCTGACAATTTCTTCCAAAAGTTTACTAAGGGTTGGTAACAGCCTGATTGGTTGGCTATTTGAGCCCGTAAAGGCGGCTTTACTATTCTTGGGTAGCGGAATTACTTTTTCTTCTCTCCAGGCCTGAGGGCACACACTTTCTAGTAGGCTTAGATTGAAGATATGGCAAAGAGGAGTGGCAATATCATCCGCTTTTATCCTCAGTCATTTTTTCACCTCTTCCACACTCACTTTTTATAATTCAAAATTACAATGCTTGTCTATCAGAATACGATCAGTTATACTTGGATGTGTAGCATCAGCGTTTGTTGCTGGCATGTCATTCCTAACTTTGCTAATCTTGCCCATGAAAATCCTTAAAGTATATGGCATTATCAGTGTGTTTTGTGATGAGTGAGCCATCTAATTTATTGAATGATGAAGCTGAGTTTGCCTTTTTGGCCAATTTTTTTTATTTAAGGTGCTCCAAAGCTTTTCACTATAATTTTTTATATCATTTATCTTTGTTTCATAGTATAGTTTCTTGTTCTTTTTATTCCATTTAGTCAATTGATTTCTTAATTTGCAGTACGTTTGCCAATCGGTTGTGCAGCCGGACTTATTTGCCATTCCTTTTGCCTAATTCCTCTCAACCATACAAAGTTTCAATTCCTCATCAAGCCACAGGGATTTAAAAGATTTTACAGTCATTTTCTTAATGGGTGAATGCTTAATAGTCACAGATCCCATTACCGGGATCAAAATCAACAACATCCGGTGAAGCTGGAGCGCGCAAAATTCAAATTACAAAATTGTAATATTAAACATTCATGAACATACAAGTGTCCTACATCATTTCAAATCTTAACTTCTTGTTAATCCAACCGTGTTGTCAGATTTCAAAAAGGCGAAAGCATACCATGCAATTATCTGAGGACAGCGCCCCGCATACACCAGTATTAAAAACATTTTCCAAACCAGCAGAGGCGTCGCAAAAATCTGAAATAGCGATAAAATAAATCACTTACCTTTGAAGATCTTCCTCTGTTTGCAAGAAAATATACCTCTCTGTTGATATTAAATACATTATCAATCATTTCACACATTTTATTCAGATACTGACTGTTAATTGATGGTCTATAGCAGCTTCCAACAAGAATGGGCTTTAGGTGAGGCAGATGAACCTGTAGCCATATTACTTCAACAGTATTTAACATGAGATCCTCTCTAAGCTTTACAGGAATCTTGATGTGCAATTCGTTACATAAAAAATTAAAAGACACAATTTATTACATTTGTATTATTCATAAAAAATTTAAAAATCCACCAAGCTGCAAGGACACTTTTCATAAGCGGGCAAAAGAGCAGCTGCTCGGGAGCTGGTTGAGCCCTATCTGTGCACTTGCCTGAACATGACGAGTACCTAGTAACCCGAAAGAGCTGAGCAATGATCTCACATTAAAATGGCTCTGTGTTCTGTGTAMTCTGTGTAACCTWCTACCATATCAGCAGACAAATCATTCAGGATCAAGGTGCATTTGGATCACCAATATTTGGAATGAGGAGGYGGTTYCTGTAGGTATTATAACCCTATCAGTCATTTCTCTTACGTGTAACCACAAGTCTGGTCTTGTGGGGTAGTGCTGGATTCAAGCCTTATCTCTGAAATTCTGCACTGTAGTGCGCTTAAAATGTAAAGGTAATTCCTGATAATGCTGTGAATAGAACATTGTTTTAAAATGTTAATTGGGCTACATTGCGGAACTTCTGCAATACYGATTGAATCCAGCACCTTAAATCAAATTATTGTAGCAAATTTGGCAAAAACAGTCAAATGTGTAATGAACTAACTGATTGGATGGCCTTGTGGCTGATGAAAGGGACTATCATATCCTCTTGAAGGGAGTGGTTACAAGTATGACATCATTAACTTTAGTGCTCTGCTACAGATTTATTATGTAGAGTTGAATGTAGCAATGTCTGATTGGTCAACGTTATATTGTGATCATCATTATGGTAATACACTACAGGTACAAAAGCACAAGAGTCAAGTTCACATTTGCATCACATTGCGACCAGAGAAAAAGGGTTTACATGTGATACATCACCATCTGCATGGCTGAGAGGTAAGGTATGCTGAATTGAACAGAAAAAATGTATTAACTATCTTTTGAAATGGKAAAACACTTCCCTTTCGGTGTTTGTGGTAATATTTCCAACGAATWAGCAAAAGTAATGTACATTTTAATACATTTTATCAAGTGACAAAAATACAGCATTTGAATTTGTTTAATTAAATCATCCAWCATAATGTAATAATTTCCAACAAATATTCTATAATTGATGTTAACATACAATAATGTATCTTTCATATTTCAGATAAGATTCTTTCAACCACGACCATGGAACCAGGAATCAGTCTCAGCAAGGCTGATATTGTTGAGAATATACTTCTATGTTTTGAATCAGTYAATGGGTCTTGCAAAAGATCAATCTTTCCTCCAARAATACGAGTATTACTTTATCTCTTACTTGGCTCAATGTCTGTTCTCACAGTGTGTGGCAACCTTCTTGTAATCATTCCCATCATCCACTTCAAACAGCTCCACACCCCGACCAACTACCTCATCCTCTCTCTGGCTGTGTCAGACCTCCTCTTGGGGGTTTTAGTGATGCCTCCCAGAATGGTATATTCAGCGGAAAGCTGCTGGTATTTTGGGGATTTATTCTGTAAAATCTACACCAGCACTGATGTCATGTTGTGCAATACATCCATTCTTAACTTGTGTTTCATTTCTATTGACCGGTATTATGCAGTGTGTCGCCCTCTCCTTTATAGAACTAAAATAACTGTTCACATTGTTCTGATTATGATGCTGGTCACCTGGACTGGTTCTGCTATAGTAGTGTTTGGTATAGTATTTCTGGAGCTCAATACTTGGGGCATGGAGGATTTTTACTATAAAAATGTTGCCAGTGAGGGAGAATGTATTTTGTTTCAAAACAAACCATTGAGTACTGCGTCTTTTGTTCTCTCATTCTACATCCCAGGAGTAGGCATGCTTAGCATTTACCTAAAGATTTTCCTAATAGCACAGAGACAGGCACGCTCAATTCAGGGTACAACCAATCAGAACTCTGTAGGCAAATCACAGAGGAAGGCCACCAAAACACTTGCTGTCATTATGGGGGTATTTCTATCATTCTGGACACCCTTTTTTGTCGTCAACAGCATTGATCCTTTTATTAATTACTCTACCCCACCCGTTTTGTTTGAAACACTTATATGGCTTGGCTATTTGAATTCAACTATTAATCCTATGGTGTATGCATTCTATTACAGTTGGTTCAGGAGGGCGTTTAGAATTATAATTTCTGGTCAAATATTTCAACCTGACTCTTCAGAAATACAATTGTTTTCAGAATAAATACAGTGAGCTCCAGAAGTATTGAGACAGAGACACGTTTTGTTGTTTTGGCTCTGTACTCCAGCACTTTGGATATGAAATTTGAGGATATTTTGAACCATATCGGGTGAATTGTTTAGAAATTACAGCCCTTTTTGTACATAGTCCACCCATTTTAGTAAACCAAAAGTATTTGAATGAATTCACCTTTATGTGCATTAAAGTAGTAAAAAGTTAGGTTTTTGGTCCCATATTCATTGCACGCAACAATGACTACATCCAGCTTGGGACTCTACAAATTCTATCAATAGAAATGAATGGTAAATAATGTGTTGTGTAATTTTGTTGTCACTTATACTTTAAATTATGAGTGAGAAAGTTACCACGCACAAATATCATACACCCAACACATGCTAACCTCCCGTTATTGTAATGGTGCGAGTTTAGCATGTCTTGAGGGTATGATATTTGTGCATCTAACTTTCTCACTCATCATTATTCACGATTCATTCAGGATTATCCCTAATCATAATAGCATCCACATTAATGTAGAGGTGTTTAGAAATGCATCACAGTGCTTGAGGCGTCATTGCAGACCGGGGGTCCCATAGGACGGTGCACAATTGGCCCAGCGTCGTCCGGGTTAGGGGAGGGTTTGCCCAGGGGGGGGAGGCTTTCCTTGGCTTATCGAGCTCTAGCGACTACTTGAGCTCTAGCGACTGACTCTGGTCGTCAGTTGAAAGGTGTTTTCTCCAACACATTGGTGCAGCTGGCTTCTAGGTTAAGCGGACGGGTGTTAAGAAGCACGGTTTGGCGGGTCATGTTTCGGAGGACGCATGACTCGACCTTCGCCTCCCGAGCACATTGGGGAGTTGCAGCGATGAGACAAGATCGTAATTGGGAAGAAAAAGGCGGTAAAATATAACAACAAAATAAGTGTTTAGAAACATATTCTATTATTATTTACAATAAAACGTGACTCCAAAATGACACAATACATTATGTACCATTCATATKWTTTGGGCACAAAATAATCTGAAACACAACCGAGAAAAAAACTGCAAATGCATCCAACAAATTTGTAGAGTCACAAGCTGGATGTAGTCATTGCGTGCCATGAATATGAGACCAAAAACATAACTTTTTATTACTTTAATACACATAAGTGAATTTGTTCCAATACTTTTGGAGCTCACTGTATGTCTAAAATCAGTACTGACAAAGAAGTGTGACATGTGCCTTTGTTCTCAGTCCTTTATTAAACCATATCAGACACAGGTGTGTAGGTTTAAAAAACAAGTATAATCCAGTTGGCCCTAAAATATGAAAACAATCCATGTCATCTAGTAGGAGTTAGCCTCTCCTCTCCCATATCTTATACATACACACACACACACACACAAACAGTACACACACACACACACACAGTACATTTTTATAGGATCTCTGTGGATGTAGTATCCTTTCAGTTTTGTGTTAATTGTTTTGTAACTCCAGCTGAATAAATTATGTCTAAATGACATGGTGAAAAAATGTTTGCACTTAGGTGATATTTTTGAAATGCGAGAATTTTTGTTGATAATGTGTAATGTTTTCTTTGATACTATTTTTTGAAGATTGTAATTTATACTTCACATGATACTGTATATCCCTTGATTTTCCTCCATCTCATAATTGACCAACAGTATGCACACAATATACAGTACCAGTCAAAAGTTTGGGCACACCTATTCATTCAAGGGTTTTTCTTTATTTTTACTACATTGTAGAATAGGGAAGACATCAACACTATGAAATAACACATATGGAATCATATAATAATCATATAAAATATATTTCATATTTGAGATTCTTCAAAGTAGCCACCCTTTGCCTGATGTGCCAATATTTTGATTTGGAACACTTTTTTGGTTACTAAATTATTCCTCATGTGTTATTTCATATCTTTACTATTATTCTACAATGTAGAAAATAGTAAAAAATAAAGAAAAACCCTGGAATGTGTAGGTGAGTCCAAACTTTTGACAGGTACTATACATATTAATCTTGAACTGTGAATCTGGCACATAATGTAGGTTGTAATGTGATAACAAATAAGTCGTACTGCATGCTATATACATTGATTCTTTCCTTGTTTGTTTATTTGGCCCTGTGTTTTCCATCTGTATCTGAGATGCAAACAAGTTATGGTACATTTAGCCTCTGAAGCCCAGGCATCTCAGGAAGGATGGCAACGTGAAATGGTACATTTGAATGCATTTTAAATACTCCAGGCATGTACAAGGCCTTTACTGTATCTATTTGTTTTCCCACCTTCCATTTTTTTTACTTCTTCAGTAGAGCACCTGTCAGTTTTGCAGAGAAAAATATTATCAAGATGGATAACTCATTCCAGTATAATTTCATATAGTATGAGATTTATTGTATTTTTATAATTTTTTTCAACAAACATTTTTATTCAAGAGCACATAAAAAACAAGTACAGAACTCTGCAGTCTGTTCGTAAGATCGTAATGAGGTTCACATACCAATATGAAGGCCGATATACCCCTTACGGAAAACCGCATGAGTTTCACGTGAACACCTGAAGTGTTCCAAAAACAAATGTTTGGTCCCGCTTTAAATTACGTTCAGGTTATAAAGGCTTCATAAAGCCTTCATAATGCCTTTATAAGAACTACATAAATGTGCTACAAAGCATCTATAACCATATATCATGCTTTATAAAGGGTTCACAAATGTGGCATAACTTTGTGACATAAACACCATTGTCAAACGTGACATAACCCAATATGTCGAATATGATATAAACATGTGCTTTATAAAGGGTGACATGTTGAGCTGAAGGATGGCACACGCTCTAAAGTGAAGTCATGTTAGTGACGTTACACCTAATCTCGTTCCCAGAGACTTCCGCCCAATCCATTTAACTTCTTGTCAATAGGGGGGCGCTATTTTCACTTTGGAAAAAATCGTGCCCAAATTAAACTGCCTCGTACTCTATTCTAGATCATACAATATGCATATTATTATTACTATTGGATAGAAAACACTCAAGTTTCTAAAACTGTTTGAATTATATCTGTGAGTAAAACAGAACTCATTTTGCAGCAAACTTCCATACAGGAAGTGAAAAATCTGAAAACGAGGCTCTGTTCCAGGGCCTGCCTATTCAACTGGCTTATATTTATCGATATGCATTCACTTCATACGCCTTCCCTAAGATGTCAGATAGGCAGTAGAAGGTGGAATGGGGTGTCCTAGCTTGATCTGAGGTGAACAAGAGCTTTTGGAGTTGGCAGGTCAGGAATTTCCTTTCTCTACCTACCGCGAGCACCTCCATTATTGTCCTCTGATAGCGCCGTATACACGGCTAATGATCTCCGGCCTGAGATTTTATTTGATACATGTGATAATCATCGTAAAGTACGTTTTCTCAACGAGTTTTAATCAGATTATTCAACGTTTAGTTGGGACTTTTGGAGTTTTCCGTTCTTTGCGTCGAGAGAAACTGTCATGTTTGTCTTTGATCATCATGTCTTTGTCCCTGTGCTTCCTCTGCGGTCTTATTAGGTTCTTTCCCCTTTCTCTCTCTCTCTCTCCTCCTCCCTCTCCTCGCTCCCGTCTCTCTCTCTATCGTTCCGTTCCTGCTCCCAGCTGTTTCTCATTTCCTAACGACCTCATTTACTCTTTCACACCTGTCCCTATTTTGCCCTCTGATAGAGTCCTATTTCTCCCTCTGTTTTCCGCTTCGTCCCTTGTCGGATTCTTGTTTGATGTTTGCTGTCCTGTGTCCTTGTTCCGCCCTGTCGTGTTTTTGCCTTCTTCAGATGCTGCGTGTGAGCAGTGTCTATGTCAGCTACGGCCTGTGCCTTCCTGAAGCGACCTGCAGTCTGTGGTCGCGTCTCCAGTCGTTCCTCTCTACTGAACGAGAGGTTTTCAGTTTCCTGTTTTGGATTTACCTTTGATATATCCAGGAGAATATTGTTGTTGATACTGGAAATAAAGAACTCTGTTTCTAGTACGTCGTTTTGGGTCTCCATTCCACCACATAACAAGAAGAATCCGACCAAGATGACCCAGCGACTATGGATTTCTCTCAACACTGCCGTCGAGTTCCAAGGGAGCATTGCTCGGCAGGCACGAGCAGGATTGTTTTGCTGCTCGTCATGCCGTTGAGACCCTGGCCGCTCGGTCTCCGATCTCTCTGGACAGTTTCAGAGTCTTCGGTCTCGTGCCCAGCTACTTCCTGGTCTTCCGAGTCTCCGGAACTAGGGTTAATAAACCCACCATGTACTCTGGGCAGCCCACTGAGTGTCGCTCTTCTCACCAGTGTGATATTGTGTTCCTCTCCAGCCCAACACGTACTCAAGAGAGAGAGCTCGGATCGCTTACGTCATATCAACTCCTTACTGGCGGGCTCGGGAGTGGGGCACAGCTATCTGGGAGGCAAGGGCTGAGTGTTCTAACGATTATCAGAACTTTAAAAGAGGAGATGATACGGGTTTTTGATCGTCAGTTTTTTGGAAGGAGGCTTCCAGGGCCTCGGCTTCCCTATGTCAAAGGTGATCGATCCATAACGGATTAACTCTATAGAGTTTCGCACTCTTGCTGCTCCAGTGACTGGAACAGCCGGCGTTGCTCGCTCGTTTTCTGGAAGGGGACTTCACGCTGAGGTTAAGGATGGATTCTCTCCCCGGGAGGTCTTTCCAGCGTGGACTCTTTGATTGCACTCGCCATCCGCAATAGAACGACGGATAGATCTTCGTCATCGAGCTCGTGAAGAGAGCTCGCGTTAACGGTGCTTCCCCTCTCCGCATCTCAACCATCTCCTCCCACGGCTCAGAGACCTGAGCCCATGCAGCTGGAGGTATTCGCATCTCGACTAAGGAGAAGGGAACGGAGAATCACAACCGCCTTTGCCTCTATTGCGGTTCTGCTGGACATTTTTGTCAGTCAATGTCCAGTAAAAGCCAGAGCTCAATCAGTAAGCGGAGGGCTACTGGTGAGCGCTACTACATCAAGTCTCTCCATCAAGATCCTGTACTACTTTTCGGTCCATCTACGCTGGAACCGGTTCGGCTGCTTCCTGCGTGCTTTGGATAAGATCTGGGGCTGAGGGTTGTTTTATGGACGAAGCATGGGCTCGGAAACATGACATTCCTCTCAGACAGTTAGGGAAGCCCACGCCATGTTCGCCTTGAATGGTAGTCTTCTCCCCAGTATCAGATGTGAACACTACCTTTAACCCTCACAGTATCTGTGAACCACAGTGAGACCATTTCTTTTTGATTTTCGTTCACCTTTTACACCTGTTGTTTTGGGTCATCCCTGCTAGTATGTCATAATCCTTCTATTAATTGGTCTAGTAATTCTATCCTATCCTGGAACGTTTCTTGTCATGTGAAGTGTTAATGTCTGCTATCCCTCTGTGTCTTCTGTCCCCTTTACTCAGGAGGAACCTGGTGATTTGACAGGAGTGCCGGAGGAATATCATGAATCTGCGCACCGGTCTTCAGTCGGTCCAGAGCCAGCTCCCTTCCTCCTCACCGGTCGTATGATTGTTGTATTGATCTCCTTCCGGGGACCACTCCCCTCGGGGTAGACTATACTCTCTGTCGGTCCCGAACGTAAGGCTCTCGAGGATTATCTGTCTGTTTCTTCGACGCCGGTACCGTGGTGCCTTCTTCCTCTCCCGCCGGAGCGGGATTTTTCTTTGTTAAGAAGAAGGACGGTACTCTGCGCCCCCTGCGTGGATAATCGAGGGCTGAATGACATAACGGTTAAGAATGCTTATCCGCTTCCCTTATGTCGTCAGCCTTCGAGATTTTGCATGAGGGAGCCAGGTTCTTTACTAAGTTGGACCTTCGTAACGCTTACCATCTTCGTAGCATCAGAGAGGGGACGAGTGGAAGACGGCGTTTAACACTCCCGTTAGGGCATTTTGAATACCGGGTCTGCCGTTCGGTCTCGCTAATGCTCCAGCTGTCTTTCAGGCATTGGTTAATGATGTACTGAGAAGACATGCTGAACATTTTTGTTTTCGTTACCTTGACGATATCCTGATTTTTTCACCGTCACTCGAGATTCATGTTCAGCACTTCGACGTGTACTCCAGCGCCTTTTAAGAGAATTGTCTCTACGTGAAGGTCGAGAAGTGCGCCTTATGTCTCCTCTGTCACATTTCTCGGTTCTGTTATTTCCGCTGAAGGCATTCAGATGGATCCCGCTAAGTGTCCAGGCTGTCAGCGATTGGCCCGTTCCTAAGTCAGGTGTCGAGTTGCAGCGCTTTCTCGGTTTCGCTAATTTCTATCGGCGTTTCATTCGTAATTTCGGTCAAGTGGCTGCCCCTCTCACAGCTCTGACTTCTGTCAAGACTTGCTTTAAGTGGTCCGGTTCCGCCCAGGGAGCTTTTGATCTCCTCAAGAAGCGTTTTACATCGCGCCCCATATCTGTTACTCCTGACGTCACTAAACAATTCATTGTCGAGGTTGACGCTTCAGAGGTGGGCGTGGGAGCCATTCTGTCTAGCGCTTCCCATTCTGACGATAAGGTCCATCCTTGGCCTACTTTTCTCATCGCCTGTCGCCATCGGAACGCAACTATGATGTGGGTAACCGCGAACTGCTCGCCATCCGCTTAGCCATGAGGCGAATGGCGACAGTGGTTGGAGGGGGCGACCATCCCTTTTGTCGTTTGGACTGACCATAAGAACCTTGAGTACATCCTCTTCTGCCAAACGACTTAAGCACGTCAAGCTCGTTGGGCGTTGTTTTTCGCTCGTTTCGAGTTCGTGATTCCTATCGTCCGGGAAATAAGAACACCAAGCTGATGCCTTATCCCGTCTCTTTAGTTCTTCTGTGGCTTCTACCGACCCCGAGGGGATTCTCCCTGAAGGGCGTGTTGTCGGGTTGACTGTCTGGGGAATTGAGAGACAGGTAAAGCAAGCACTCACTCCACTGCGTCGCCGCGCGCTTGTCCTAGTAACCTTCTGTTCGTTTCCTGTCTCTACTCGTCTGGCTGTTCTTCAGTGGGCTCACTCTGCCAAGTTAGCGGCCACCCGCGTTCGGGTACGCTTGCTTCTATTCGCCAGCGTTTTTGGTGCCTACTCAGGAGCGGGACACGCGCCGTTTCGTGGCTGCTTGTTCGGACTGCGCGCAGACTAAGTCAGGTAACTCTCCTCCTGCCGGTCGTCTCAGACCGCTTCCCATTCCTTCTCGACCATGGTCTCACATCGCCTTAGACTTTATTACCGGTCTGCCTTCGTCTGCGGGAAGACTGTGATTCTTACGGTTATCGATAGGTTCTCTAAGGCGGCACATTTCTTCCCCTCGCTAAGCTTCCTTCCGCTAAGGAGACGGCACAAACATCATTGAGAATGTGTTCAGAATTCATGGCCTCCCGTTAGAGCCGTTTCAGACAGAGGTCCGCAATTCACGTCACAGTTTTGGAGGGAGTTCTGTCGTTTGATTGGTGCTTCCGTCAGTCTCTCTTCGGGTTTCATCCCCAGTCTAACGGTCAAGCAGAAAGGGCCAATCAGTCGATTGGTCGCATATTACGCAGCCTTTCGTTTCGAAACCCTGCGTCTTGGGCAGAACAGCTCCCCTGGGCTGAGTACGCTCACAACTCGCTTCCTTCGTCTGCTACCGGGCTATCTCCGTTTCAGAGAGTCTTGGGTACCAGCCTCCTCTGTTCTCGTCCCAGCTCGCCGAGTCCAGCGTTCCTCCGCTCAGGCTTTTGTCCAACGTTGTGAGCGCACCTGGAGGAGGGTCAGGTCTGCACTTTGCCGTTACAGGCGCAGACTGTGAGAGCCGCCAATAAACGTAGGATTAAGAGTCCTAGTATTGTCGCGGTCAGAGAGTGTGGCTTTCCACTCGTAACCTTCCCTTACGACAGCTTCTCGCAAGTTGACTCCGCGGTTCATTGGTCCGTTCCGTGTCTCTCAGGTCGTCAATCCTGTCGCTGTGCGACTGCTTCTTCGCGACATCTTCGTCGCGTTCACCCTGTCTTCCATGTCTCTTGTGTCAAGCCTTTTTCCGCGCCCCCGTTCGTCTTCCCTCCCCCCCCCCGTCCTTGTCGAGGGCGCTCCTATTTACAAGGTACGAAAGATCATGGACATGCGTTCTCGGGGACGTGGTCACCAGTACTTAGTGGATTGGAGGGTTACGGTCCTGAGGAGAGGAGTTGGGTTCCATCTCGGGACGTGCTGGACCGTTCGTTGATTGATGATTTCCTTCGTTGCCCAGGGTTCCTCCTCGAGTGCGCCAGGAGGCGCTCGGTGAGTGGGGGGTACTGTCATGTTTTGTCTTGATCATCATGTCTTGTCCCTGTGCTTCCCTCTGCTGGTCTTATTAGGTCTTTCCCTCTTTCTCTCTCTCTCTCTCCTCCTCTCTCTCCCTCTCCCGCTCTCTCTCTATCGTTCCGTTCCTGCTCCCAGCTGTTCTCATTCTCCTAACGACCTCATTTACTCTTTCACACCTGTCCCCTATTTTGCCCTCTGATTAGAGTCCCTATTTCTCCCTCTGTTTTCCGCTTCTGTCCTTGTGGATTCTTGTTTGATGTTTGCTGTTCCTGTGTCCTTGTTCCGCCCTGTCGTGTTTTTGCCTTCTTCAGATGCTGCGTGTGAGCAGGTGTCTATGTCAGCTACGGCCTGTGCTTCCTGAAGCGACCTGCAGTCTGTGGTCGCGTTCTCTGTCGTTCCTCTCTACTGACGAGAGGATTCAGTTTCCTGTTTTGGATTTACCTTTGATATATCCAGGAGAACATTGTTGTTTGATACTGGAATAAAGACTCTGTTTCTAGTACGTCGCTTTTGGGTCCTCATTCACCAGCATAACAGAAACTGGGAACGTCATCAACATTGGCTAGCATTGTGCGCGAATTCGACAGGAGAAAAGGACATTCTAAAACCAAACAAAACGATTTATTCTGGAAATAGGACTCCTTGTACAAGATTCTGATGGAAGCTCAGCAAAAGTAAGAATAATTTATGATGTTATTTCGTATTTCTGTGGAAAATGTTATTTCTATTCTCCGCCGTTTTGGCGGGCGCTGTCTCGCAATAACGCAAGCTGTTTGTTGTGGTAAAGTTATTTTTAAAAATCTAACACGGCGGTTGCATTAAGAACCAGTGTATCTTTCATTTGCCATACAACAAGTATTTTTATGTAAAGTTTATGATGAGTTCTTTGGTCAGATTAGTGAGTGTCCAAATAGCTCCTGACATTCTGGGGAAATGTTGCTACATTTTCACAATGTATAACCACGGTTTGCAGCTCTAAATATGCACATTTTCAAACAAAACATAAGTGTATTGTATAACCTGATGTTATAGACTGTCATCTATGAAGTTGTTCAAGGTTAGTGATTAATTTTATATCTTTTGCTGGTTTTTGTGAATGCTATCTATGGGTGAATAAATGCGTTTGTGTGTGGTGGCTATTGTGGTAAGCTAATATAATGCTATATTGTGTTTTCGCTGTAAAACACTTAAAAAAAAATAGAAATATGGCTGGATTCGCAAGATGTTTATCTTTCATTTGCTGTACACCATGTATTTTTCATAAATGTTTTATGATGACTATTTAGGTATTTCACGTTGCTCTCTGTAATTATTCTGGCTGCTTTGGTGATATTTTGATGGTAGCTGCAATGTAAAACTATGATTTATACCTCAAATATGCACATTTTCGAACAAAACATCACTTTATTGTATAACATGTTATAAGACTGTCATCTGCATGAAGTTGTTTCTTGGTTAGTGACTAATTATATCTCTATTTGGTTGGTTTTGTGATAGCTACCTATGCGGTAGAAATATGGTGAAAATATGCGGTTGAGTCTTTGGCTATTGTGGTTAGCTAATAGAAATACATATTGTGTTTTCGCTGTAAAACATTTTAAAAATCGGAAATGATGGCTGGATTCACAAGATGTTTATCTTTCATTTGCTGTATTGGACTTGTGATTTCATGAAAATTATATTATATGATATCCCAGTCCCGTTAGGCTAGGCTAGGCTATGCTAGTCAGCTTTTTTGATGAGGATGCTCCGGGATCCGGGATGGGTATTAAGTAAATACCTTTCACACCCTACAGTAACCTGTGTATGATAAGAGAACCTTCATAAATCAGTAGAACGTTAATAACCTATTCATTGAGACTTTATGTAGTGTCCTGTAACACTTCATTTGAAGTGAGACACCTTTGATAATTCATAACACATCCATAAAGAGTCTACATCATATGACGCTGTACTTACTTTAAGTCAGACCCCTTTGGTATTTTATAACACATACATAAATGCCTTATATCATATGACGCTGTACTTACTATAAATTCAGACACATTTGGTCATTCATTACACATAAAGGCTTAATGATCTAAACACAAATGTATTAACACTTAGGGAATTATAACTAATAACWAACATACGTCCTTTTATTTGTACATTTTTAAAACAATACAAATACATTCAGTTTWAAAAAAGTTCAGCAATGCAATTACATTGAACATTACACATGGATGTGAAGAGTGTAGCTTGTTTCTGAGCTGGCGGATGAATGGTTCTTGCCTCTCTGCCTGCTGGAGGTACTACATGTTGGTTCCAACCTTAAAGCAACAACAAAGAGAGTTAGCAGGTCTGTTAGGAAATGCCTTTGTCACACCATCTGGATAAGGGCATTTCTGTAAAGGGGAGATTGGAAACTCTGTTTGAATCGTACTATTGTATTCCTCTGTCGGTGTATCTTGGGGGATTATTATTTAGCTGAGCCTARTAACTACATACATTTTGTTAGCTAGCTAACGTAGCAAGCAACTGCTGTCAAGTCACTGAAATTATTTGAAATAACGATTGAGGTACAGCAGCTATGTAATTTAACTCAACACTTAACTGCGACAAACTCATTTAAATTACAATAAATACATTTTAACTTACTCGTTCGTTTTATGCTGTCCAGTGGCACCACAGCTGGGCATTTGATTTGCGAACTCATCCCGTGCGCTTATTGTGCTACAGAAACACTGGTAACCCAAAAAACTGTGCAGGGCATGCCCTATGAAATAACGGACACCTACACTCAAAAATCGAAGTTTCTTAGATTTTTTACAGATCTCAAAAGTCATCCCTGATGTGGTTTAAGCATTGTTGTGAACACAATTTAATATGATTTATAAAGCCTTTATTAAACGGTGCTTATGCCACTCTTTATAAAAACACGTTTGTCATATTTGTCATAGTGGGTTGTATCACATTTGACATTGGTGGTTATGTCACACAGTTATGCCACATTTATGAACCCTTTATAGAGCATGACATACGGTTATAGCTGAAAGAGAGAGAGACACACACAGAGAGCATGGGCTCCTGAGTTCTCCTGAGAAAACATAGAATAGGAGTTGGATAAATGGAGATAAACTTGAATTTTTTCCGCCAGGATACTAACCTCAACATCAAAATCTTCAATCCAAATCACAATTTCATACATAACACCTTGATTTTGGACATAATTGCCTGAATGGACTATTTCTACCAAGGAGTAAAAAGAAAAAAACTTCTAACAAACCAAAACCTGCAGAAGAAACACAGCGGAACCTGGAAATACCYTCCGCAACAACACTGAGTGAGTAAAGTTCAGTCTGAACCTACTTCTGAACGCTAAAAGTAAAAGACAATAATCTCTAGAGAAATGTGTTATATAAAYCMTAATAAATAAGGCTACAAAGTACCAAGCTGCTAGGAAAGAAACTGACCAACAACCTCAATTAGCACTGAGGTGTGAAGTGAAAGGTGTCAAAGCCTTTGAGTCAAACAAATGGCAGGAGTCTCACAAGCCCTCTACCMTCGTTCACAGACATGTCATTTTCTACAAGAAATCTGCCTCCAGAAATAAAAGCTTCTCCCAYGTGGGTGTGACACCTACTCCCGTTGCCTGCTGCACTGGTGRTTGGATTCCACCTGGCGATCTGTTCATGGTCTTCCCTGGCCTGTCTCCCCCTGTCTGGTACAGGTACCCCCACCACACTCCCCCCTCTCTTCCCAACTTTCCCTCGACTCCAGCACACAGGCAATGTTGGGGCGAATGACATTGAGCCACAAGTCATTATATTTTTTATTGTGTATTTTGCTATTTGCCTCATGATTCCTGCATGCTTTGTTGACTATGAACCTTCTTGTTACCCAACTGTGGGACAGACTATGTTTGTTCCCACACTCGGGACTCTGACTCTCTATTGGTTACACGGACTCTTGGCCKCCCATTCWATTCMAACCACCTCTCACCGGCTTTGTATTCATGTTACCTGATGAAATTGCTGTACAATATGATCTTGTTGCCATCTAATCCACATTCAAATGTCATAAATCAACACTGCAGAGCTCTKRCTTTCCTCTGCCGTGCCTTGATTGTATTACTGTTGATGATATCTGGAAATGTGCATGTACATCGTGGCCCATCTACTGTTGCTAGACCCAATTCTAACTTGTRCTCTGATATCTGCTTCACTGATTTCTACTCTCGTAAAATGGCTTGTGGTTAATGGTGCCGAAGGAGATGGCTGTCGTTTTTTACGATCCCGTAACCAATTGTGCTCTTGTGTATGTTTTTTCCTGTTATTTGTAACTTATTTTGTACATAATATTACTGCCACCGTGTCTTGTGACCGAAAAAGAGCTTCTAGATATCAGGACAGCGATTACTCACCCCGTACTGGAGGAATACTTTTTCTTCATTGAGTCGGACGGGAAGGATTTACTTCAGACGCCCGACAAGGCCCTCCTCTCCGTCATRCACAGGAGTAAGAGATGGAGATATCGGGGACGAAGGTCCGGGTGCCTTGTAAGGATCCGATGCCGAGAGGGTAATKTACCTTTACCATTGGTCCTATTAGTCKATGTACAATCAATCTATAATAAAATAGATGAACTACGATKACGTATATCCTACCAACGGAAATTAATATCTGTAATATCTTATGTTTCACAGAGTCGTGGCTGAATGACGACATGAATAACATACAGCTGGCGGGATTTAAGCTTTTCAGCAGGATAGAACAGCGGCTTCTGGTAAGACGGGCTGGCAGTCTATGAATATTTGTAAACAACAGCTGGTGCACGAAATCTAAGGAAGTCTTGAGGTTTTGCTCGCCTGAGGTAGAGTATCTCATGATAAGCTGCACACCACGCTATTTACCAAGAGAGTTTTCACCTGTATTCTTCGTAGCTGTCTATATACCACCACAAACCGATGCTGGRACTAAGACCGCACACAATGAGCTGCATAGGGGCATAAGSAAAGAGGAAAACYCTCATCCAGAGGCGGCACTCCTAGTGGCCGGGGACTTTAATGCAGGGAAACTCTAATCCATTTGACCTAATTTCTACCAGCATGTTAAATGTGCAACCAGAGGGGAAAAAAACTCTAGACCACCTTTACTCCACACACGCTTTGAGGCAAGTAACACTGAAGCATGCGGAAGAGACTGTGTGATCACACTCTCCGTAGCCGATATGAGTAAGACCTTTAAACAYGTTAATATTCAGACTGATTACCAGGACGTGTACTCCGAGCATGTGCTGATCCACTGGCAAGTATCTTCACTGACATTTTCAARCTGTACCTGACTGAGTCTGTAATACCAACATATTTCAAGCAGACCACCATAGTCCCTGTGCCAAAGAACATTAAGGTAACCTGTTTAAATGACAACKGACCCAAAGCGCTCATTGCTGTAGCCATGWAGTGCTTTGAAAGTCTGGTCATGGCTCARATCAACACCATTATCCCAGAAACCCTAGACCCACTCCAATTTGCATACCGCCCCAACAGATCCACAGATGATGCAATCTCTACTGCACTCCACACTACCCTTTCCCACCTGGACAAAAGGAACACCTATGTGAGAATACTATTCATTGAGTATAGCTCAGTGTTCAACACCATAGTGCCCTCAAAGCTCATCACTAAGCTAAGCACCCTAGGACTAAACACCTCCCTCTGCAACTGGATCCTGGACTTCCTGACGGGCCGCCCCCAGGTGGGAAYGGTAGGCAACAACACATCCGCCACGCTGATCCTCAACAWGGAGGCCCCTCAGGGGTGTGTGCTCAGTCCCCTCCTGTACTCCCTGTACAAGACCCTGGTGAAGAGCACGAAGATAAGCTTCCATGAGACGGTTTTCTGCAGAAATTCTTTGCTTGTGCAAARCCACAGTTTTATCAGCTGTCTGGGTGGCTGGTCTCAGACAATCCTGCAGGTGAAGAAGCCAGATGTGGAGGTCTTGGGCTGGCAAGGTTGCATGTGGTCTGAAGTTGGACGTACTGCCAAATTCTTTCAAACGACYTCGGAGGTGTCTTATGGTAGAGTAATGAACATTACATTCTCTGGCAACAGCTCTGGTGTACATTCATGCAGTCAGAATTCCAATTGCACACTCCCTCAAAACTTGAAACATCTGTGGCATTGTGTTGTGTGACATAAATTAACATTTTAGAGTGGCCTTTTATTGTCCCCAGCACAAGGTGCACCTGTGAAAAGATTATGCTGTTTAGTCTAGTCAGCTTCTTGATATGCCACACCTGTCAGGTGGATGGATAATCTTGGAAATGGAGAAATGCTCACTAACAGGATGTTAACAAACAAATCTGTGCACAACATTTGAGAGAAATAAGCTTTTTGTAAGTGTGGAACATTTCTGGGATGTTTTATTTCAGCTCATGAAACATGAGACCAACACTTTACATGTTGCGTTTATATTTTTGTTCAGTATAGTTACTTTACACTTCTGTTAGCTATGCTGTTGAAATAAACTATTTTTACATGATTTGAGTTTGTTCTGCTTCTGACATCTGCCTCTTACTAACAAGTAGTAGACTTAGCCCATTTGTTGTCCCTAACGGTGAGAGACACATATGACAGATTCAACTCAATAATAGCCTCCTACCAGCATTCAAGTCTCCCCACCCGGCGTCGCCAGCCAGTGGCCACTACATGCAAGTCAGATGAGCGCACTCTTAGGGCAGGTGAAGGGGACATTTTCTGAGATTCGGGAGCTCATGAAATTAGCTAGTTTGATGTGCAATTCGTTACATTAAAAATTAAAAGAGACAATTTATTACATTTGTATTATTCATACKATTTTTWWWAATCCASCAAGCTGCAAGGACACTTTTTCATAAGRGGGCAAAAGAGCAGCTGCTCGGGKGCTGYTTGAGCCCTATCTGTGCACTTGCCTGAACATGACGAGWACCTAGTAACCCGAAAGAGCTGAGCAATGATCTCACATTAAAATGGCTCTGTGTTCTGTGTAMTCTGTGTYACCTWCTACCATATCAGCAYACAAATCATTCAGGATCAAGGTGCARTTGGATCACCAATATTTGGAATGAGGAGGGGGTTACTGTAGGTATTATAACCCTATCAGTCATTTCTCTTACGTGTAACCACAAGTCTGGTCTTGTGGGGTAGTGCTGGATTRAAGCCTTATCTCTGAAATTCTGAGCTGTAGTGCMCTTAAAATGTAAAGGTAATTCCTGATAATGCTGTGAATAGAACATTGCTTTTAAATGTCAATTGGGCTACAATGCGGAACTTCMGCAATACGGATTGAAWCCAGCACCTTAAATCAAWTTATTGTAGCGAATTTGGCAAAAACAGTCAAATGTGTAATGAACTAACTGATTGGATGGCCTTGTGGCTGATGAAAGATACTATCATATCCTCTTGAAGGGAGTGGTTACAAGTATGACATCATTAACTTTAGTMCTCTGCTACAGATTTTTTATGTAGAGTTGAATGTAGCAAWSTCTGATTGGTCAACGTTATATTGTGATCATCATTATGGTAATAGACTACAGGTACAAAAGCASAAGYGRCAAGTTCACATTTGCATCACATTGCGACCAGAGAAAAAGGGTTTACATGTGATACATCACCATCTGCATGGCTGAGAGGTAAGGTATGCTGAATTGAACAGAAAAAATGTATTAACTATCTTTTGAAATGGKAAAACACTTCCCTTTCGGTGTTTGTGGTAATATTTCCAACGAATAAGCAAAAGTAATGTACATTTTAATACATTTTATCAAGTGACAAAAATACAGCATTTGAATTTGTTTAATTAAATCATCCATCATAATGTAATAATTTCCAACAAATATTCTATAATTGATGTTAACATACAATAATGTATCTTTCATATTTCAGATAAGATTCTTTCAACCACGACCATGGAACCAGGAATCAGTCTCAGCAAGGCTGATATTGTTGAGAATATACTTCTATGTTTTGAATCAGTGAATGGGTCTTGCAAAAGATCAATCTTTCCTCCAAAATACGAGTATTACTTTATCTCTTACTTGGCTCAATGTCTGTTCTCACAGTGTGTGGCAACCTTCTTGTAATCATTCCCATCATCCACTTCAAACAGCTCCACACCCCACCAACTACCTCATCCTCTCTCTGGCTGTGTCAGACCTCTCTCTGGGGTTTTAGTGATGCCTCCCAGAATGGTATATTCAGGGAAAGCTGCTGGTATTTTGGGGATTTATTCTGTAAAATCACACAGCACTGATACATGTTGTGCAATACATCCATTCTTAACTTGTGTTTCATTTCTATTGACGGTATTATGCAGTGTGTCGCCCTCTCCTTTATAGAATAAAATAACTGTTTACGTTGTTCTGATTATGATTCTGGTCACCTGGACTGTTCTGCCAGTAGGGTTTTGTATGATATTTCTGGAGTCAATATTTGGGGCATGGTCATATGTTGCCTGTGAGGGAGGATGTATTTTGTTTCAAAACAAAAAGTGTCAGTATTGTGGCTTCGGTGCTCTCATTCTACATCCCAGGAGTGGCATGCTTAGCATCTACCTAAAGATTTTCCTATAGCACAGAGACAGGCACGCTCAATTCAGGGTACAACCAATCAGAACCTGTAGGCAAATCACAGAGGAAGGCCACCAAACACTTGCTATCATTATGGGGGTATTTCTATCATTCTGGACACCCTTTTTTGTCATCAACTGTATTGATCCTTTTATTAGTTACTCTACCCCACCCGTTTTGTTTGAAACACTTATATGGCTTGGCTATTTGAATTCAACTATTAATCCTATGGTGTATGCATTCTTTACAAGTTGGTTCAGGAGGGCGTTTAGAATAATATTTTCTGGTCAAATATTTCAAGCTGACTCTTCAGAAATACAATTGTTTTCAGAATAAATACAGTGAGCTCCAAAAGAATTGAGACAGAGACACGTTTTGTTGCTTTCCTTGGCTATCGAGCTCTAGCGACTACTTGAGCTCTAGCGACTGACTCTGGTCGTCAGTTGAAAGGTGTTTTCTCCAACACATTGTTGCAGCTGGCTTCTAGGTTAAGCGGACGGGTGTTAAGAAGCACGTTTGCGGGTCATGTTTCGGAGGACGCATGACTCGACCTTCGCCTCCGAGCACATTGGGGAGTTGCAGCGATGAGACAAGATCGGAGAAAACAAGTAGAAAAGCATATAAAAACATAAAAAATGTTTTAGAAACTATTCTATTATTATTATCAATAAAACGTGACTCCAAATGACACAATACATTATGTACCATTCATATATTTTGGGCACAAAATAATCTGAAACACAACGAGAAAAAAACTGCAAATGCATCCAACAAATTTGTAGAGTCACAAGCTGGATGTAGTCATTGCGTGCCATGAATATGAGACCAAAAACATAACTTTTTATTACTTTAATACACATAAGTGAATTTGTTCCAATACTTTTGGAGCTCACTGTATGTCTAAAATCTAGTACTGACAAAGAAGTGTGACATGTGCCTTTGTTCTCAGTCCTTTATTAAACCATATCAGACACAGGTGTGTAGGTTTAAAAAACAAGTATAATCCAGTTGGCCCTAAAATATGAAAACAATCCATGTCATCTAGTAGGAGTTAGCCTCTCCTCTCCCATATCTTATACATACACACACACACACACACAAACAGTACACACACACACACACACAGTACATTTTTATAGGATCTCTGTGGATGTAGTATCCTTTCAGTTTTGTGTTAATTGTTTTGTAACTCCAGCTGAATAAATMATGTCTAAATGACATGGTGAAAAKATGTTTGCACTTAGGTGATATTWTTGAAATGCGAGWATTTTWGTTGATAATGTGTAATGTTTTCTTTGATACTATTTTTTGAAGATTGTAATTTATACTTCACATGATACTGTATATCCCTTGATTTTCCTCCATCTCATAACTGACCAACAGTATGCACACAATATACAGTACCAGTCAAAAGTTTGGGCACACCTATTCATTCAATGGTTTTTCTTTATTTTTACTATTTTCTACATTGTAGAATAGGGAAGACATCAAAACTATGAAATAACACATATGGAATCATATAATAATCATATAAAATATATTTCATATTTGAGATTCTTCAAAGTAGCCACCCTTTGCCTGATGTGCCTATATTTTGATTTGGAACACTTTTTTGGTTACTAAATTATTCCTCATGTGTTATTTCATATCTTTACTATTATTCTACAATGTAGAAAATAGTAAAAAAATAAAGAAAAACCCTGGAATGTGTAGGTGAGTCCAAACTTTTGACAGGTACTATACATATTAATCTTGAACTGTGAATCTGGCACATAATGTGGATTGTAATGTGATAACAAATAAGTCGTAGTCATATGCTATATGCATTGATTCTTTCAAAAAAAACTGTGCAAGGGCATGCCCTATGAAATAAAGAGGCAATAAAGGGCAACTACACTCAGTTTCTTAGATTTTTCCCAGACCTCAAAAGTCGTCCCCTGATGTAGTTTAAGCATAGTTGTGAACACAATTTAAAATGACTTATAAAGCGGTGCTTATGCCACACTTTATAAAACACATGTTTGTCATATTTGACATAGTGGGTTATATCACATTTGACATTGGTGGTTATGTCACACAGTTACGCCACATTGATGAACCCTTTATAGACATTACATACGGTTATAGATGATTTGTGAAACATTTATGTAGTGTTTATGAAGGCTTTATGAAGCCTTTATACACTGCAAGTCGTTTTTTATTTTGATATATTTTACCCTTATTTTACCATGTAAGTTGACTGAAAACACATTCTCATTTACAGCAATGACCTGGGGAATAGTTACAGGGTCGTGAGGGGATGAATGAGCCAATTGGAAGCTGGGGATGATTAGGTGGCCATGATGGTATGAGGGCCAGATTGGGAATTTAGCCAGGGCACTGGGGTACTTTTACGATACGTGCCACGGGATCTTTAGTGACCACAGAGAGTCAGGACACCTATTTAACGTCCCCCTACACAGTGCAAAGTCCCCCAATCACTGCCCCGGGACATTGGGATATTTTTTTTAGACCAGAGGAAAGACTACCTCCTACTGGCCCTCCAACTCATTTCCAGCAGTATCTGGTTTCCCATCCAGAGACCAACCCTGCTTAGCTTCAGACTCAAGCCAGCAGTGGGATGTTTAAATGTGATCTTATTTAATGTGATAACATGTGACAACATGTAAAACTACAATTGTGATCACATGTGAAGATTTAAAAAAAACAAATTTTCACATGATTTCGCATGTGAAATGTCATGTGAAATCATGTGATTTTCCACGTGAAATCATGTGTTTTTCTGTAAGGGACAGTCCCACCCAGATACTGTATACCACCAAAAACAATCTGTGAGTAATACAAGATCCTTTCAGAATTGTTTTTTTAGTTAAGGTGTCCTCAGTGGTGCTGTAAGGAGACATGTGTATCCTGCTCTGCCCACCTGCTGAATCCCACTATGCGCTGTGGATCTAGGATTTCTACACCTGGAATCTTTCACCAATACAGACTTTGATGACAGTTCTATTTTCACCTCAGTTACCTCTGTACATGTTTGTTAACTCTGTGTTATGGATATTAGTCATACTGTTTTCTGACAAAGAGCAGTTGATATTTGTCTCAAAGCCCAACAGGCTGTGTAAGGCCATTGAAGTTGTGATTAATTATGATTAATTATTCCTGAACTGTGATTAATAGTCTTCATCTAAAAATGTAATCACAGACCATAATTGTGTAATCCAAGGTTAAAGGGGAAATCTGGAATTTTGCATGTTCACGATATCCCATTTTTAGTTCTTGTTTTATAAACCAGAACTATATCTACTCCTGGATATATTTCATCTGGGTCTGTGAAACTGTCCGTAATGTAGGCTATAATGTGATGACTATGCTTTCTGTTTTACAAATGAGGCATATTATTTTTATCTATTATTCATCTATTTATTTATGGTCAGTCCTTGCATTTAAAGCTTGTCTATGAATTGAAGAATGGTTACATTTCTCTAGCCACATCCCTCAGCTGTTAACCAAAACAAATGGCGAGGTCACCTCTGTTGTTTTTCGAATCCCAGATTACCTCTTTAAAGTTGCATGATCAGAGAGCCTAATCAAAATGAGTACAAATTCTCAAACATGACATCACCCCTATTGTTTATCAACACCTTCTGAGTGGCGAGACACCTGTGGGAATGGAATCATCATTAAAAGGTGTTAACAGAGCCCTGTGGATCCTCCATTTGTCCACCTTTAACAGAACCATTACTATGGAGACCTCTCAACATGCTCATCTGATGCCATGAAGTGGTTGCCATGGGCACCTCAAACCACAGGTCATTGAGGTCACAGACTCACTACACAAAGTGACTGTACTACTTCTGTACTAGTGTGGTTTTTAATCAGGTCTCTGCAAAATAATGTAAAATCTTCTAATTAGGACATACTGCAGTCATTTTACCAATGTTTATAGTACATGCTTGGACATCATTTGAGTTAACAGTTACATTCTCAAAATACACAGGGAAGTATTACAGTTTTAGATTGTTTGTGTCTGAACATTGAAAGACGTTTGTCATGGTTCATTTTATTACTTCCAGAAGTCAGTATCTCAATCAATGTCAATGCATTTGTCAGAAAGCTACTGTGGGGAATACATAAGCAGCATGGCAAGACATTATTGTAGTTAGGGTACAAACAGATAGAGTTACAGACCATTACATCACAGGACCTGTAAAGCAGGGGTTTGTAGGAGGGCCTGAGCAAGGTGCTGCAGACTCACTGATGTACAACTCACATTGCACTCCAAACCACTCCATAAAGGCACAGTCTGTAGATGTCCTATTGCTCAATTGTTATTTCTATTAAGGAGACAGTATACCCATTGATTGTTGAAGAATTAAGGGCTAGATTCAATCTGTAGTGCTGAAGAGCTGCACTACGGTGCGATAGAAATGTAAAGGCAATGTTCCCGCGGTGTTGGAGACTGCATATGTCGGCTCAATCAATTTAAAATCGCTCTGCAGTGCAGATCTTCAGTGTTATGGATTGAATTGCACCCGAAATTGATTGCTATTTCAGATTTAAAGATAACCCTGTATTGTTACAATGCTCACTGTTTATTACAACAGGGCCCCATGACTGATGAATAACTTTTGTCAACTGAATCATGTGGACTCATCAGACACAGTGAACAACATACAGTAGGAGTCTCCACTGACTAATCATCTGATTTCATTGACTTGTGGAGCAGCCAGAATATTAAACAGGTCAAAAATTATGTTGTGACCATTTTGACCAGAGGATGTCCTTTAATGGTATCCCATATCTGTTTATGCTAGGCTAGCTAATGCTAAAGCAGCCCACTGGATTCCATGAAAATACAACACCTAGCATTGGGGTGAGTAGCTACTGGAAGTGTAGTGGAATCCAATGGATTGCTTTAGCATTAGCTAGCCTAGCATGCTGACAAAAACGAAATTTTAATTAAAAACTAGCCTTTCAATCTTCAAAATTTTCCACATCGGATATCAAATCTAATTTATTAAAAAAGCTCTTCTTACATCAGCTGATATGTCAAAGTGCTGTACAGAAACCCAGCCTAAACCCACCCGGATAATGGGATAATTAGGAGTACAGTGACACCTTCCATCCCTAGATTGAGGTATGTTCTCAAGCTACATCCCGCATTCGTAACCGGGGTGCAAATCTCATTCACAGACACTTATGCTAAAAGCGCAAATAGTATGGTGGATCAACACCTCAAACTTGTCCTTTTTTAGCCAATACAGAAATACCGGGAGAAACTCCAGGCGCATAGGCATTGGCTTAATCATCTTAATCTACCAACCAATCATCTCCCAAAACACCTTCTCCCTAACCCTCCTCTGTATGCTAGCACACCAGCACACCACAAGCACAGAGCCACGCCTCGCAGTCGTGTGATTCGCTAAAATTGATGACAAATACTTTACTCAGTAAGGTCACTCCCATAAAATTGTATGGTCACTCCCGCTAAGACCAACTTTGAATTGTTGATGTACCAGGTTTACATAAACTGTGCACAATAGCCTTGGGATGAGGTTACAGGGGTGCAAACATAATGGCTTACAGGGATAGCTAGGTTACTTTCTAAGTCTAATCCAATAGTTACTAGTTACCTGTACAAAATTGTAATCAGTAACGTAACTTTTGGATTACCCAAACTCAGTAACATTATCTGATTACTTTCAGTTACTTTTAGATTACTTTCCCCTCAAGAGGCATTAGAAGAAATGTATTTGGTGTGTTATCATAGTGGTGTCTGACTTGTAGTCACTCACTCAGGTGGAACAAACCTAAACTTGTGTCTTTTTCAATGCTGATTTGAATGTAATTGAAAAATAACCAAAATGTGTCATAATTTATTGATTCACAAACATCCTTTCTGAATTTCGATTCTGAATGAGCTGAAGTTGAAAAGACATTTACAGGCATGGAAAATATATTTTTGGGTCATTGATTTTATGGCCAAATTTCAACTGCTCAAACATTCTCAATGAAGTAAGCATTATATCACAATTACTTTTAAATCCATTTAAAATAGGAAAGAGGAGCTAAACTGAAAGATTTCAACATACAATATTTATTATTGCTCCCATCTGTCAGGTGCACTTATGTTAGCATTTTCAAAAGCTTCAAAAGTATTCCAAAAGTATTCCAACAGACCACTTCAACAACACTGAACAAAAATATTAAAGCGACATGTACATTTCTGGTCCCATGTTTCATGAACTGAAATAAAAGATCCCAGAAATGTTCCAATGCCTACAAAACACTTATGTCGCTAAAATTTAGCAAACAAACTTGTTCACGTCCCTGTTAATGAGCATTTCTCCTTAGGTGGAGGGATTATCTTGCCAGACAGGAGTGGCATACTAAGAAGCTGATTAAACAGCATGATTATTACACAGGTGTACCTTGTGCTGGGCACAATAAAAGGCCACTCAAAAATGTGAAGTATTGTCACACAACAAAGTGCCACAGATGTGGCAGAAGTACAGAAGTTTTGAGCGAGTTTGCAATTGGCATGCTGGCTGCAGGAATGTCCACCAGAGCTGTTGCCAGAGAAATGAATAAGCCGCCTCCAACGTCATTTTAGAGAATTTGGCAGTACATCCAACCAGCCTCACAACCGCAGACCACGTGTAACCACGCCAGCCTAGGACCTCCACATCCAGCTTCTTCACCTGCGGGATTGTCTGAGACCAACCACCCAGACAGCTGGTGAAACTCTGGGTTTGCACGACCAAAGAACTTCTGCCAAACTGTTAGAAACCGCCTCAGGGAAGCTCATCTGCATGCTCGTCGTCCTCACCAAGGCTTTTGACCTGACTGCATTTCGGCGTCTTAAAACCTCTCTGGGGTAGGGGGCAGTATTTTGACATCCGGATGAAAAGCATGCCCAAAGTAAACTGCCTGTTACTCAGGCCCAGAAGGTAGGATATGCATATAATTGGTAGATTTGGATAGAAAACATTCAAAAGTTTCAAAAATTAAAAATAATGTCTGTGAGTATAACAGAACTGATATGGCAGGCGAAACCCCGAGGACAAACCACCCCCCCCCCCCCAAGAAAATGTGGCTTAGCACTATTTTCAATGGCTAGTATTTGGCCAAGTCCTCCCAGATTGCAGTTCCTAGGGCTTCCACTAGATGTCAGCTGTCTTTAGAAAGAGGTTCAGGCTGGTTTTTGGAAAAATGACCCAGAAATTGTAATTTTTCTAGATGGCTCCCATTTTGGCTGTAGTGTTTCCAAGCGTGTGGAGGAAAGCACGTTCTTTCTTATTTATCTCCGGTAATGAACATACTATTCTCCGTCTTAAATTTAATTGTTTATTTGCTTATTAGGATACCTAAGGTTTGATTATAAACGTTGTTTGACTTGTTTGGAAAAGTTTATTAGTAACGTTTGGGATTCATTTTGTATGCATTTTGATGGAGGGAAACTGAGTGGATTATTGACTGAAGCGCGCCAGCTAAACTGAGTTTTTATGGATATAAAGAAGGACATTATCGAACAAAAGGACCATTTGTGATGTAACTGGGACCTTTTGGAGTGCCAACAGAAGAAAATCATCAAAGGTAAGGCATTTTTTATATCGCTATTTCTGGCTTTTGTGTCGCACCTGCCTGGTTGAAATATAATTTTCATGCTTTTGTATGCGGGGCGCTGTCCTCAGATAATCACATGGTTTGCGTTCGCCGTAAAGCCTTTTTGAAATCTGACACGGCGGCTGGATTAACAAGAAGTTAAGCTTTATTTTGATGTATAACACATATATTTTCAAGAATGTTAAATATTTTTATTTAGTATTTTTGAATATTGCGCTCTGCAATTTCACTGGATGTTGGCCAGGTGGGACGCTACCGACCCTAGAGAGGTTTAACCGACTTCAGTGGGCAAATGCTCACCTTCGATGGCCAATGGCACGCTGGAGAAGTGTGCTCTTCACGGATGAATCCCAGTTTCAACTGTACCGAGCTGATGGCAGACAGTGTGTATGGTGTCGTGTGGGTGAGCAGCTTGCTGATGTCAACGTTGTGAGCAGAGTGGGGTGGGGTTATGGTACAACGAACACAATTTTATTGATGGAAATTTGAATGCACAGAAATACCGTGACAAGATCCTGAGGCCCATTGTCGTGACATTCACCTCATGTTTCAGCATGATAATTCACAGCCCCATGTCGCAAGGATCTGTACACAATTCCTGGAAGCTGAAAATGTCCCAGTTCTTCCATGTCCTGCATACTGACCAGACATGTCACCAAATGAGCATGTTTGGGATACTCTGAATCGACGTGTACGACAACATGTTCCAGTTCCCGCCAATATCCAGCAACTTCCCACAGCCATTGAAGAGGACTGGAACAACATTCCATAGGCCACAATCAACAGCCTGATCAACTCTATGCGAAGGAGATGTGTCATGCTGCATGAGGCAAATGGTGGTCACACCAGATACTGACTGGTCTTCTGATCCACGTCCATACCATTTTTTAAGGTACCTGTGACAGATGCAGATCTGTATTCCGAGACATGTGAAATTCATAGATTAGGCCTATTGAATGTATTTAAATTGACTGGTTTCCTTATATGAGCTGTAACTCTAAAATTGTAATCTTTGAAATTGTTAGGTTTATATTTTTGTTTAGTGTACAATAACATTCTCAGTAACATTTACAGAAATATTTTTTTCTTGCTATGAATGTGATATGTTGCTGTTTATCTACCTATGTTGAATGCACTGACAAGTAGTCACTCTGGATAACAGCGTCTGCTGAATGACCAAAATCTAAATGTAAAAACAAACACATGCTAAGCATGCTGGGTATTAATGTAATGAGCACCGCCCCCAAACAAGTACAAATTTGGTCGGCCTGGGGCTGTGATCTGGCACTCTGGGCAACTACGGCAGTAGTCCTCCACGGCGCGCTTGACTCCGGGCCAGTGGAACCGGTTCCCGATCCGTTCCCTGGTTTTCTCCATCCCCAGGTGTGCCCCAAGCAGGTGGATGTGGGAAAGCTGCAACACAGTCCTAACATACTGTCTGGGTATGAGTAACAAGTKTTTTGTCTCCCCATTATGCTTTACTACCTGATACAATAAAATATGCCTGATTGCGATATGGGGTAGCGCCAATCACTTACCTCAGGTAACAGTACGCCATCCACCGCAATCACCTGGCCCCTAGCGTTCTGGAGATTGGGGTCTTCTAACTGGGCCGTCCCGAACTGACCCGTGAGGGTTCCCGTGTCGGGAGATCCATCTAGGGCCTCCACCTCCATAAAGGGGAGCTGAGGTCTTCCTCGCACGGTGGCTCGGTTGCCGGAGCTGGGTCGTCTCTCTCCTCCGGGTCCGACTCGGGCCCAGTGGACACCTCTTGTGACGGGGGTGGGTTGCACAGGCCACCATCCTTTTTCCTTTTCTTCCTACCTCCCGTGCGTGCCTCCCCAGGTCCCTCATCCACATTGCCTGGAAGAGAGCGCAGTCTCGACCAAGGATTAATGGACATGGGCAGGTTAGGAACAGCTCCCATGCGCATCTGGCACTCACCCCTTGGGGTGGTTATCCTCACTGGCACCGTTGGTCACCTCCTCGTCCCCCAGTTCCTCCTTCCCCTCTCAGGTGAGCCACTGCGGGTGGGCCAGGGTCACCATGCTGCCGGAGTCCAGCAGAGCGCTTGTGTCGATGCCATCGATTCGTTCAGGAACCATCGGAGGGGCCGTCTCGGTGTGCACCCAACAGGAGGTGACGTAACTCGCCATCCGTGTTACCCCATAGTTGGGGGATGCGGAGGGCATGGCCCAGGACAGCTCCACGTGAGGTGCCCACTCATAGCAGTGTCTCTGATCTAGGTCCAGCCGCCACCGACATCGTCGGTTTGGGTCACACCCCTGCTTCACAGCCTCGGCTGGTTCCGTCCGGGTCCCCTTCAGCCCCTCGCCTCTCTTTGTGTTGTTCGTCCCCCTCGCCGCATCCCCTCTCTCCGCTCTGGCCACTCTCAGCAGATCCTGGGTGTTCTGGTGAATTTCCACAGTGGTCAGCAATTCCTCCAGGCTCTGGGGGTTCTGCATGCTCACCGTCTTCTCATCTCGTATGGCAAGGCCTGAAGGTACTGTTCCAGGACGAGCTTGTTGATCATTGGGATGGACGCTACTTCAGTCAGTAGCCAGCCCTTAGTCAGGCGCACCAGGTCGCTCATCTGAGCACGGGGGGAAAGGGTGGGGTCAAAGGCCCAGGCGTGGACCAGTTGTGCACGGCGTGCGAGGCTGAATCCATAACGGCTCAGGATCTCCCGTTTGAGTCCCTCATAATTCGCGGCCTGGTCAGCATTCAAATCAAATTAGGACTTCTGGGCCTTCCAAGAGAGGTAGGGTGCCAACAGGGCTTGGGGCATCTTTCCCGCTGTGCCGTCCTCTCGGAGGTGCACAAATACGTCTCCACGTCATCTTCCTCCCTTAACTGCACCAGGAACTGATTCGGGCCAGACTCCTGAGCCCTCCCAACCTTCAACTGGGCTGCCTCCGCTACCAGTCTGCGGTTTTGTTGGTGCTGCTCCTGCAGTGCTTGCTCCTGGAGAACCTGTTGCTTCTGCTGGCTGAGGATGAACTGAGCCACCAGCTCCTCCATGGTAATCTCCGTACGCTCGACCCCACGGCACCCAAAGCTACCGAGATGCCCGCATTCTCCCCACGGTAAACCGTGGGGTGTTGGGTTGAGCATTCAGAGATTAACATAGAGACAGGGAGGTTTTAGTCCGCAAAACAACTTTACTAGGACATAAAATAAACATAACAAAGAAAATCACGTAGGTTTGGCTCGGTCCTTCTTCTCTGCTTTTGCTCTGTGTCGGTCTCTCCCAGTTCTCTCTCACAGTGTGCCACAGTGCTCCTTTCGTTTGGCCTCCATGGCTGGTTGGCACTTTCCCCTAATTACCTCCACTTGGAGCTATCTGTGTCAGGGTGCCCAGCTCACGTACTCCCAGCAATGGGAGCATATATCGCATCATGTACCTCCCCTCTATTACCATCCCCCGGGGTAGACCTCCTGGGATACCACAGTTGGCACACCTGTATTTGGGGTGTTTCTCACATTATTCTCTGCAAATCCTCTCAAGCTCTGTCAGGCTGGATGGGGAGTGTTGCTGCACAGCTATTTTCAGGTCTCCAGAGATGTTCGAAAGGGTTCAAGTGCGGGATCTGGCTTGGCCACTCAAGGACATTGAGAGACTTGTCCCGACGCCACTCCTGTGTTGCCTTGGATGTGTGCTTAGGGTTGTTGTCCTGTTGGAAGGTACACCTTTGCCCTAGTCTGAGGTCCTGAGCGGGTTTTCATCAAGGATCTTTCTGTACTTTGCTCCGTTCATCTTTCCCTTGATCCTGACTAGTCTCCCAGTCCCTGCCACTGAAAAACAACCTCACAGCATGATGCTGCCACCACCATACTTCACAGTAGGGATGGTGTCAGATTTCCTCCAGATGTGACTCTTGGCATTCAGGTGAAAGAGTTCAATATTGGTTTCATCAGACCAGAGAATCTGGTTTCTCATGGTCTGAGAGTCCTTTAAGTGCCCTTTGGCAAACTCCAAGCGGGCTGTCATGTGCCTTCAACTGACAAGTGGCTTCTGTCTGGCCACTCTCCCATAAAGGCCTGATTGGTGGAGTGCTGCAGAGATGGTTGTCCTTCTAGAACAGGCCTAGGCAATTCCAGTCCTCGGGGGCCTGATTGGTGTCACACTTTTCCCCCATCCTTAGGAAACACACCTGATTTAAACTAATTTCATTTTTATCTGAAGATCATGATTAGTTGATTATTGGAGTCATGTGTGTTAGCTGGTGCTGGGACAAAAGTGTGACACCAATCAGGCCCCGAAGACTGGAGTTGCCAAGGCCTGTTCTAGAAGGTTGTCCTTCTGGAAGGTTCTCCCATGTCCACAGAGGAACTCTGGAGCTCTGTCAGAGTGACCATTGAGTTCTTGGTCACCTCCCTGACCAAGGCCCTTCTCCCCCGATTGCTCAGTTTGGCCGGGCGGCCAGCTCTAAACTTCTTCCATTTAGGAATGATGGAGGCCACTGTGTTCTTGGGGAACTTCAATGCTGGTAAAAAAAAATTGGTACCCTACCCCAGATCTGTGCCTCGACACATTCCCGTCTCGGAGCTCTACATACAATTCCTTCGACCTCATAGCTTGGTTTTTGCTCTGACATGCACTGTCAACTGTGGGACTTTATATAGACTGGTGTGTGCCTTTCCAAATCATGCTAAATCAATTGAATTGGCCACAGGTGGACTCCAATCAAGTTGTAGAAACATCTCAAGGGTGATCAATGGAAACAAGATGCACCTGAGCTCAATTTCGAGTCTCATAACAAAGGGTCTGAATACTTATGTAAATAAGTTATTTCAGTTTTTTCAAAAATTCTGAAAACCTGTCTTCGCTTTGTCATTATGGGGTAGTGTGTGTAGATTGATGATATTTTTTTTAGAATAAGGCTGTAACGTAACAAATTGTGGAAAAAGTCAAAGGGTCTGAATACTTTCTGAAGGCACTGTACACATCAGTAGTACACATCAACATACACATCAATATTCACATCAATACACTAAAAGCAAAATACAATTATAGAAAACAAACACATTTTTCAGTAAAAAAGGTCCTCAATCAGCCTTTCACTAGATGCACCAATTCAGCCATTTTTAGTGAACCTACGATCGGTTTAAATTTGGTCGGGTTTGGACCGGACCAAAATCTGAACCAATCATAGACGTCTATGTTTGGGCCAAATAGTATTGCTGAAATGTAAAGGTAATTTCCGATTGAGGCGACATATGCAGCGTTTACTGTGAGTGCAGTCTCCGCTAAAGCGGAAACACTGCCTTTGATTTTCAATCACGCTGTAAATCTGAACTTTCGTGATGCGGATTGAATAGAGCCTTAAGTATGCCATGGCAGCAGCTATTCTTACTGGGGTCCAAACTGGAACAAAACATCACAACAAAACAATAGGCCGGTCCGGACCAAATCTGAACCAAACATAAATGTCTGTGGACGTTGAAATCAAGGCCGGTCCCGACTGCACTAAAAAAAARACTTTGCTGTTGGTCCGTGCTTAGTGGGATCTCAAGCTGTTAGGTTACCCAGAATCGAATGCCTCCTGCACCATGCATCCTTTGCTCACATACATCAGCTCCACATGCTCTCACATTTTTATAATGTCTCTGGCACCATCTGATTAATTTTTCGCCTGGTGTTTATAGCCATAGAACAATATGAGGCTGTGTACAATCTACTTCGCTATTCCACCAAGATTACTATACCAATTGCATGGCTCATGGTTTTTGCCAGTTGGGCCATTTTGCATTGTACTCCTATGGCCTACTATCTTAAAAGGCAAATGTAAGTGACCTGGATAAATTCCTTGCATCCATATACTGCCTAGGAAGTCGGAATATTTTCTTTAATACATTGTGGGGCTCGATAGACACATTGATAGCCATTTTCTTTCCATGCTCTATTATGGGGAGTTTGTATACCAGAACACTTTTGGTTGCAAAATAACATGTAAGAAAGACTGAAGACAGATTTGAAAAAATCCTTTGAGGGAGGTAGAGGCATGGTGTCTCAACGGTCAGAGCGAAAAGCAGCTCAAATATTAGGCATTGTGGTGGGTGTTTTCATCTTTTGCTGGCTGCCTATCTTTGTTACTGCCATAGTTGATACATACACACACTTTAGCACACCTGCCATTCTATTTGAAGTGTTTATCTGTCTGGGTTACTTTCATTCTACTGCAAATCCAATCATCTATGCAGTGTTTTATTATTGGTTCCAAAAATGTCTTAATCTTATTGTCACATTGAAAATATAATGGACCTTTTTGGAGGGGCAGACTGATGTACCAGGTAATTTACTTGCCAGAAAATAGTCTTTATTGGATTAATGTCAATAAATGTATGTGGTTTAGTGGCTGTATTTTTATTTGTTTTACCTAAGCAATGACATGCTCGCCCTGAATAGTGTGTTTTTAAACCCTATTTGCACGAGACTAGTATTACTAGAGAACATTGGTTATGTAATTATTAACCCAGAATGTCTGTTAATCCAGAGAACGATTCGGACAGGATTAGTGTTTTCCAAACTACCCTTCAAACTGTAATTCTTACCTTTTTTCATATTGATAGTTATGACGGAAGCCTGCAGGTTCATTTTTAAGCGTGAAGATACTGTATTTCAACAAGTCTAGGGCTAGGCGACAAACAGGGCAACAATGATAACTTGAGTTTGGCTCCCAAGTTTCGAAACCACCTTTGGTATAGTGACGCCATAATATTTGAATTGAGGAAGTGTGATCATAATCGTTAGCATATTTACGTTTTAAATGCCCCCCCCCCGTTTCAAACGTTTCAAACGTTTAGGTCAGTTGTATGCTGCTTTGCAATCTATTAACAGCAAGGGTCGCATTAAATAGGGGAAATATGTTTTACTGATGCATTTGTCAATATTCAATTCATACGCACAAAACATAAACAGACGCATTCACTGTGCAAGTGGATACATGTAGGCCATTCATATATTTTATGCGCAGTACTTCGTTCAATTTACCGAATCAGTTAATGTTTTCTTGCTAAAACCACAGACATTTCTCTCAAAACACGGGGATGTCGATTTGCACGGGACTAGTATTATCAGAGGACCTTTGATTTTGGCCCCAAAAAAACAGTAGGTTATTATGTCTGGAATTGTTACTCTCCTGCAATGTAAAAACTTCTAGCATGGCAGATTCGGACGGGACTAAGATTACAGACGTGGTGATTTGTGCACATAATTACATTACCCGACCTCCCCCAGTAATCTGAATAGAAGCATTTAAGAAATATATTTAGCACATTCTACTGCTCTCTATATTTGACTGTTTCTTTTTGTGTAACAATATTTGACTTAAAAATCTGAATTTGAGTCCATTATAAAATGGCATGATACTTGTCAAGGTTTTACAATTATCCACAATGGTGCTGAGGGGAGTGATTACAACCATATGACATCATCAGTTTGAGTGCCCTGTAGAGTTGAATGTAGAAATGTCTGATTGGTCAAAAGGATATTGTTATCATCATTATGCTAATAGACTATAGGTACAAAAGCATGAGATTCAAGTTCAGATTTTTGTATCACATTGTGACCAGAGAAAAGGGATTCACATGTGATGCATCATCTGCATGGCTGAGAGGTAAGCTATGATGAAGCACCATGAAAAGAAATCATACTTGCTGAATTGGAAACATTTACATCGAATGTCACACCTTTTTAAATGGAAAAAGCATGTCCCTTTGGGTATTTGTGAAAATATTTCCAATGAATAAGCAACAGTAATTTAATACATTTTACTATGTGACCGTATACTGTGGGGAAAAATACAGCATGACATTTTTTTTAATTAAACCATGTATAATGTAATTATTTCCAAATAATATTCTGTAATTGATGTTTAAAATGTATATTACTAACTAATGTGACAATTTTATTACATTTTTTCCAGATAAGATTCTTTCAACAATGACCATGGAACCAGGAATCAGTCTCAGCAAGGCRGAWATTGTTGAGAATATACTTCTATGTTTTGAATCAGTYAATGGGTCTTGCAAAAGATCAATCTTTCCTCCAACAATACGAGTATTACTTTATCTCTTACTTGGCTCAATGTCTGTTCTCACAGTGTGTGGCAACCTTCTTGTAATCATTCCCATCATCCACTTCAAACAGCTCCACACCCCGACCAACTACCTCATCCTCTCTCTGGCTGTGTCAGACCTCCTCTTGGGGGTTTTAGTGATGCCTCCCAGCATGGTATATTCACTGGAAAGCTGCTGGTATTTTGGAGATTTATTCTGTAAAATCTACACCAGCACTGATGTCATGTTGAGCACTGCATCCATTCTTAATTTGTGTTTTATTTCCATTGACAGGTATTATGCAGTGTGTCGCCCTCTCCTTTATAGAACTAAAATAACTGTTCACATTGTTCTGATTATGATGCTGGTCACCTGGACGGTTTCTGCCGTAGTAGGGTTTTGTATGATATTTCTGGAGCTCAATATTTGGGGCATGGAGGATTTTTACTACAAAAATTTTGCCTGTGAGGGAGAATGTATTTTGTTTCAAAACAAAGTGTCGAGTACTGTGTCTTCGGTGATCTCATTCTACATCCCAGGAATAGGGATGCTTAGCATCTACCTAAAGATTTTCCTAATAGCACAGAGACAGGCACGCTCAATTCAGGGTACAACCAATCAGAACTCTGTAGGCAAATCACAGAGGAAGGCCACCAAAACACTTGCTGTCATTATGGGGGTATTTCTATCATTCTGGACACCCTTTTTTGTCGTCAACTGTATTGATCCTTTTATTAATTACTCTACCCCACCCGTTTTGTTTGTAACATTTGTATGGATTGGCTATTTGAATTCAACCGTTAATCCTATGGTGTATGCATTCTTTTACAGTTGGTTCAGGAGGGCGTTTAGAATGATAATTTCTGGTAAAATATTTCAACCTGACTCTTCAATAATACAATTGTTTTCAGAATAAATATGTCCAAATCCAATACTTACAAAGAAGTGTGACACATATGTGCCTTGCTCTCAGTCCTTTATATCAAACACAGGTGTGTAGGTTTTAAAACAAGTACAATCCAGTTGAATATTGCTCTATACTCCAGCATTTCTGATCAAATATTTCATATGAAGTGACAGTACAGACTGTCACCTTTTATTTTAGGGTATTTTTTATACATATTTGTTTTACTGTTTAGAAATGAATGCACTTTATGTATCTACAGAGTGCGTTCTTAATTTGATCACACTTTTTGCTGAGAATTTTCCTGCATAGAAGGAAATGCAAAATTGTAGTGTATTTGAGTTTAAAAAAGGCTTCTAACATTTTTTATTTCCACTTAGATTTTTTGTTATGGCAAATAAAATATCAGACCCTACAAAAGTGTCCATTCATTATAATCCACATTTCCTGTTGCTGCAGGATTATTTTTCCTGCTGTAGCAAACTGCTGTAGCAAAAGATCCTACATCTGTGGTCCCCTGAATTTGAAGGTGTCATAAGTATTAGGACAAATTCACTTATAGTGTATTACATTTTGTCAAAAGTGTAGTATTTGGTCCCATATTCCTAGCACACAATGACTGCATCAAGCTTGTCGCTCTACAAACTTGTCTGATGCTTTTGCAGTTTGTTTTGGTTGCGTTTCAGATAATGGCGTGTAATAAAAAGCATGAGCAGGCGCACACCCAGAGGAAATGATTTAGTGTAGAGGTGCTGACTAACGGTGAATAAACTATAAACTATAAAACAAAGAGAGTCGCACACTCAATATGTATACATTCCCAGTAATTTAATGGGTAAAAATTGAAATGTATTGCCCGATAGAAACGAATGGTAAATAATTTTGTGGAGTCACTTTTATTGTAAATAAGAATAGAATAGTTTCTGAACAGTGCCGTTTCTAGGAATAAGAGACAAGCGGACGGTTAGGGGCCCCCTTAGGTAAGGTAGTCTASCTAGCCATCTAAACCTTGAAGTAATCATGGCCAAATTACTGACCGGTCACGCAATCCAGATCTCTAGGGCAGGCGTTATCAACGTGGGGTCCACCGTCCCGTTTTTCTTTTTTACTTTTTTTTTWAATGAATATTACAAACAACAGATTGGAATAATAATATTTAGAGGGTATAATACAATACAATGTAATAATATGAATCTACATTGTACGTTCTTAACCCTGGGCAACATGGGCCTTGGAGGTTTACAAGGTTTAGTAGTATCCACAGTACTCCTCCAATTATCCATGTTTCAACTCAATACTTCTTGTATTATTTTTGTACATAAATGCACTAATTTAAAGCTACAATATGTAACTTTTTGGGGGACCCTACCAAATTCACATAGCAATGTGATTTATTGATCTGTCTTTCGCATTGAAAGCAAGTCTACGAAGCAGTGCATCTGTTCTGGGGAAGCTTCTTGGCTTCCCCTTAAGTTTTGTTTTTGCTTCTTTTCCTTTTGGTTTTGTACACCAGCTTCAAACAGCTGAAAATACAATATATTTGGTTATTGAAAATATATTTCACAGCGGTTTAGATGGTACAATGATTCTCTACACATTGACTGCTTGTTTTGCCCCATAAACTGAAATTAGGTGAATTATTAGAATTTATCAACCAGAAAATGCTTAGGGGCCCAAAAAAGCTAGAAATAGCCCTGTTTCTGAACACTTCTACATTAATGTGGTTGTTACCATGATTACAGATAATAATGAATGAATCGTGAATAACGATGAGTGAGAAAGTTACAGATACTCAAAGATCATAACCCTAAAACACACTTACCTCTCACAATTACCAATAAAAGCGGAGGTTAGCATGTTTTGGGGGGTTATGCTCTTAGTTCCTCTAGTGTTCTCACTCATCATTATTCACAATTAATTCATGATTATCCACAATCATGGTAGCATACACAATGTAGAAGTGTTCAGAAACATCTCTTCTTATTTACAATAAAAGTGACTCCAAAACGTGTGTCCAAAACGACACAATATAATATTCATCATTCAGTTCATATTGGGGCAAAACATAATCAAACAACCAAAACAAACTGCAATTGCAGCCAACAAGTTTCTAGAGCCCAAGCTTGAAGTAGTCATTGCATGCTAGGAATATGGGACCAAACGGTAAAACAGATATGTATGAAAATACCCTCAAATAAAAGGTGACATTCTGTACTGTAACCTCATATGAAACAATGTATCTTAAATCCAAAATTATGAAGTATAGAGCGAAATGTAAAAAACATAGCTTCACTGTCCAAATAAATACGGACAGACAAACAAACGTCTTCAGTTGAGCACCTGTCAGTTTTGCAGAGAAAAAGATTAACAAGATAGATAACTCATTCCAGGTGATTCAGTACTGATACGTTTTCATTTGTTCACATTAATTTGTATTCAAGAGCACAAACATAACATGTGCAGAACATACGATATATAACTCTGCAGTATGTCCATAAGAGTGTGATGAGGTTCACATAACAATATTAAGGCCTATATACTGTCCCACCTAGATATATAAAAACAAAACCTTTCAGAATGCTTGTTTAAGTTGAGCCGTTCTTAATAGTGCTGTAAGGAGACATTTGAATCCCTCTCAAATGGCCTTTGAATATACTCCAAGGAGCCTTGGTTTTTCAGTTTTTCTAGTCTCTCTTATTGCAAAGGAATACTTGTGCTGATTCTTCTTCAAATGAACATTCAGAGCTCTGCTTTGCTGGTGTTCTGATAATGGTGTACTCATCACCCACCAACATGTCAATCTCGACTTGTCTGAATTTTAACTACTTCACCCGGATCGTCCCTGCCCAGCGAGCACCCTGCATCTGGATGAAGAGGAACATCAAAATAATCATCTACTGGGCCCTGTTTGTCGGCAGCATGTTCTCACTGTTATATCTCGCTGTAGATATAACATCATTAGTTGATCATCTCGACAATGTCTCATGAAATACTAACCACACTTATACATCWACGAATGGCACTGCTGTTGGCTCACTAAATGGACTGTATTACACAAAGGAGGCATGTCATTATTTGAGAAGTATCTACTTCTTTTCTGGTGTCTGTGTTGTGGAGGCAGAGGCACAGAAACTCACATTAATACCTTTGTCAGATAACACTGTGAAACAAAGAATTGATGCTATAATAGGCAATCATTGTTGGAAAGGTGGCATCATAAAACAGTGCCACGTTGAAAGTCACTGAGTTTTTCAGTAAGGCCATTCTACTGCCAATGTTTGTCTATGGAGATTGCATGGCGGTGTGCTCAATTTAATACACCGGTCAGCAACGTGTGTGGTTGAAATAGCCGAATCCACTCATTTGAAGGGGTGTCCACATACTTTTGTATACAGTTGAAGTCGGAAGTTTACATACACCTTAGCCAAATACATTTAATCTCAGTTTTCACAATTCCTGACATTTAATCCTAGTAAAAATTACCTGTCTTAGGTCAGTTAGGATTACCACTTCATTTTAAGAATGTGAAATGTCAGAATAATAGTAGAGAGAATGATTTATTTCAGCTTTTATTTCTTTCGTCACATTCCCAGTGGGTCAGAAGTTTACATACACTCAATTAGTATTTGATAGCATTGCCTTTAAATTGTTTAACTTGGGTCAAAGATTTCGGGTAGCCTTCCACAAGCTTCCCACAAGAAGTTGGGTGAATTTTGGCCCATTCCTCCTGACAGAGCTGGTGTAACTGAGTCAGGTTTGTAGGCCTCCTTGCTCGCACACGCTTTTTCAGTTCTGCCCACAAATGTTCTATAGGATTGAGGTCAGGGTTTATGACAGCCACTCCAATACCTTGACTTTGTTGTCCTTAAGCCATTTTGCCACAACTTTGGAAGTATGCTTGGGGTCATTGTCCATTTGGAAGGCCCATTTGCGACCAAGCTTTAACTTCCTGACTGATGTCTTGAGATGTTGCTTCAATATATCCACATAATTTTCCTGCCTCATGATGCCATCTATTTTGTGAAGTGCACCAGACCCTCCTGCAGCAATGCACCCCCACAATATGAAGCTGCCACCCCCGTGCTTCACGGTTAAGATGGAGTTCTTCGGCTTGCAAGCCTACACCTTTTTCTACCAAACATAACGAAGGTCATTATGGCCAAACAGTTCTATTTTTGTTTCTTCAGACCAGAGGACATTTCTACAAAAAGTATGATCTTTGTCCCCATGTGCAGTTGCAAACCGTAGTCTGGGTTTTTTATGGCGGTTATGGAGCAGTGGCTTCTTCCTTGCTGAGCGGCCTTTCAGGTTATGTCGATATAGGACTCATTTTACTGTGGATATAAATACTTTTGTACCTGTTTCCTCCAGCATCTTCACAGGATCCTTTGCTGTTCTTCTGGGATTGATTTGCACTTTTCGCACCAAAGTACGTTCATTTCTAGGAGACAGAAGGAGTCTCCTTCCTGAGCGGTATGATGCTGCGTGGTCCCATGGTGTTTATACTTGTGTACTATTGTTTGTACAGATGAACGTGGTACCTTCAGGCATTTGGAAATTGCTCCCAAGGATGAACCAGACTTGTGGAGGTCTACAATTCTTTTTCTGAGGTCTTGGCTGATTTCTTTTGATTTTCACATGATGTCAAGCAAAGAGGCACTGAGTTTGAAGGTAGGCCTTGAAATACATCCACAGGTACACCTCCAATTGACTCAAATGAAATGATGTCAATTAGCCTATCAGAAGCTTCTAAAGCCATGATATCATTTTCTGGAATTTTCCAAGCTGTTAAAAGGCACAGTCAACTTAGTGTATGTAAACTTCTGACCCACTGGAATTGTCATACAGTGAATTATAAGTGAAATAATCTGTCTGTAAACAATTGTTGTAGAAATTACTTGTATCATGCACAAAGTAGATGTCCTAACCGACTTGCCAAAACTATAGTTTGTTAACAAGAAATGTGTGGAGTGGTTGAAAAACAAGTTTTAATGACTCCAACGTAAGTGTATGTAAACTTCCGACTTCAACTGTATATACACAGTGCATTCGGAAAGTATTAAGACCCCTTACCTTTTTCCACATTTTCTTATGTTATAGCCTTATTTTAAATGGATTTTAAAAATCCTCATCAATGTATACACAATACCCCATAATGACAATGTGAAAACAAGTAAAACAATTTTTTGCAAATGTATTACAAATAAAAAACAGAAATACCTTTGATGGAAAATGTTATGTTTGTGCTTTTCTAATTACCAATTTCTGTGTTCATGCAAGAGATGTGCCTGGGAGGAATCCTCACTATCAGAATCTGCAATTTGACAGTATATCTCAGTTTCAAGGTCTCAGTTTGGAGAGAAGAAACCTCGTGAGGCATTGGTCGGTCACATGCATGAACCAAACGTTAATGAGGAATTCATTATGAATGATGAATAAGCTAAATCATGCAAATATAACTTGTCTGTGTAAGCAGTAAATAAGAGAACTAACGGGACTGCCCCGGGAGAGCTCACCTAAGCCCGGTACATTATGCATTTAAGTTTGACTGTGACCTCTCCAGCTTGCTGTTAATAATAAAGAATTATTAATTTAAGATTGACTTCAGGTGTCCCTAACTGTAATTTCCACGGCATACTATATTTACATAAGTATTCAGACCCTTTGCTATGAGACTCGAAATTGAGCTGAAGTGCATCCTGTTTCCATTGATCATCCTTTAGATGTTTCTACAACTTCATTGGAGTCCACCTATGGTAAATCCAATTGATTGGATATGATTTGGAAAGGCACACACCTGTCTATATAAGGTCCCACAGTTGACAGTGCATGTCAGATCAAAAACCAAGCCATGAGGTCGAAGGAATTGTCTGTAGAGCTCTGAGACAGGATTGTGTCGAGCTCTACAGACAATTCCTTCGACCTCATGGCTTGGTTTTTGTTGTGTCGAGGCACAGAACCTGGGGAAGTGTACCAAAAAAATTCTGCAGCCTTGAAGGTCCCCAAGAATAGAGTGGCCTCCATCATTCTTAAATGGAAGAAGTTTGGAACCACCAAGACTCTTCCTAGAGCTGTCCGCCCGGCCAAACTGAGCAATAGGGGGAGGAGGGCCTTGGTCAGGGAGGTGACCAAGTACCCGATGGTCACTCTGACAGAGCTCCAGAGTTCCACTGTGGAGATGGGAGAACATTCCAGAAGGACAACCATCTCTGCAGCACTCCACCAATCAGTCCTTTATGGTAGAATGGCCAGACACAAGCCACTCGTCAGTAAAAGGCACATGACAGCCCGCTTGGAGTTTGCCAAAAGGCACCTAAAGACTCTCAGACAATGAGAAACAAGATTCTCTGGTCTGATGAAACCAAGACTGAACTCTTTGGCCTTAATGCCAAGAGTCACATCTGAAGGAAATCTGGCACCATGCCTACGGTGAAGCATGGTGTAGGCAGCATAATGCTGTGGGGATGTTTTTCAGCGGCAGGGACTGGGAGACCAGTCAGGTTTGAGGGTAAGATGAACGGAGCAAAGTACAGAAAGACCCTTGATGAAAACCTACTCCAGACCGCTCAGGACCTCAGACTGGGGTGAAGGTTCCCCTTCAATAGGACAACGACCCTAAGCACATAGCCAAGACAACGCAAGAATGGCTTCGGGAGAAGTCTCTGAACGTCCTTGAGTGGCCCAGCCAGAGCCGACTTGAACCCGATCGAACATCTCTGGAGATGTGAAAATAGCTGTGCAGGGACGCTCCCCATACAACCTGACAGAGCTTGAGAGGATCTGCAGAGAAGAATGTGAAAAACAGGTGTGCCAAGCTTGTACCGTCATATCCAAGAAGCCTAGAGGCTGTAATCGCTGCCAAAGGTGCTTCAACAAGTACTGAGTAAAGGGTCTGAATACTTTAAAAAAATTATTTAAAGTTTTTTATTATGTCTAAAAAAAATGTTTTTGCTTTGTCATTATAGGGTATTGTACGTAGATTGATGAGGGGAAAAAACAATATCATACATTTTAGAGTAAGGCTGTAACATAACAAAATGTGGAGTAAGTCAAGGGGTCTGAATACTTTCCGAATGCACTGTAGTGTAGCAATCAAGAGGAAACTGACTTTTGTCCGCCACATTTTGGGGGATGCTATTCACGAGGACATATTGTTCTGTCTCACGATTCCTGAGCATGAAACAGCACAGGGGATGTTCAGTGTGCTGCGTGGCTATTTTGACGAAAAACAGATACCATGGGATTGAATGGCTGGCTTTTGCACAGATGGGGCTCCATCTATCACTGGACGGCGGACAGGCCTCTGCACTCTAGTTATGAATGTGTCTCCCTCTGCCATATAGACGTATTGTATGATACACCCACTGAGCTATAATGGATACACCGAGAGCAACTGGCGGCAAAAGAGCTGAGAGCAGTATTCCGAGATATGCAGCAGGTAACTTCGATTGTAAACTACATCACACACGCCTGTTCGCTAAACTATGTGGAGATATGGGATCAGAGCATGACAATGTTCTATTTCACACCAAGGCTTGGGGGTTATCCAGGTGAGTTTTGGAAATATTTTTTTGAATTGAGAGAAGAGCTGTTGTCATTCGCAATGGATGTCAAATTAAAAACAGACTTGACTTTGTGTAAGGAAAAGAAAATGTATCTCCTTGCCTATGTAACAGACATATTTGGGAAACTTAACGCAAGCATAGAGGGGAAACACAAAAAAAATTATACAAATGAGTGACAGAATCAGCAAAATCTGTTTGACTGTGATCCTGGCTCAGATTACATGCCGGTAAGTGAAATCGAACAGCTGCTCGAGCTGTCATGTGACCGAATGCTGCAGACAACGCATTCACAGGTCACTATGGAGGAGTTTTGGTTTCTGACTCAAAGGGAATACTGTGCCGTCTCCCTCTGAGCATTAAAACTCATGGTACGCTAATTCAGTGCTCTCGTCTGCATCTGTGAATGCGTTGTCTGCAGCATTCGGTCACATGACAGCTCGAGTAGCTGTTCGATTTCACTTACCGGCATGTAAACTGAGCCAGGATCACAGTCAAACAGATTTAGCTGATTCGGTCACTCCGGTTGGATGTGATAAGAGAGATGAGGTGTGCACTGTCGACCACGCCCCCTGATTTTGAGAAGCTCTGATGCGACATGCATCAAGCACACCCATCTCATTAGTGGTGGTGAGATAAGAAAAATTGTGTCAAACTCATTTGCAATTGACTGTCATATCCCCACATTAAAAGTATACGAAGGTGAGTTGAGAATAATGTTAGAATGTTTTGCAATTGACTGCCATATCCAATTAAAAAAGTAAACATGGGCTGTTAATTCCATTTTTAACAAATTCATGTTTGGGGTCGTGAGAATTTTCAGATATGAAAATGAAGGTGCTTACCTTGTCCAGGAGTGAGACGTCGGTGTCCGCAATGTGGCTGGCTTTCCCTTTATAAATCGTTGATTATCTGGAGTCCCTGGCACATGAATTGTGACTCCACTTTGTCCCTGTACTTCTGATTGCCTTACGGAGGGAATTGCTGGTCTGTTTGTATTCACCCATGTTCCCAGTTGCCTTGCCGTGGTTAAATGCGATGGTTTGCGCTTTCAGTTTTGCGCGAATGCTGCCATTTATCCACGGATTTTGGTTTGTATAAGTTCTAATCGTCACAGTGGGAACATCCTCTATCCACATCCTGATGAACTCAGTCACCGAGTCAGTGTATACGTCAATACCATTCTCAGAGGCAGCCCTAAACAATTCCCAGTCCGTGTCATCAAAACAATCTTGAAGCATAGATGCCGATTGTTCAGACCAACGTTAAACAGTCCTTACCAGGGGTACCATAGCAGGGGAGGGGCAAAATGGAGGCGTGATCTGATTTGCCAAAGAGAAGGTCGGGAGGCCTTGTAGCCAGAGTGCGAATTACAAATATTTTGTGGGCCTAATAATAAAAACATAACTCAAGGGTGAATTACCTTTTAATGTGGCATGAACACAACCAGTTATGATGCTGTCATCAGATTGTCAAACAAATCKGTTCAAAAAGTAGGCTACCTGTGCATGTTCATCCACTCAAAAATAATCCAAACAGTGCAATGCATGTACACTTATTTTCACGATCGTCGTAATAACATTCGGACCAAAGCGCAGCGTGAAATCGGTTCGACATTTTATTTGAAGTGAACCGCACAAAAAAACAATAAAGAACAAACGAAATGTGACGTTCTGGAGTGCTCACAGGCAACAACACAAAAACAAGATCCCACAAAACACAGTGGGGAAATGGCTGCCTAAATATGATCCCCAATTAGAGGCAACGATTACCAGCTGCCTCTAATTGGGAACCATACAACTCGCCAACATAGACATACAATGACTAGAACACCCCCCTAGTCACACCCCGACCTAACCAAAATAGAGAATAAAAAGGCTCTCTATGGTCAGGGCGTGACACTTATGCCATGAATGGAAATAGACATCTGTTACAAAACACCAAAAAGTGTGCCGGATGACATTCTGCAATTGCCATTGATTAGGCCTACATTAATTGATGAGTCTTGCTGACAAATTGAGTCGGGACACCTTAATTAACTTCTTATGGCTGGGTGGCAGTATTGAGTAGCTTGGATGAAAAGGTGCCCAGAGTAAACTGCCTGCTACTCAGGCTCAGAGGCTAAGATATGCATATTATTGGTAGATTTGGATAGAAAACACTCTGAAGTTTCTAAACCTGTTTGAATAATGTATGTGAGTATAACAGAACTCATATGGCAGGCGGGACATTGAGGTTTGTAGGTTTGCCTATCCAATATACAGTGGGATATTGGTCATATTGCACTTCCTAAGGCTTCCACTAGATGTCAACAGTCATTAGAACCTTGTTTGATGCTTCTACTATAAAGAATGAGGGAAGGAGAGCTCTTTGAGTCAGGTGTCTGGCATGAGCTGAACATGCGCGCTAACGTGAGAGCGACCTGCTTTCCATTGCATTTCTGAAGACAAAGGAATTCTCCGGTTGAAACATTATTGAAGATTTATGTTAAAAACATCCTAAAGATTGATTCTATACATCGTTTGACATGTTTCTACGAACTGTAATGAAATTGTTTGACTTTTCGTCTGACCTGCGCGTCATGAATTTGGATTACTGGACTGAACGCGCGAACAAAATGAAGGTATTTGGACATAAATGATGGACTATATCAAACAACAAACATTTGTGGAACTGGGATTCCTGGGAGTGCATTATGATGAAGATCATCAAAGGTAAGTGAATATTTATAATGCTATTTCTGACTTCTGTCGATTCCGCAACATGGCGGGTATATGTTTGGATTGTTTTGGTCTCTGAGCGCCGTATTCAGATTATTGCATGGTTTGCTTTTTCCGTAAAGCTTTTTTGAAATCTAACAAAGCGGTTGCATTAAGGAGAAGTATATCTATAATTCTCTGCATAATACTTGTATCTTTTATCAAAGTTTATTATGAGTATTTCTGTAAATTGATGTGGCTCTGTGCAAAATCACCGGATGTTTTGGAAGCAAAGCCAAATGTAAACTGAGGTTTTTGGATATAAATATGAACTTGATTGAACAAAACATACATGTATTGTGTAACATCTCTCTCTTTTTGGAGAAATGTCCTCTGGTCTGATGTAACAAAAATAAAACTGTRGGGCAATAATGACCATCGTTATGTTTGGAAGAAAAAGGTGTAGGCTTGCAAGCTAAAGAACACCATCCCAGCCATGAAGCACGGGGGTGACAGCATCATGCATTGCTGCAGGAGGGACTGGTGCACTTCACAAAATAGATGGCATCATGAGTCAGGAAAATTATGTGGATATATTGAAGCAACATCTCAAGACATCAGTCAGGAAGTTAAAGCTTGGTCGCAAATGGGCCTTCCAAATGGACAATGACCCCAAGCATACTTCCAAAGTTGTGGCAAAATGGCTTAAGGACAACAAAGTCAAGGTATTGGAGTGGCCGTCACAAAGCCTGACCTCAATCCTATAGAACATTTGTGGGCAGAACTGAAAAAGCGTGTGCGAGCAAGGAGGCCTATAAACCTGACTCAGTTACACAAGCTCTGTCAGGAGGAATGGGCCAAAATTCACCCAACTTATTGTGGGAAGCTTGTGGAAGGCTACCCTAAACGTTTGACCCAAATTAAACAATTTAAAGGCAATGCTACCAAATACTAATTGAGTGTATGTAAACTTCTGACCCACTGGGAATGTGATGAAAGAAATAAAAGCTGAAATAAATCATTCTCTCTACTATTATTCTGACATTTCACATTCATAAAATAAAGTGGTGATCCTAACTGACCTAAAACAGGGAATTTTTACATGGATTAAATGTCAGGAATTATGAAAAACTGAGATTAAATGTATTTGGCTAAGGTGTATGTAAACTTCCAACTCCAACTATGTGAGAGTGGATTCTCGGCCCTCACTAGCATGAAAACTAAATACAGTCACAGACTGTGTGTGGAAAAGGATTTAAGACAGAATCTCTCCAATACAACCCAACATTGCAGAGTTATGTGCATCCTTTCAAGCACACCCTTCTCATTAACCTGTGGTAAGTTATTCACCATTTTTGATTAACAAATAAGGTTTTATATGTAAGATGGCTAAATAAAGAGCAAAATTATTGATTATAATATTATTACTTGTGCCCTGGTCCTATAAGTGCTTTTTGTCACTTCCCATGAGCCGGGTTGTGACAAAAACTCACACTCATTCTTATGTCTAATAAATGTATCGTATAGTGTGTGTGGCAGGCTTACAATGATGGCAAAAAACAACATTTGAGACCCTTGTGCTAGAGGGGGTATGCAGCTGGAGGTTGAATGTTTGAAGGGGTACGGGACTTTAAAAAGTTTGGGAACCACTGCACTAGGCGATCTCACTCACTGACTGGAAAATGTGAGCACTAGTGAGATGCGGGATTAGCTAAGCCTTGATTGTTTGAGAAAGTGGGTGATTCTAACTAAAGAGAAAAACTAGGGGTGCATAGAGAAATTCTATATATGAATGCATGGCCTTTTTTAAAATTTATTTTTTAAATACATTTTCTCCCCTTTTCTCCCCAATTTTCGTGGTATCCAATCGCTAGTAATTACTATCTTGTCTCATCACTACAACTCCCGTACGGGCTCGGGAGAGACAAAGGTCGAAAGCCACGCGTCCTCCGAAGCACAACCCAACCAAGCCGCACTGCTTCTTAACACAGCGCGCCTCCAACCCGGAAGCCAGCCGCACCAATGTGTCGGAGGAAACACCGTGCACCTGGCCCCCTTGGTTAGCGTGCACTGCGCCCGGCCCGCCACAGGAGTCGCTGGAGCGCGATGAGACAAGGATATCCCTTCCGGCCAAACCCTCCCTAACCCGGACAACGCTAGGCCAATTGTGCGTCGCCCCACGGACCTCCCGGTCGCGGCCGGCTGCGACAGAGCCTGGGCGCGAACCCAGAGACTCTGGTGGCGCAGCTAGTACTGCGATGCAGTGCCCTAGACCACTGCGCCACCCGGGAGGCTGCCTGGCATTTTTAACATCCATTGGTGTTGCTGCAGGTAAAAAAATCCTAGGGAATGTTCTTTAACTGACACAAGCTGTCTCCAATCAATCAATCAAGTCTGGTTGCGCTTGTTTTCGGTGGGGGGTAACATAGAGATAGATAGAGGACCCTAGAGCCTGTTTTAACATGGGCAATGCCATTGAGGACTTCCACCATTTTGAAGTAGACAACTGGTTGGGATTTCCTATGGGTTAAGGAAGGATCGCATAATTGACCCTTCGCTTAACGCTCAAAAATGTTGGGCAACCAATTGCAGCGCTCCAATGGATAGCAACAGTCGTCTAGTCTGACACCTCGTACAAGCTCACGTTTAAATCACATGAGGACTGCATTTTCTTAATAAACTCTCAATAAAGATATTGTTTAAATGTCTAAATAATTGAACGGTGGACCAGGGGTACTTTCTACTGTGATTCCTGAAATGCAGAGCGTGTTGATGGATAATTTCTCAAATCCAAATTAAACTTTTGTCGTTTTGTTACATTATTTGCTAGCTAGCTCTCATTTTCATTGACCACCAAATGTTTCTAATGCTAGCTAGCTAGCCACTTAATATAACTGTTTTCTTGAAATGTATGTTAGCTATCTAAGTTAGCCAAGCTATTAATTAGGGCTGACTCCAATTAGTCAACTGGTCGATTGTTTGGTCGTTAGGCTGTTGGTCGACCGAGATTAAAACAATCGAGCAGTAACAAATAAATATATATACAGTATCAGTCAAAAGTTTGGACACACCTACTCATTAAAGGGTTTTTCTTTATTTTTACTATTTTCTACATTGTATAATAATTGTGAAGACATCAAAACTATGAAATAACACATGGAATCAAGTAGTGACCAAAAAAGTGTAACCAAAGTAGCCACCTTTTGCCTTGATAGCTTTGGACACTCTAGGGATTCGCCTCTCCCGAGACTGTAACTACCAATTGGGGAGAATAAATGGGGGTACAAAGTACAACAAATAAAATTAAAATAATCCACCAATCGATTGGTCGAAAGAACAGACGACTTTTGGTTGCCTAATATTTTTTMGGGGGGGGGACAGCCCTGCTATTAATACAACTCCCATCTGATGTCGACATCAGCAAACGATTTGGGGCACAACTCCAAAAATGGCTAGTAGATTTGACTGTATGCTGAGAGTGAATTCAGACAACATTTTACCAGATTCCCATGAAGCAATATCCTATGAAAGTCCCGCCTACTTGCTTATGTAAGTCCCATTTTCATGAATTTATAAGCTGATATAAGCTTTACGCACAATCACAAACAGTATGGGACATGCACCAGGAAGTAGGCAGGAATTTCATAGGGTATTGTAATGGCAGAATCGCATTAGTGGAAACCAAGACGGTTTTCATTAAAAACACAGTTTGAGATCATTGTGAGAGGATTTCGCCAGTGGTTAGAAGGGGGAATTCAGCTTCCTGGGAAAATGTTGTCTGAGGTTTCAATAGTAACCAAGGGGGGCGGGGCTTAGCGAAGGGTCAATTCCATCCAGGTCATCAGCCTTGAGCAGGGGTTCTTAAACTTTTTCAGCCTGTGACCCAAATGAGAAATTCTGTGTTTTCCTGGGGCCCAAGCTTAGGAAAATATGAAACTGTACATAAATATTGGTACATTTCATTGCCCTTATGCCTAAAACAAATGCAATATAGACAAAAACAAATAACAATGAAATGAAATATCCATATAAATATATATTCATGTTTATTTTCCACCATTAAAACACTTACATATCTGTCTAGGCTGGAACTGTTGCTGTTAAAAATACAATAAATAATTTTCATTCTGAACTTGAATAAGCATACTGATCACATCACACAGATGAATAACAGAACACACACAGGCATTTTGATAGTGCAACCCTAAGTAACAGTACAGATGAAAAATGATCAGGTCTACTGTACATCTTACTGTAGAAATTATTGTTGAAAGAAAGTCTAGATTGGAACTGCTGCTGTTAAAATGCAATACATATTTTTCTATTCTGAACTGGAAAAAACTGCTTGATCATATCACACAGATATAGACCAGAAAACACACACACAGTCCTTTTCTGGTCTATATCTGTGTGATGTGATACATCTGTTTATTCCAGTTCAGAATAAAAAATATTTATTGTATTTTAACAGCAACATGTCTATTCTGGGCTCTGTTTTTGACAGTGTAACACTGAGGTTATGCTCAGCCTTGAAACTGTTTCTGTACTTGTTTTTTTAAGTTTGTCAGAGTTGAGAACCCTGACTCGCATAGGTATGTGGTGCCAAACTGGACCAGAACATCTACTGCTTTCTCTTTCTGGCAGGAGACCGCTTCCTGTTGTAGATGAGAAACCCAGAACTGTGTGAGTGTTTGTCTCAAAAAGCATCTTGCTTCAATCAGTTTATTCCAGTTAAGAATAACAATTATTATTGTATTTTAACAGCAACAGTTCCAACCTAGACTTGTTTCCAACAATAATTTCTACAGTAGATGTAAACTAGGCCTGATCATTTTTCATCTTCATCTGTACTGTTACTTAGGGTTCAACTCTCAGTAGCTAGCTTGCTTTGGTGAATGTTAGCTATTAGCTGTGTACAAGGCCAGGGGATTGTTTGAAAGAGAAACTCACATCTACTACTATGAGAGTTAGTTAGTACTCCCTTATTTCTGCTTATCATCACCTGCTGTAAAATGACAACAACGCCTTGCTAGCTGACTTACTTTTCCATTGTCGAGGCACTGTTTCCTGAAGCATTCTGGCCTGTTTTTTATTTATTTATTATGTAACCAGGTCGGCCAGTTGAGAACAAGTTCTCATTTACAACTGCGACCTGGCCAAGACGAAGCAAAGCAGTGTGGCAAAAACAACAACACAGAGTTACACATAAACAAATGTACAGTCAATAACACAATAGACAAATCTATGTACAGTGTGTCCAAATGTAGTAAGATTAGGGAGGTAAGGCAATACATAGGCCATAGTGGCGAAATAATTACAATTTAGCATTAACACTGGAGTGATAGATGTGCAGATGATGATGTGCAAGTAGAGATACTGGGGTGCAAAAGAGAAAAATAAAGAACAATATGGGGATGAGGTAGTTGGGTGGGCTATTTACAGATGGGCTGTGTACAGGTGCAGTGATCGGTAAGCTGCTTTGACAGCTGATGCTTAAAGTTAGTGAGGGAGATATGTCTCCAGCTTCAGAGATTTTTGCAGCAGAGAACTGAAAGGAAGGGTGGCCAAAGGAGGTGTTGGCTTTGGGGATGACCAGGAAAATATACCTGCTGGAGCACGTGCTACGGGTGGGTGTTGCAATGGTGACCAGTGAGCTGAGATAAGGCGGGGCTTTACCTAGCAAAGACTTATAGATGACCTGGAGCCAGTGGGTTGACAAATATGTAGCGAGGGCCAGCCAACGAGAGCGTACAGGTTGCAGTGGTGGGTAGTATATGGGGCTTTGGTGACAAAACGGATGGCCCTGTGATAGACTACATCCAATTTGCTGAGTAGAGTGTTGGAGGCTATTTTGTAAATGACATCGCCGAAGTCAAGGATCGGTAGGATAGTCAGTTTTACGAGAGTATGTTTGGCAGCATGAGTGAAGGAGGCTTTGTTGAGAAATAGGAAGCCGATTCTAGATTTAATTTTGGATTGGAGATGCTTAATGTTAGTCTGGAAGGAGAGTTTACAGTCTAACCAGACACCTAGGTATTTGTAGTTGTCCACATATTCTATGTTAGAACCGTCCAGAGTAGTGATGCTAGTCGGACGAGCAGCCGCGGGCAGAAATCAGTTGAAGAGCATGCATTTAGTTTTACTAGTATTTAAGAGCAGTTGGAGGCCACGTAAGGAGTGTTGTATGGCATTGAAAGTCATTTCGAGGTTTGTTAAGTGTCCAAAGAAGGGCCAGATGTATACAGAATGGTGTCGTCTGCGTAGAGGTAGATCAGAGAATCACCAGTAACAAGAGCGACATCATTTATATATACAGAGAAAAGAAAGAACTGTTCTGAAATAACTTCCTGGGTTTACCATCATGCTGTGGATGTTTGGTCAGGACGTGTCGTTTTATTAATTTGTTCGTTATGCGAGACTCATTACTAAGCACTTCCACACACAATACACATTGTGGGCGCTCCTCGTTATAAGCTTGTATGAAAGAGAGAGAAACTAATCACTGTATATGCGTTTCATGACATTTGAGCTCAGTAAGAACTTGCGGCTAGCATGAGTCCATTTGATGACAGCGGTGAGTGATGGCGAGTGGGAATGACAAGTCAGTGGCTGACAGCGCATCATCGTGTGTGTCGTGATCTTCAAGAAAACTGCAGAAAAAAAGATCCGGTAAACCGCAAAGCACACGGACATCTCCCTCTCACACTCGCGCAGCTGCCAAACTGAGCAGAGACCGCTGCTTAAGCAGAAAGCGCACTGAGCAGAGAGCGCCGATGCACTTGGCCAAATCAATTCTAGTAATTAATGAAACAATTATAAATTTACACTGACACATTGCGACCCACCATTAACAGGTCCACGACCCATACTTTAAGAAAGGCTGGCCTTGAGCAATCATGGTTTTAAACCTGTTCAAGTAACACATTACAGGTGGCAGTATGCACCCTTTCAGTTTGTTTACCAACTCATAGAAGTAGTAGAAGAAGAAAATTGACTACTTCGAAATGGAGATGCCATAATGGAGAAAAAATTGAGATGCCCACGCTCTCACAGATGCCATAATGGGACAGATACAATGGTATGTCCTCTAACTGAGGTGCTGACCTGTTGCACCCTCGACATCCACTGTGATTATTATTATTTGACCCTGCTGGTCATCTATGAACATTTGAACATCTTGGCCGTGTTCTGTTATAATCTCCACCCGGCACAGCCAGAAGAGGACTGGCCACCCTTCATAGCCTGGCTCCTCTCTCGGTTTCTTCCTAGGTTCTGGCCTTTCTAGGGAGTTTTTCCTAGCCACCGTGCTTCTACACCTGCATTGCTTGCTGTTTGGGGTTTTAGGCTGGGTTTCTGTACAGCACTTTGAGATATCAGCTGATGTAAGAAGGGCTTTATAAACACATCTGATTTTGATTTGATTAACTATCTCTATGGGAGATCCCCTAAGCCAGGGAAGGCATAGCTCTGAACAAAACCTATTATTTGGCAGGGAATATTATTTGTAGATCAGTGATTCTACATCTCACTTTGCTCAAGCGGATCCTCCCCAATGCTTGGAAGTTGTAGCAAAAAAGGGTCAATTAGGGGCAGGTAGAGTCAATGAATCCAACCATGGAAGTGTATTGTAGCAAGTTCAGGGGTAACCCTGACCAGGACTCAAACCTGGTTCCAGCAACTGTCAATCCAACACCATAACCATTAAGCTAAGAGGTTCAAACTCTTGGTGGCCACAACAGTTAAAGTTTTGGCTTGACATTTGCTGGATCCGGGTTTGAGTTCCGGTCGGGGCTACCCCCCGAATTCGCTACATTGACATCAGAAGTGGGATGGCACCCGTGAGGCCATCTAAGAAGCGAGAACATGTGAGAAGACACGCTCTCCCGAAGGAAGGGGTATAGTGTCGTGACCTTAAGCCAACACCTAGAAAGCTCGTCAAGAGTTTTGGCCCTCTTGGCGTAGAGGTTAAGATGTTGGCTGGATCTGGGTTTGAGTCCCGGTCGGGGTTAACCCCCGAAATTGGAATTGACACTGTTTAGACAGGCATCCCAATTGTGATATTTTTTTCCACTAATACAGATCAGCTCTGAAAAAAAATCTGATATGCAGTCTGGTTGACAATTTATTTGCTACAACTTCCGAGCCCATTGGAAAGGCTCAGCTTGAGCAAAGGGAGGTGTAGAGTTAAGTTAAAGTGAAGGCTGTAAGCTTTCGTTTGAGGGTATATCCATCCATATCGGGTGAACCGTTTAGAAATTACAACACTATTTGTACATAGCCCCCCCCCCGCCCCATTTTATGAGACCAAAAGTATTGGGACATATATTAAAGTAGTAAAAAGTTAAGTATTTGGTCCCATATTCATAGCATGCAATTACTACATCAAGCTTTTAACTCTAAACATTTGTTGGATGCATTTGCTGTTTGTTTCAGATAATTTTGTGCCCAATAGAAATTAATGGTAAATAATGTAGTGTCATTTTGGAGTCACTTTTACTGTAAATTGGTTCGAAACACTTCTACATTAATATGGATACTACCATGATTGTGGATAAAGTGTGCATCGTGAATGAATCGTGAATAACGATAAGTGAGAAAGTTAGATGCAAAAATATCACACCCCTGCAAAAAATGCTAACCACTTATTGTTATGGTGAGAGGTTAGCATGTCTTCGGGGTATGATATTTGTGCTTCTAACTTTCTCAAATGAAATAGCCTTAAATTAAAGCTGACAGTCTGCACTTTAACCTCATAGTCATTGTATCATGTCAAATCCTCCCCTGGATACAGCTACCCCTACCAAACACACACGTACAACCAGACATTGATTGATTGATTGGAGACAACTTCTGTAAATTAAAGAACATTTCCTAGAATATTCTACCTCCACTAACACTAGTGCATAACGCTCTAAATACTGGTAAAAGCAAAGTGCCTCAAAAAGTGTTTAAAAGGCATGCTCATGACATCATCTTACTATCTATCGTAGTGTTAATTTAATATACACTGCTCAAAAAAATAAAGGGAACACTAAAATAACACATCCTAGATCTGAATGAATGAAATATTCTTATTAAATACTTTTTTCTTTACATAGTTGAATGTGCTGACAACAAAATCACACAAAAATTATCAATGGAAATCAAATGTATCAACCCATGGAGGTCTGGATTTGGAGTCACACTCAAAATTAAAGTGGAAAACCACACTACAGGCGGATCTTTGATGTAATGTCCTTAAAACAAGTCAAAATGAGGCTCAGTAGTGTGTGTGGCCTCCACGTGCCTGTATGACCTCCCTACAACGCCTGGGCATGCTCCTGATGAGGTGGCGGATGGTCTCCTGAGGGATCTCCTCCCAGACCTGGACTAAAGCATCCGCCAACTCCTGGACAGTCTGTGGTGCAATGTGGCGTTGGTGGATGGAGCGAGACATGATGTCCCAGATGTGCTCAATTGGATTCAGGTCTGGGGAACGGGTGGGCCAGTCCATAGCATCAATGCCTTCCTCTTGCAGGAACTGCTGACACACTCCAGCCACATGAGGTCTAGCATTGTCTTGCATTAGGAGGAACCCAGGGCCAACCGCACCAGCAGGTTGGATCGGGAGCATTGCTGCACAGCTATTTTCAGGTCTCTCCAGAGATGTTAGATCAGGTTGAAGTCCGGGCTGGCTGGGTCACTAAAGGACATTGAGAGACTTGTCCTGAAGCCACTCCTGTGTTGTCATGACTGTCTGCTTAGCGTCATTGTCCTGTTGGAAGGTGAACCTTCGCCCCAGTCTGAAGTCCTGAGCACTCTGGAGCAGGTTTTTCATCAATGATCTCTCTGTACTTTGCTCCATTCATCTTTGCCTCGATCCTGAGTAATCTCCCAGTCCCTGCCGCTGAAGAACATCCCCACAGCATGGTGCTGCCACCACTATGCTTCACCGTAGGGATGGCGCCAGGATTCCTCCAGACGTGACGCTTGGCATTCAGACCAGACCAGAGTTTAATCAGACCAGAGAATCTTGTTTCTCATGGTCTGAGAGTCTTTGGGTGACTTTTGGCAACCTCCAAGCAGGCTGTCATGTGCCTTTTACTGAGAAGTGTCTTTGTCTGGCCACTCTACCATAAAGGCCTGATTGGTGGAGTGCTGCAGAGATAGTTGTCCTTTTGGAAGGTTCTCCCATCGCCACAGAAGAACTCTGGAGCTCTTTCAGAGTGACCATGGGTTCTTGGTCACCTCCCTTGACCAAGGCCCTTTTACCCCGATTGCTCAGTTTTCCCTGGCGGTCAGCTCTAGGAAGAGTCTTGATGGTTCCAAACTTCTTCCATTTAACATTGATGGAGGCCACTGTGTTCTTGGGGACCTTCAATGCTGCATTATTCTTTGGTACCCTTCCCCAGATCTGTGCCTTGACACAATCCCGCCTCTGAGCTCTACAGACAATTTCTTCAAACTCATGGCTTGGTTTTTGCTCAGACATGCACTGTCAACTGTGGGACCTTATATAGACAGGTGTGGGCCTTTCTTAACCATGTCCAATCGTAACAAAAAAAATGGAAAAAGTTAAGGGGTCTGAATCCCCCCCCCCCCGAATGTACTGTAGGTATCTGCCCTGACGTGGGCATGTTTTCAATACAGATTCCTTTAGTTGTACCGTTTTCCATATAAGGCATCCAGACATTATGAAAGTTGCCCAGTATACACTTAATCTTGTATTAAATCAAATCTAGTGATACATAACTTGACATTGTGGGAGGATAACCAACCTTCCAATTAATGGCAATGCATTTCTTGGTCACTATAAACGCTTGGTTACAGTTTCTTCAGATAACAGTCTCCAGTATCAACATTTCCAAGCAAACAAAAACAGGGAGAATCTGTAGACATGCTGAGATAAAAGAACAGACTCTTTGCAAGAATTCAGCCAGCCTTCACAAGACCATAACATATGCAAATATGTCCCCTTTTGTGTTTTACACCTCCAGTAGTGGAATGAAATTTCTGAGTGCATGTAATTCAGTTTCACTGGCATATAGTACGTTCTATTGATGGTCTCAAACTGCAGTCATTTATGTCTGAGACGATATGAACATGACTGGGCATTCAAACACATCTGTATCCATTCATCATCATCATCAATAGCTTCTACCAGATATTCCTCACCTTTTTGTTTTACTATACATCAACCCTTGATACAGTTTTGAAATCAACTTGAGGTTTGTCTTAAAATAGCATCTGGCTTGTCCAGTGTGTTCTGCACAGAGAGAAGAAAGTGTTGTATCTGAAAAAACTCACCTCAGCTCCATCACAGACTGGCCTTCCCTGGCTGCCTAACCCTAATGAGACCCCTGTCACCATCTGATCCTCCTAAGATGAGGCATGACAAAGAATTACCTTGGTGTACATTTATACAATGTATTATCCAAGAATAGAATCAACAGTTCAATAATTGAAATTATAATTATTCCCAGATCCCAGACTGAAGCTTTAGGCTTAAGATGCTGTCCTGTAGCTACTGTAGGTCTACCCATCAATTTAAGATGAAACTTTGTATCATTCACTGATGTTAATATACTGCTCACCTGAGCTCTGTGGTCTGGTCTTCCCTGGCTGTCTGACTCTGCTGGGACCCCTGTCACCATCTGATCCTGGTACGATGACTGTGCACTAGAGGGCTGCATTCCCCCGTGATGCTTGCAGGACTTGCGGGTCCCGACAGAGATTATTGGTGCGCGGTCTGCATTTTTCATTCTGCGGCAGTCAGACAGATGACCTTGGGATAAAAATATTTTTGCGGTCCCACAAGTTATTTGGAAACAGTCCTCTTTCTGCTTTAAATGCGTTAGCCTACCTCTTGTATTAAAAGCACATATTTTTCACATTATTCACACACTCAGAATTCGCTGCTTTAACTTCAGTATCCTACCTCTCTTAGTTCACATACTAGAGTTCAAGTCCCCTAGTATGTTTGGTCTCATTGAAATAGAGTAGGCTGCCTACATGGGCGGAGAATCATGTGGCAGTTAACTTAAATATGAAATTATCATATATATATATTTTTTACCTTTATTTAACTAGTTAAGAACAATTTCAAATTCTTATTTACATTGTGTGCCGCCCTATGGGACTCCCAATCACAGCCGGATGTGATACAGCCTGGATTCGAATTAGGGACTGTAGTGACACCTCTTGCACTGAAATGCAGTGCCTTAGACCGCTGCACCACTCGGGAGCCCAAATATGATTAGACTGTAGTTTCCTACATTTTCTGTAAATAAATATTGACAATGGAAAGAAGTGGAGGGCGCTCAACAAACCTGAGTCGAAGTGCAATCAAAGATTGTAATCATCATTGAAAAGGCACAGCGTGCACATAGGTTAGGCTGCTATGGTGAGCGAGCATTGCGCCTTCTTATTTTCAATAAGTATTGATTACCCATTTATTTGTCTCTGCCTGCAAAGCGTCCTCCTAAAAAGGTAGGCTATATCCTAAAGGCCTATGCAAAACATAGCAAGTGTTGCTGTCATCATTCTTGCTGCTTCAAGTTCAGTAGCCATACCTGCAAGATCAGGTGCGCGTGTGCTCTCAATTAAATAGAGTAGGCTATTGCCTATGATTGGACGGAGAAGCATGGGGCAGCTATCTTTCCAGGGAAATGTACTTCCTAAATAGGCCTATGATTAGGCTATAGTTTACTACATTGCCTATAAATAAATATTGATATATTTCTCCATCTGAAAATCCTCTAAAAGGTGGGAAAAAAATATCTCAAGAGAAAATGCAAGTCTCTCCAACTCCACCCTCTTCAAACTACATCTATCATATTGGCTGATATAGCCCAGTAACACAGATAGCCTAATATATTGTAAGGGCCATGTGAGAATCTCTGGTAATTTAACTTTATTATTTTGGCACATTTGATATTGCCTATAGAGAGGAAGATTGGTGTGATCATGGATGGCAAGTGAGGTGCGTCACATACACCTAAAATAACATTGCAGGACTGCAGTTGGGTTTGGGTCCAGTTCTTGCCACTGGTAGGGTGCGGTATGAAAAGCTGCAGGTGCAGGTGGGAGCAGTATGAAGAAATTGGTCCCACTCAAGCCTGTAACGTCAGAACTGTTTATTACTGTGTCAGTGTTAAGTGTAGGGAATTAGCTAGGGGGAAAAAAACAAATCAATAACATTACWTGCAATGCTGACTAATAAAAACTCTCAATGCACTGAACAAACATCAGAATATCAGTCTTCAATCGTTTGGCTGATGGTTTCATTGTTAGTGTGATATAGGTCAAAAGAATAGCTAACATTAGCCAACTTTTGGCCAGCTCTCTCTAACGGTACATCAACTGGCAAAAGTGAATTTACTTCTGTTGAAACGGGACAAAGGCTACAAAACATTTCCATACAAATAACAGCCATTGGATAGTAATAATAGCCACCTGACAGATACAGTAACTAGCTAGAGCTGACCTGGCTGTGGAAGCTAACGTTACTAACTAGCGTAGCTAATTCATTCACCTCAGTCGAGAGGGGATGAAACATTAGCTAACGTTACTGTACATGTCAGTTACAAGAATAGCTCAGCACTGCGAATAAACACTAGTTTAGTTTTCCTGTTAAGTTAAACAGCAGTTACCTTGCCAGCTACATCAGTATACTCTGCTTGCTTTTACAACTTGTGGAAAGAGCACAACACAGCCTTCTTCTTCTATGATATAATGGCGGTCCGCAAACAAACGTTAAAGGTGCATGCCGCCACCTACTGTGCGGGTGTGTGTAGTCAATCACAGTTTACAACATTTCTAAATCCTCCTACCTAACTCAGTACTTCTGAGAAAATACAAAAGAGCCCTGCTAACTTCATCCAACCTCAATGACCCTACACTTCAAGCTTTTCCTCTCTTCAACATACTTACAACAATATAACAACACATGCTCCACCGTTTCATCGACCATACACTCCAGACACAAACCATTAACATGTTTGCCAACCAGGTGTAATGACGAGTTCAATGTGCAATGTCCTAAGAGCAAATCGAGCAAACACCAACTCTTGCTTCCTAATCTGACCTTTGAATCTTGGTCCACTGTCCTTTCTTTGAAGGGCATATAAATGCTGGTCCTTGGGCTCAGAGTCCCATCTCTTCTGCCAAAATAGCTCTGATCTTATATTTGGCCTCCAGCCCACTCTGTGGTGTTCACATGGTCCTAAATCCAGCCGATCCCTAAAGCACACCGCTGCCACTTTTTGTATCACATTGCAATGATAAAACTGAGGGGGGACAAACATGCAATTTCAGAATCTGTGAGGGACATGACTCCAGTGAAAGTTGTGCCCCTGCTGTTTTATCATTGGTTCCAAAAATGTCTTAATCTCATTGTCACATTGAAAATATTTTATAAAAATTCCTCCTATATAAATATATTTGCTACTACATGCTAGGACATTGTAAAGCTACAGCACTATTATGTAAAACTATGTGTGAACAGTATGTACCTAATTTATTGCAAACAATTTTACAATGTTTCATGGTGGCCCTTTTTTAGGGGGGGGGTGCGGATGGCTGGTACAGGGAATTTACTTCCCAGAAAATTGCTTGTATTGGATTCATGTCAATAAATGTAGTGTGTGTGGTTCAGTGTTATTTTTTATTTTTGTATCTAAGCAATGACATTGCCTACTTTGGATAGTGTGTTCAAGCAGGCACATGATTAGAAGCATTTGAGAAACCTCTTCTGCACACATTCATTCTACTGCTGTCAACATTTGCCTGGCCTTTTCTGTCTAACAGTGTTTGACTTATAAATCGTTTAACTCTTTTATTGATCTTTTATTGTCATTTTTATGTACCGTAGAATAAAGTGTAAAAAATGTAATAAAATGTATCTTTGGATTTAAAAAAAAAATCTATCTTCTTTGGTTTAATAGTTGACGTTGAACCCAAAAAGTCGCCGGTACCCTGTAAAGCAGAGCAGATCATGTGACTGAAAAGCATGACACACAGATAAGGAAGCAGAGTGCAAGCGGGGCAGACTGTCAAGACAGAACTAAGGTAAACGAAACATTGAAAACAAGTATTTAGTGTTGGCCGAAATTTGCCAAAAGCAATGTTTGGGCATGCAATAATTTGGAAATGTCGACAAGTGACAATTAAGCTGAAACTCATGCGACCTTAAAGGAATGCTAATGTCTATAGTCTGCGTTCACAAACAGTTGCCAGCATTTGTGCAACTGAAGAAACAATGTATATTTACCTCTGTACACTGCAGTATTTCCTGATATAAATTCACATGGTACTTTACAATTCACGTCTATTGCGTTTGATGAAATGTATATATGATGACATAAGTCACAAATAGAGACGGGTTATTCAGGCTTCTGTATTTCCGCATCTTTCTGGCCTCGTTCTTCAGGTTGAGAGCGTTACATGCCGACTAGACCGTGCACGTATGTTGATTTTGTCCACCACACCAGACGCGATGAAGACACGCAGGTTGACATATCAAAACAAACTATATTAATTTGCAGACAGTCGAAACGCATGAAACCGTCATGGTAATATACCCAGCTAGCTTACTGTTGCTAGCTAATTTGTCCTGGGGTATTATTTTACCTGAAATTCACAAGGTCCTTTTTTTTCTGGATCTTGGAAGAATTTTGACCCATTTTGAGTCAGCACAAAATCGTGTGTTTTCTACTCCAACAATTAATCTACAGATAAAAAGCATAACCTAMTTAGTTTCTAGTAATCACTTCTTCTGTGGACTTTATATGACGGTTGGCAACCAACTTTTAAGGTGCAATACCACCACGGACTGGACTGGACCCAGCTAGCAATGAGTAATCGGCCCAGAAGCGGCCCTCTTCCGGGGTGCCGGAACTGATCGAATCGGCCCGGTGTCGGACTCGTCTACCCGAATTCAGCCGACTTTACCTGCATCTTACCAGAATCACCCCAGAAGCGGCCCGATGCAAATTTAAATAAACGCATACACAATTACCTAATTTGAAATATTACTATTATACATTTTAAACATACAAATTATACCCATCCACAAAAAAAAACATTTTGTGTCGGAGAAACACCATACACCTGGTGACTGTGTCAGCGTGCGTGCGCCTGGCCCGCCACAGGAGTCGCTATAGCACGATAGGAGTCGCTACAGCACGATAGGACAAGGACATTCCGACCGGCAAAAATCCTCTCTTAACTCGGACGACGCTGGGCCAATTGTGTGTCGCCTCATGGGTCTCCCGGGTTGCGGCCAGCACGGGTCTCGAACCAGCATCTGTAGCAATGCAGTTTGCACTGCGTTGCAGTGTTGTAGACTGCTGCGCCACTCGCGAGGCTCCATCCACAAACTTTTTAATGCTTATCAATTGCCTTGCACAAAGTATCAAAATACTAGACAGGACTCTTAAAGAATTTCATTTAATTGTATTTTTTGATCACAGAAACAATGAGAAAATATGGAAAAATTAATAATGAAATGTTAATTATATAAAGCAGCCTGTGTAAGCATCTGCCAGAGAGTAACGTTAGCCCCAATCGGCCCGAGCCCCAAGTAATACATTTGGGCCAGATAACTCACAACGGAATCGGCCCGAGCTCAATCCCCGCATCCTAGCCATAAGTAATTCTGCCGAAGGCGGCCCAGACTCGGGCCACATGACGTCGGTAAAGTGCCCCTACTCTCAGCCGGAATCGGCCTAGATCCACTGTGCTAGCTGTGGAGTGTGGACCTCAGTTCATCTTTCAATCACCAACGTGGTTATTTTCCTAAAAAACTATGAGGAGATGGGAGAGGCGGGACTTGCAGCATGTCAGGAGTCAAAAATAGAAACAAGTTCAATTTTAGCGCCTGGCTATGCAGATGCTCGTTGACGCGAGCGAGCCGTTTGGATGAAATGATTGAATAACATGTATGTGTACAGTTATTTTGCAACACAGGCGGTGTGGTCAGCATATTAGCTTGTCCTGTAGGTGGCCTCCCACTGGGCAAAAATGTATTGAATCATTGTTTCCACATCATTTATACCCAAAAGTCTATGTGAGGATGTTGAATCAACAGGGAAAACATTGGATTTGCGAAAAGTCCTCAACGTAAAGGCATTTTGTCTTATCACCCAAACTGTTAACCTAAATCCAGTGACATGGTGACATTTTTTTGTTGCGTTCACTTTGTATTCATGTTAGTTGGCAACTCAACCAAATGTAGGCTAAATCAAAATTAGACTTTGAGCTGACATCTATGCCTAGCCTCTTTGAAGGCCTATCTAATCTGAGTGGAAGGCTGCTGAATGCAGAATGTACCCTGTGTACATTAATTTCTTACTCTTACCGACAGCCTATTATTAGTATGTTCAATATTCATGAATACAATATGTAGGTTTATTAATTTTAAAACAATTTTATACAAGCAAATGGGATTTTTACCACTTTGGTGACGCGCTACAGTATGTCTAGGGGAATGAGTGAACATAATGCCTAAAGCCGGTGGAATGAACTGAAGCTGTGTGAGTGACTGACCTACAACAATACTTGTAACATTTTATATTTCAAGGTCTTCGGGAGACTCCCAATGTGTCAACCATGGCCTACCAGTATGGAAAAGTGCAGGACCCAAATGTGCTTACTCAGACGATAATCTCCAACATCCAGAAGATAACACAACAAAGTAATTGAGATATATGGACAAGCTGTGCACACATGTAAATCAGTACACAAGTTTTGTCATATCCTCTGAATTTAGTAGGCCTGTAGGCTACTATACTTCTCATGAGGCCTGGGGAATGACTCAGAAGTATTAATATACCTTTTACATCATTTTTTTTTTTCTCTTTTGAATTTACTTTCAAATTGAATACTTTTCCTATTGAATGAACACACGTACTGTTATTGTTTTGTCACAATATTTGTGCCCTGTTTCTACCAGCATCTGAAATACAGAGAATTGTGAATCAGTTGGGAACAACACAAGACACAACTGAGCTCAGACAGCAACTGTGAGTTCTGCTCTAATCAGAAGAGGGCTCTTGTAGTGTGTAGCTTTTAAAGTTATTACATGCTGCTATGTTTATTTCTGTGGAATGTTATCTAAATGACACTTTTGACTTTTCAAATGTAGGCAGCAGAAACAGCAAAATGTCAACCACCTTGCCAAAGAAACAGACCGATGTGTGAAGGAATTTGGCTCTTTGCCTGTCACAACTGAACAGGTAATCAACTTTTTTTTTGTACGGTAGCTTCAACTTAATTTACAACGAGCAACAAAATGTATAGGAATTGTGTGCACTGCATGGAACGTGTAGTGTAATGCCCAATAGCAGACAGAATGTTATTCATACATTAATATGTGAACAGCACCTCAGTGCTCATTGGTCACATGTTAGGTGGGCGGGCCTGTGCTGTCCAAGCTGGTCCCTGGATTACCTGTTCCTTGTGAGTCTCTTAACACAAAAAAATTGCTATAGTGTCCTCAGTTCACCTTTTTAAGAATGCATGTCATTAAACAGCACATGTCGCCATCTACAGGCAAGCGTTTAAACCCTGCAATATAAAATAAATGTACATGCTGTTTTTGCATCTTTTATTTTAGGCACCTGTCATTCAATTTACCCATTTGAGATAATACATTAGATAAATTCTTCTCAAAATGTAATTCTTTAAATAATTAACACTTTTTCATTACATTGTGTAATGAACTATAACAGGAAACTGTAAGGTACCCCGTCTTATTTATAAATTCAGCTGGTGCGCTATTCTTAAGCACATTGGGCTTTTATTTCCTGTTTTTGTAGTTGTGGGGGTTCTTGTTCAAGGAAGGCCCAAGGCACACAGCATGAACATTTTTCCCGACAGCAGATATCCCACAATGTTGAAGGAATTTGTGCTTGTGTGTGGTAAAGAAAGAAATGAATGCATTCTTGTAAAGTTCATAAGGAATGGCTGGAACGCATGCCATTGGCAGGAATAATTAAATTCTTACAGCCACAATTTCTGTTTTTCAATACGGTCTTAGATGGTTTTTCATTTAACCTTTATTTAACTAGAGGAAAGTCAGTTAAGAACAAGTTCTTATTTACAATGACGGCCTACACCGGCCAAACCCGGACGACGCTGGGCCAATTGTGCGCCGCCCTATGGGACGGTTTTTACAAACGCATTCTAGTTGTATTTCTTGCTAACAAAATTCATATAAATATGTTATAATAAGCAGAAGTGAAATACTAACATCTTATGTAAAGTAGGGCGTAGTGGCCTGAGACAGAAGTCCTAAGAATAGTTGTCAATCGGTTGAAATTGAAGAGTGCTATGACACAGTATCATGTACACTGTACAGTATGTGATGTTTGCTAATTTGTTTACCTCTTCTAGCGCCAGAGAAAGATCCAGAAAGATCGCCTTATCAATGACTTCTCCAATGCACTGGCCAATTTCCAAAAGACACAGAGGCAGGCTGCTCAGAAAGAGAAGGAGTTTGTTGCTAGAGTCCGTGCCGAGTCCAGAGTGTCGGTTAGTAGTCAATGCTTTACACAAACAAATCAAATCGCACCTGAAATGCGAGTGCATCAGGCTGACTGTTCTGTCCCCCCTCAGGGTGGCTTTCCTGACGACAGCTTTGGAGGAAATGGAAACTCCTTTGAAAGGTCAGAGTTCAACATTTCAGTGGTCTAGTTCTTTTGAGTGCCATAGTGCACAGACATACTGCACTAAACATACTGTGCAAGCTGTCTAAATACAACCCACTGTTTGTCCCCACATAAAACTGCATCCTGACTACAGAGGAAGAAACCGCTGTAGACACACTATTTTGTGGATTTACCCAGAGTTTATAATCCTGATTCAATTATTGTTGCCTACAGTTGTGAAGGATGTAAACATCTTCTTTTCTCAACACCACAACAGTGGAGAGAATATTTATTTGGTCTATTAGGGTTTAGCTCTATTTTTAATGTCCTGTTTTGTGACTATATAGGGTCAACCTTTTGTTCTACTATGAATTGCTCCTCTGTACCCCCTACAGTCGATTTGAAGCTCCACTATGCTAGAGACTTACCATTTCTTGTAGAGCCTGCAGCTCAATCCCCTCTTTCTGCCATTATGACGTTTGCGCCTATTCCATGACATGGGGCTTGTGAAAGCTGCCTTTTTCTACACATGAGAGGATCCGGACAAGAAAATCATCATGAAATTGGCTGTAAAACCCGAACCATGTGAGCTACAAACTAATTTCGCGTTCAAAACAACCGGTAACTCGGAAATCTGACTTCAGTGCGTTCAAGACAACTGGGAACTCTGAAAAAACTAGGTCCGACTGGGAAAAATCTTTTGGAATGGTCATTGAACTCGGAATTCCAGTTGTCTCGAACGCCCCGTAATGTCACCACTATCGTAAAGGTAGACTCTCGCGATCACGGCAGCGTTGGTTGTTTTGCTCTACAACATCCTATATGTTTTACGGCAGTTGTCTGAATTTTCTGTCGCGGACATCCTGACTTCGAAGAGGTCTTCTCACAAAACCGACCATCCAGACGGAACCGTTGGAGATACAAACTAATATGTCATCAATAAACGAAAGGGGAGACTCTCACGAACACAAAGGTTCTGTTCATCTGGTCTACAGGAGTCGTGTGAAGGTAACCCATGACCGGGCTGTACAAATTGCAAAAAGTGAATAGGGGGTAAAATAAATGTTCTTCTCTCTCTCAGATATAGGACAGACACTTCAAAACCTTGTTCCTTTATGGTTTATTTTTTTCTGTCTGTTTTCCCATTTCTGAATGTGTTATTCAATGCGTTGAGGCCAAATTCAATGTTTCATCAAATATTTTWAATTTTATACCTGCAGGGGTCCTAAAATTCCAAATCAAATGGTTAAATTTGACATTTTATGACCATCTTAAAACAATTCCATATGTTAGCTTAGTAGATATTGTGATGTAAGGGCTTAGACCTACAGGGGTTTTAACCATGAAAGGAATGTTCACATACAAAACCCACAGTTTACTAATCTCTGACTGCTACTGGTCTGCTTGTTTATCGAACGATCTACTTTAGTGTTATCATGTCAGTCTTTACAGGCCCATCTTTCTCTGGCCCAGCCTGACAGAGTGGGAGGTGAGTGTTTGCTTTGGGTGGTTGACCATGTTTCCCATGTCTGACTTTGCAGTGGGGGGCAGGCCCAGGTCCAGTCACAGTCCCAGGAGGTGGCCATCACCGAGGAAGACCTGCAGCTCATCCAGGAGAGAGAGACTTCCATCAGACAGCTAGAGGTGACAGCACTCACCTATTGTTACTCATAAACACGAACCATGTGTGCGGTCATCGAACTCGATTAATGTGCAAGATTCAGGGTTGAATTAAGATTTTGTAGGAGGTCTATTGTTCCTCCAAATTACATTGGTTGACTTTCAGTAAATGTATACAGTAAGCCAAACAGTAAGCACACCTTATGCTATCCTGCAAATCACACTTACGTAATGGATATCTATCCAGTTTATTTAATCTGTTATGTTGTCATGGTTTTACTTTTTTTTCAGTCTGATATTACAGATATAAATGAAATATTTAAGGACTTGGGAATGATGGTCCATGAGCAGGGTGATATGATCGGTAAGCATCCATGCAGTCATTTACGCCTCGACTTCTGAATACATCAAACTCTTCCACTTTCAAAACATTGACAACATACTGCATGTTTAGGAGCCTTTATGGAGAAGAGTCTAACGAGTGTTCTGGGAACAGAGGATGACAAACAGCTATGCCACACACACACACACACTGAAATATGTCACACAACACTCAGAGGATCAATTCAAGGTGTTAAAACTGACATCCTCTGAGAGTTGAATCATCGTCATAGTGTAGAAGTCAAAAGTAACAGTGTTCTGAAGTAAACATCCAACTTTTCTGCAAAGTTAACAAAACATTCAACCTAAACTGTGAACTTCTGTGAGAGAATGACCCTTTCACTGTATTTTCTTACACCTCTAGACAGTATAGAGGCCAATGTCGAAACTGCCGACCTTCATGTTCAGAATGCCACCCAGCAGTTAGCACAGGCTGCAGACTATCAGGTAGGTAACATGGAAATTATTCTTGAATAAGTACATCATTATTCAAGTAAATTAGTAAATAAATTGTTACAACACTGCATCGAATCAATTTGCGTATCACATTAAGTGTTTCTTCTGACCCTTTCAGCGCAAATCTAGAAAGAAGATCTGCATTCTCATTGTCGTTCTGGTCGTACTTGCTGTTGTCGTTGGTTTAATCATCTGGGCATCAGTTAAAGGATGATGATGCTGCTTTTCACACACTTTGGTCCTGGCAGTTTCATGATTCTTTAGGATTAAGTCTCAAGGCCATTGCTTGTAAAATGAAGACAAATGCGACAGCTGTTTCGTACTGTCACTTTACTATACTGAACAAAAATATAAACGCAAAATGTAAAGTTTTGGTCCAATGTTTCATGAGCTGAAATAAAAGATCGCAGAATTTTTTCCACATGCACAAAAAGCTTATTTCTCTTATTGTGTGCACAAATTTGTTTACATCCCTGTTAGTGAACATTTCTGCTTTGCCAAGATAATCCATCCACCTGACAGGTGTGGCATATCAAGAAGCTGATTAAACAGCGTGATCATTACACAGGGGCACAATGCCACAGATGTCTCAAGTTTTGAGGGAGCGTGCAATTGGCACGTTGACTGCAGGAATGTCCACCAGAAAATGTCATGTCCATTTCTCTACCATAAGCTGCCTCTAAATTGTTTTAGAGAATTTGGCAGTACATCCAACCGGTCTTACAACCGCAGACCACGTGTAACCACACCAGCCCAGGACCTCCACATCAAGTTTCTTCACCTGCGGGATCGTCTTGAGACCAGCCACCTGGACTGGTGATGAAACTGAGGAGTATTTATGTCTGTAATAAAGCCCTTTTGTGGGGGAAAAATAATTTTGATTGGCTGAGCCTGGCTCACCAGTGGGTGGGCCTGACTCCCAAGTGGGTTAGTCTATGCCCACCCATGGCTGCACTACTACCCAGTCATGTGAAATCCATAGATTAGGGCCTAATGAATTTATTTCAGTTGACTGATTTCCTTATGTGAATTGTAACTCAGTAAAATTGTTGCATGTTGCGTTATATATTTTTGTTCAGTGTATTATATTGAAATTTAAGTAGATCACTTTTTAAGGGAACTTTGTCATTGTGCCATTGTTGGCTTCTATTTGTCAATCAGTAATGAATTAATAATTATTAATTTAACTCCTTAAATTCTATATGATATAAAGAGTATGTTCTTTTGGCATATACATACTGTATGCTATCTGCAGACACATACAGTGAGTATACAAAACATTAAGAACACCTCTTTCCATGACACAGGCTGACCAGGTGAAAGCTGTGATCCCTTAATGAAGTCACTTGTTAAATCCACGTCAGAGTAGATGAAGGGGGAGGAGACCGGTTAAAGAAGGATTTTTAAACCTTGAGACGATTGAGACATGGATTGTGTGCCATTCAGAGGGTGAATGGGCAAGACAAAAGATGTAGGTGCCTTTGAACCACTGGTGGCACCTTAATTGGGGAGGACTTTGGAGCGGAATTAGTGGAATGGTATCAGATACATTAAACACATGTTTTCCATGTGTTTGATGCCATTCCATTAACTCCGTCCCAGCCATTATTATGAGCCGTCCTCCCCTGAGCAGCCTCCACTACTTTGAACGGGGTATCGTAGTAGGTGCCAGGCACACTGGTTTGTGTCAAGAACTGCAACACAGCTGGGTTTTTCACACTCAACAGTTTCCCGTGTGTTTGAAGAATGGGCCACCACCCAAAGGACATCCAGCCAACTTGACACAACTGTGGGAAGCATTGACGTCAACATGGGCCAGCATCCCTGTCGAACGCTTTTGACAGATTGTCATGTCCATGCCACGACGAATTGAGGCTGTTCTGAGTGCAAAAGGGGGAAGGGGTGCAACTCAATATTAGGAAGGTGTTCCTAATGGTTGGTACTGTATTCTCCGCGTATATAGTAGTCTCTTATTCTATGGACCAATGATTTTGTGTCCAGGCTTTTGCTGTTTTAATTTCTGACTATCCTGAGATATTGAAATCATGTTTTCGTTGATTGTGAATTAATACTATAGTAAGAATAATACACACAGAATAGGCCCGGAATAGGCTTGTTTAATACCTGCTGATTATAATGGACCGTAGCCTTGTCTATGCACTAGAGGTCAAGGATTGTGCAATACTAAACAAGATCTTGCATCACTTTCGCTATAAGGTTCCTCAAAGGAATGCTGCCTCATTCTTCACTTTATGAATGTATTTAATCTCACAACTACTCTCACTGTATGATTAAATATGTATGGATTATACATGTTTTTTGGACCAGTGAATGTTTTTGCTGCCTCTCAAAAATGTTATCTTTTTTATACAGCTCTTTCTGTTTTCATTTTCTTCAATAAAAATCAGTGCAACACTAGATGCAATGAACTCTTAAAGCTAGAATCTGTAGTTGCTATATCCATTTTTGGACTTATAGATTGATGACACATACCCATTAGTTCTTGAAGAATATAACTTATAAATGCCTAATGAGCTTAGTTCAACTGTCATGCCTAAGGGCTGTGGCCTGAAATTTTGTCAGCCGGTGATTGTCAAGCAAATAGCTGTCTGTCTCACGGTAATTTACCGTTAATTAACATAAACAATTGTATTATCTCCTGGCTTACACACATAGCCTACAAGCCTTTTTAAAAAGTCTAATAAATCCATGTAATATAGCCTACACCTTCACAATGAATCCATTATTTATTTTAGACAGGTCTAAAGGAGCATGATATGAAGAAAATGTAGTCTCTTTCAGAAGAAAATAATAGCATGCTCTTTATTTGCGGCCATCACTTGTTTTCTCCCGCAATTGCATAGCCTTTAGAAATGTTGCTCAACATGAGTTCATGAGCTCTCAAGAAGTGTTTGATTCGATTTTCTAACACATTTGCATTGATGTCAGAGTGATTAGAGGGACAATAGAGTGCTGAGTACCAGGCAATTAGCAAGTTTGGTAGGCTACTAATGAACAGCAGCAGCATCAGAGCTTGGAAGAAGCCTAATTACCATGACCGAACGGTTCTGTGGAATTTGACTGCCTTCATGACTTGTGACTGCCAGTGTGGCGGTAATACGGTCACCACAACAGCCCTAGTTATACTTCATCAGAACCCAAAATATATGCTTATTTAAAAAATATATATAATAATATAAATATAGACATGGTTAAAGCTATATCATGAATGGTCAGTCCTTGCATCCATACCTCTGTCTATTAATTTGAGTGGTTACATTTCTCCTGGCCCATCCCTCAACTTTTTACCAAAGCTGAGGTAGGATGTCCACTTTGTTATTGTTTCAATTAAGGATTATACCTGCCCTAAACTCTCTCCTGGCCCCTTACACTAAGTCTGAATTTGTCTTGCTAGGTGACCTAAACTGGAACATGCTTAAACCACCTGTAATGACCTTAGTGATCACTGTTTTACAGCCTGTGTTCGTAATGGCTGCTCAGTGAAATGACCTGCCCTGATTTGTCATAGACGCTTGCTAAAAAACTTTAATGAGCAAGCCTTCCTTCATGAACTGGCCTCTGTAAAATGGTATAGAATCAGCTTGATCTCCTCTGTCGAAGACGCTTGGACCTTCTTTTTTTATATTTTCAGTGTTATTGTTAACAAACACGCCCCCATAAAGAAAATGAGAATTAAAAACAGATTCAGCCCCTGGTTCGACCTTGATCTTACAGAGTTACTCCACCTCAAGAATTGCAATTTGCAAAAGGCTCGGCACACGCATACTCAGGCTGACTGGCTCTCGTTCAGGCAAATAAGAAATAAGTTCACTCAGGCTATCCGGAAGGCCAAAGTTAATTACTTTAAGGAGCAGTTCTCTCTCTGTGGGTCTAACAGCAAGAAGTTCTGTAAAATGGTTAAAGACCTGGAGAATAAACCCTCCTTCTCACAGCTGCCCATGTCCCTTAATGTTGATGATGTGGTTGTTACTGACAAGAAGCACATGGCTGAGCTCTTTAATCACCACTTCATTAAGTCAGGATTCCTATTTGACTCACCCATGTCTCCTTGCCCGTCCAACATTTCCTCATCTCCCACCCCTTCTAATGCGACTATCCCCGATGCTTCTCCCTTTTTTTCCCCTTCCCCACTACAAAGTTTCTCCCTGCAGGTAGTCACTGAGTTCGAGGTGTTAAAGGAGCTCCTGAAACTTGACCCCAAAAAACCATCTGGGTCAGATGGTTTAGACCCTTTCTTCTTTAAGGTTGCTGCCCCTATCAACGCTAAGCCTATCTCTGACCTTTTTAACCTGTCTCGCCTTTCTGGGGAGGTTCCCATTGCTTGAAAGGCAGCCACGGTTCGTCCTTTATTTAAAGGGGGAGATCAAGCTGATCCTGACATGCTGACCAGACCGGACACGTCGCGTGCGCGAGCGTCGCAAAATACATTTTGAAATCCATGTTATTCAATTATTGCACCCACACTGCTCGCGCGCGCCAACGAGCGTCCAAGGGCTAAAATAGAAGTCATTCCTATTTCTGACGCAGATCGTGCTGAAAGTCCTGCCTCTCCAATCTCCTCATTGGTTTATAGAAGCAGGTACCCACGTGCCATCTCCTCATTGGTTATACCCACATGGGTGATTGAAAGACGAACTGTTTTGCCGGTAGTCGTGGTAATACTATAAAAGTTTAGATGCGATCACCATATAAGTTCAACGATGAAAAAGCCTGGAAGGAGGAGAGATGACTAGAAACGATTCGGTTGTCCGTTTTATGTGTGGATTAATTGGCGGAGTAGAGGAGCTTGTGCAGTTCAGGTAAAATAACAACTCAATGTTTATATCCCAGGACAAATTAGCTAGCAACAGCAAGCTAGCTAAATAGGACAAATTGCAAGTGCAAGCTAACTAGCTAGATTGCCATACATGTTTAATGCTTTTCGACCTGTCCCCAAATGAATGTCATTGGTTCAGAGTTTGTTTTGATATTTTAACCTGCGTGTCGGGATGGCGTTTGGTGTAGGGGGACAAAATAAATGTATGCAAGATAGCGCACGATGGCGCACGCGCTTAGCCAGTTTGGGTTCCGTGTAACTGTTATAGTCCTATTTCTATTTTGCCCTGTTTGTCAAAAGTGTTGGAAACACTTGTCATTAATCAACTGACTGGCTTTCTTGATGTCTATAGTATTCTCTCTGGTATGCAATCTGGTTTCCGCTCAGGTTATGGATGTGTCATTGCAACCTTAAAGGTCCTCAATGATGTCACCATTGCCCTTGATTCTAAGCAATATTGTGCTGCTATTTTTATTGACTTGGCCAAAGCTTTTGATACGGTAGACCATTCCATTCTTGTGGGCCGGCTAAGGAGTATTGGTATCTCTGAGGGATCTTTGGCCTGGTTTTCTAACTGCCTCTCTCAAAGAGTGCAGTGTATGAAGTCAGAAAATTTGCTGTCTCAGCCACTGCCTGTCACCAAGGGAATACCTCAAGGCTCAATCCTAGGCCCCATGCTCTTCTCAATTTACATCAACAACATAGCTCAGGCAGTAGGAAGCTCTCTCATCCATTTTTATGCAGGTGATACAGTTTTATACTCAGCTGGCCCCTCCCCAGATTTTGTGTTAAATTCTCTACAACAAAGCTTTCTTGGTGTCCAACAAGCTTTCTCTACCCTTAACCTTGTTCTGAACACCTCCAAAACAAAAGTCACGTGGTTTGGTAAGAAAAATGCCCCTCTCCCCACAGGTGAGATTACTACCTCTGAGGGTTTAGAGCTTGAGGTAGTCACCTCATACAAGTACTTGGGAGTATGGCTAGACGGTACACTGTCCTTCTCTCACACATATCAAAGCTGCAGGCTAAAGTTAGTTCTAGACTTGGTTTCCTCTATCGTAATCGCTCCTCTTTTACCCCAGCTACCAAACTAACCCTGATTCAGATGACCATCCTACCCATGCTAGATTACGGAGACATCATTTATAGATCAGCAGGTAAGGGTGCTCTCGAGCGGCTAGATGTTCTTTACCATTCGGCCATCAGATTTGCCACCAATGCTCATTATAAGACACATCACTGCACTCTATACTCCTCTGTAAACTGATCATCTCTGTATACCTGTCGCAAGACCCACTGGTTGATGCTTATTTCTAAAACCCTCTTAGGCCTCACTCTCCCCTATCTGAGATATCTACTGCAGCCCTCATCCTCACCATACAACACCCGTTTTGCCAGTCACATTCTGTTAACGGTCCCCAAAGCACACACATCCCTGGGTCGCTCGTCTTTTCAGTTCGCTGCAGCTAGCGACTGGAACAAGCTGCAACAAACACTCAAACTGGACAGTTATCTAAATATCTTCATTCAAAGACTCAATCATGGACAATAACTGACAGTTGTGGCTGCTTTGTGTGATGTATTGTTGTCTCAACCTTCTTGCCCTTTGTGCTGTTGTCTGTGCCCAATAATGTCTGTACCATGTTTGGTGCTGCTACCATGTTGTGTTGCTACTATGTTGTTGTCATGTTATGTTGCTACCATGCTGTGTTGTCATGTGTTGCTGCCTTTCTATGTTGTTGTCTTAGGTCTCTCTTTATGTAGTGTTGTCGTGATGTGTGTTTTGTCCTATATTTATATATTTTTTATTTATTTAAATTTTGAATCCCAGCTTTACTGTACAATATACTCATTAAACCTGATTAATGGGGTATATAAATGAGAATAAAAACCTGATTTGTGTACTCAATCTCATATGCTTAATTGCATTATTCTTGTTGAACAATTTTTACTTGGCTACTTATTTTTTTTATTTGCATATAGGAATTCCAACACATTTTCCATTTTATGCAGTGGGTGATTTCATTTCCTCTCCTCATCTTGCATGTAGGTGTGTTTCTGAAGGAGGGACAGTTCCTGGAAGTTTTGGCAGCTTCAGCTTGTCTCACTGCGGTCAGCCTGTTGACTGATGGCTGCTTTCCTGCTGTAGTTCACCAAACATCCAGGCCTACAGACTGGATGGCACTGATACATTTAGGAGAAGTTCAAATTAAGAGACAAGGATAATACTTTCTCTTTTTTTTTAGAACAAAATATATGACATGGTGAGATATGAGAAACACAGGCCTTCTGTATATTTTATTATTTCGTATTTATGTAATACTCTTGTTTTTCTTCCTCTATAGACCTATTCTAATTTAACTTGTGTTTTTGCTTTGAGTTTTTTTTCCCATTTTGATCTCAGGTTGGTATTTAGGCTAATAGTCTATTATGCCCTTACACGTTCAGAGATGATCCATCCAGTGTCTAACTATACATTTTGACCATGCACCCTGTTGTAGCCTTCAGAATGTATGTGCTTGCACCCATTCTTCACGCTCTGTCCTGTCGATACAGACAGTTAAAAGTATGTATAGCCTCTATCACGGTCCTATGCTGTACTGCCGAAAGCCATAGCCACCTGTATGTACAACGAACCACTCAGGTAAGGCCTGACCACAGAAGTAGCCGTGTGGGACGTGTCTCTAAAGATCAAAGGGGCCAGCACACATTTCGACAGTTGTAGTGAGAGAATGAGAGAAGCGCTGCTTCCTCGCAGATTAAGCGTCCTAGGTCGCCGCGCACAACTGGCAAACCTCTACAGAAACGTCAATTTATCTAAACAACGACATTCAATGAGACATTTTAGTTTGTTTGTAGTTGTTTTTTTTTACGTCAACGTTCACAATGTTACCCGCGAAATATCGTAGTGTCCTAGTTTTCTTCACAACTTTTTGGTTTTACGCATCTTTTTCCCACGGGAGCGGATTTAGACATTCGACTATCTTGGACCCTCATGGGAAATACCATCTAAAGTGGAGGTTTGACCGGCGAACAATTACTTTCGAAATAGAAGTGGAAACGACAGGATATGTAGGATTTGGTCTATCTCCCAACGGTGCAATGGCGTTGTCGGATATTGTCATTGGTGGAGTCACAGATGGAAGACCCTATCTACAGGTATGCACCTGGGTTTTACAGAATGAAAGTGACGCAGCTAGGCCTATGCCTTTTTATCTCGAGGTGGGCGACTTTCAATTGCATTTTTACATGACATACATACACTTCAGTTGTGCTGCTATAGGAAAATAAGGATTTATATTACATTTACGTTGAACTCTTTTCCCAAGGCTATTTGGGTATACTGTGGGTGTTGAAATAGTCCTATCTAAATCCTGATTAAAATAGCTATAAAAAAAATTGCCATTGAGGATCTCCAAATTAAACCAATAGTGACATCTGTTATTGGTTAGGTGTAACTAGGTATGGTAAACTGCTGTGATGCACAGCCAGCCACTCATGGCTTAACTCCAACAGTGTAAGGGGTCTTGATATTGCTACACATCACAGGAATCTCGCTCTGCCTCAGGGATCAGGGATGAGGGATAACATTTCTGGCAATGATGCCACACAATCTAAAATAACCTCTCTCATTGTGTTACCAGAAGGAGAAGGTAGCTGTAGTTTTGTGCCAATGTTGTTGTTGTTTTCCCGCCTTAGTGGAAAATTGTCATACATATTTGCAAGCTAGGCTTGGCAGTGACAGCCAGACACTTGCCAACAACAGCCCCATGTTATACCTGGTGCTAACATGGGTCCTGTGTCCTGAGATCTTGTCCAGATTTTGATTGTACCCACATTTTCAGAAATCTGTCTACACATGCTATTACAATGTGTCTCCGATCTGTCCATGGTGTCCCCATTGTGACCAGATTTCCTGGTTCCTCCCTGTATGCTAATTATTACAGAGCCATTCTTTCAAAATAATATTTATTTATTTTAAGACACAGTCAATGGTGCCACCTGTCTATGATTTTAGAGTTGTCACTGTGCAGATCCGTCTACACTTGTAAGATATCCAGACACAATGCCTGACTACCTCCGGAGGTGTTCAATGCCTGACTAATGCATGCCAGGAAGATCTGATCACAATCCGATCACAATGCGCCTTTTAATCGACTACACCTGTCTAAAAATGTGGGGACAATCAGAATGTGGACAAGATCAGGACAAAAGACGCTAGTGCCAAGATGTTAGTGGCAGGTATAAACGGGGCTCAAGACAAATTAGGTATAGTAACTGTGGTAACAGTCGTCATCCTAGCTATAGTAATCGTACAGTAATAGGTCATTATTATTAATAATAATAATAACAGTAATGGACATTTGTAGTCTAGAGTGCTCTTTCAATTGTGTCATAAGAACACTGGTTTTCCCCAAGTTTAGTGATTTACATCTATGTATCTATAAATAAACTGAAGAGCTCTCTTAACCTCTCCTTCATTTTTGCTTAATTACAGTGTTATTTCAGCCAGAATAGTTGTGTTTTATCCGGCATGCTTTCTACAGGATTACTTTGCAGACGCCAAGAGAAAAGTGCAAAGAGATGTTCAGCAGAACTACAGGCTGGAGTATGGCAGGGAGAACAATACACACACTGTCCTGGCTTTCAGCAGGGATCTCCTGACCTGTGACACAAATGACAAGGACATCACGGTACGTGGGTGGTGGAAGTGTTTTATCTATGGGAAATGTGGGGGTTGTTTGTATGTTTAAATGTGTGCTTGTGTATGGGGTAAGGTGGGTGGGCGTTTTAGTTGAAGTGTCAGTTCATGCCCGAGGTGTCATAGTACTTCTTACAGAATTTTTACATTGAAATGAATTGATAGATAATAGATGTGTAATATGTGCTGCCCAGGAAAGCACAGTGAGGGTGATATGGGCCTACCACAGTGAAGATGTGGGACCGTCAGGACCGATGTACCATGGCGTGAACAGGGGGAGGAAGAGTATGCGGCTCCTCGACCCAGGAAGTAAAGCTAATATTACCTCTGGGACTGACTTTTTCAACTTGCAAAACATTAACGTAAGTATGACAGCCGGAGAAGACCAAAGCTACCCACTATCCATCCGTCTCTTAAACAAACCTGATACCACTTCTGGCTTTTGTTACTTCTGAGAGACCTTTCCAACTCTAAGACCGTATTTGCACCGTGTGAGATTTAGTCACATTTTTATCAAGAGTCAACATCAGTCTTGCTGTCTTGTTGTTTCTCTCAAGATAGGTGCCAGTGCCGTACAAGGACACTACCTACTGGTGTCAGATATTTAAGATCCAGGAGGTACAGCAGAAGCATCACATAATTAGAGTAAGTACACGCTTGGAAATCATTGAGCTATATTAACATCACAGCAGAAAAACAATAGCAAATTGACGACAGGCTTTCTCTTGAGGAAGGACTAGCCTATAGTTCAGTCATGGCGCAGTCATTTTGTTTACCCTTCTCTAAAGGCATCTCACCTGGATAGTTTGAGTTTTTATTTGTCTGCCTGCCTCCCTCTTTCATTGCTGTCTGAAGTATGTTCCCGCCTGTGGGGAGCACCTGCAGCTTGTTTACAGCCTCAAATTGCTACTGTGTATTAAAAGAGCCATTGTTTTAATTATATACCCCAAACATAATTGAACAAGTATGAAACCAAAAGGCTTCAAAACACACTTGATTAAAAGAGGTAGCGCGTACAATTTAGAATCAAAGGTATGGTACGATGACAGATTGATTTGTCATAAATACCAAATGTGCTCTTAAATCTAAATACCAAATGTGCTCTTATGTTTATCTACACTGCCTTAGCTATATAATGTAATATGGAATAGTGGTACTGTATCGTCTTATCATTTGTCATATCACTTACAGTAGGACTATTCTGCCAAGTCAAACAATGTTGCACAAAAACAAAACAAAAAAGGCAAATATTGAGAGCAGTAGAAGGTGCAAAATGTATTTCTCAAATGCTTATGTTCATTTGTCTCTCTGGACACACTATTCAAGGTGAGCATCTCATTGCTTCTTTTGATGTTGTCATGGCTATGGCCTCTTCGACGTCCGAATGCCTGGACTGAGCAAGAGCTCAAAACAAAGAGTCTTCAGTCATTAAGTGAACCAGAGCCAGAAAGAGATAAATATAGCTCGCTCCCTCTTCTCTTACTTCCCCTCCAGCACATAGCTTACTGTACTGCCCATGGAGCTGGTTCTTCTCTTCTGTTCTCCACTCTGCCACTCTGATGATAACAATTAGAGCATAGACTGAGAAATACCAGCACCATTCTAGACTAAAAATATGCTCCAGTGAAAAAAAAGATGTGGAAAATCCTAGCCTTATTAACAGCTGGGGGTGTCTGATTCCACTATGCACAACACGCGCTGTTGTTGTAAGATAGCCCATATATTGTTGTGAACTCTTATTTTKGAGGGATCTTTGCATAACGAAATGATGTAAGATACTAAAAGAGTTGCTAGCACACAATTAGAGTGAAACGGAAATCATTTGGTTATCCAAATGGGAGTCAGGCTGTTGTCATTAAACATATTTTTCCGTCCCAGATGTGTTCATGTGCGTGTGCATGATGTGTGAGTCAGCGAGTGAGAGGCAGTATGTAAGACATCTGTTTTTATGCGTGATCTGAATAGGACTGTCTCATCCAATTCATCTGTGGTCTATGAAGAAAAATTACCGTTGTTCTTTTTGGGGTTTTAAAGCATTTATACAGAAGTTTAAAAGAGCCAGTCTCATTTTCCCTGTCCTGACATAAAAATGTAAAAACCATTCCCATGGTATTTTCTCAGTCACGGTTTCTCTCTCTACCCTCTGCTCCACCTGTTTCATCCCTCTGGGGGATTTATTTGGCCTTTCACCACCTCACCACACCCGCTTTTATCTTGGGCAACCTCACTTCCTGTTTAGCTGACTCTGACTTTCAAGACTTCCTGAAAACTGTGTCTACATGACATGTGTATTTTAGTTTGATAGACGTATTCTATTTAATAAGGTCCTCTATTCAGAGACAGCGGCCTATAAAGTGTTCAAATCGTCTAACAAGGGATACTCTTTCTCCCCCTCTCTCATGGCACAATCTCAACCTCTAACTTCGACTACGACAGCTGCTTCCACCCTAAATAATAACAATTGAGAAAAAGTAAAAGGAAGAATGTCTAAATATTTATATGGTGGTCATAGGCCAAGCTTTGGTCTTATGTCATGCTGATTTGAAAGGAGGCCTCACAGTATGATGTCACAGTTTGCCCAGCAGGCAGCAAGCTGCTTTGCTCAGAATCGCAGGCCAAACTAGAGGCCCCCATTGAGGAAAAAATATTATTTTTCACTACTTCCATCCTATGGTGAGCAGGGCCAACCGAATCCTGTTTATCCCATCTCATGTGTATCCTACGGTTAAGAGCAATAGAATTGAGGTCTTTTAAGGCAAGTGTAGGCAATTCAAAAGAAGCCAACTGTGGTTAGAATGCATTCAAATGTACAACTTCCCCTCTTTTGTTTACAGATTGAGCCTTTGATTCAAAGGGGTCACGAAAACCTGGTTCATCACATTCTGTTGTATCAATGTGATAGCAACTTGAATGAGAGTGAGCTCGATGCCAGCCATGAATGTTACCATCCAAATATGCCTGACTCATTTCTCACCTGTGAGACGATAGTCTTCGCCTGGGCCATTGGTGGTGAGGTGGGCAATTGTTTTCTACTTGTAGTGGTTTTAAATTCAGCGTCGTAATACATTTCATTAGCTACATGTATTTGCATGTATCGGAGTGACCATGTAAGCTTCCTTATCGACATGTTCAGTATGCCTCTCAATCTACCCTCACAGGGATTCACCTATCCACCCCATGTTGGACTGTCCATTGGCACAGCCATAGACCCTGTCTATGTCCTGATGGAGGTCCACTATGACAACCCAGCCCTTCAACAAGGTATAGTATACCAACAAGGACGCGTCATGTTACAGCGTGTTACATAAACAGCGAATGTGGCTTGTTTGCCATGGCCATTGTGTTTTTCCTTTGCACCCGTTCACAGCATACATATGTGTGTGCCAAAGTGACATCTACAGCACTTTACAGTGCAACGGTCAGTTACCCTGTTAATGGTAATGTTACGGTTTCCTTCTCAGGAGTGGTGGACAGCTCTGGCCTGCGTCTCTTCTACACCCCGGAGCTGCGTCAGTATGATGCAGGTGTGATAGAGACAGGTGTGTGGGTCAGTCTGTACCACATGCTGCCTCCAGGCATGCAGGAGTACGTCTCAGAAGGACACTGTACCCGCGAGTGTTTGCAGGAGGTAAAACAGCCAGCTCCGGCGGTGTTTCTCAATCTGGTGCGATGCCAAAAGTCCCATTTCACTAGGGAACAACAGGAGTCCAACATCCACTGTTAAATTACTGTTATGCTATATCACCTACAGTGACAAGCCTTTGTTTTATTCTTGCTACGTTCCCAAAACAGTGATCATCCAAAAGTGCAATTAAACTAAAAAAGCACTTTCTGCATCTGTGAGAGAATATCTCTTTGCTCCTCCATCAGTCCCTAGGCCAGGAGATGCCTAGCGGAGTGAGGGTGTTTGCTGTTCTGATGCATGCCCACCTAGCTGGCCGCGCCATCAGAACCAGACACTTCCGGGAGCAGGAGGAGCTGCAGCCCCTGTCACATGACGAGGAGTTTGACTTCAACTTCCAGGAGTTCCAGCTGCTGAAGGAAGAGAGGCTGCTGTTACCTGTTGGTACACTGCTATACTGTTAACCTGACATGTTAAGTAGTGAAGGAAACATGGGAATATAAATCTGCTGCTTGAGCTTCCCATGCAGGTCTAAGCATGTTTACCTCACCCTTTGATGAACAGTAAAGATTTATGATTGCATTACTTTGATCCACTGACATACTGTAGATACAGGACAGAAGTGGTTCATTTTGGGGGGTTTTGCTCACTTATGTGAAAAAGATTTCATACCAACGGCTTTTGCCTTTGACCGCAGCAGTACAGCCGTGCTAAAACCACAGTAAGTCACACCTTGTGTACTGTTGCTTTAGTGTTATATTGATGTTGTACTTTATGACAACGCCATTCTGTTTGATGTGGGGTTCTAAATTCACAACCAGAGAAGAGCCTTGATTTCAATCTGTTTTCTTTTCAGAGTGACAATTTGATCACAGAATGCAAGTACACCACGAAAGGCAGACAAAACATGACCTGGGTAAGAATGTACTACTCACAATCCACATGGATAAATGAAAACATACTTTTTTTCTTCTTTAATTATCTGTTTTTATGAGTTTACAGAGATCACAACATTTTTCAGTGTGTCCTATTGGTCCTCCGGCTGAGCCTATTTGAGCTCGTGTTTCTCATCTGTCTGTGCTTCCAGGATTTGATGATTTGGTTGGTTGCCGATTGGTACAATAGTGATCATTTCCACGCCAATTTTATTACAGAACCCTTTAGGATAGAGCTATGGGATWATTTCTTTGACTTCAGCATCGCCATGAGACAGACACAAAGCACAATGTTTTGAAACATTCTTATCTTGAAGAATAGTTATATTGAAGAGCACTATCATTCCTATTTCTCAAAATTAAGAAGGATAATATATCAATGGAAAGAGCGTAGGCTAGTTGAATGCCATTGAATGGAATTTTGTTATAGGAATGAGTTGTGTTTCCCCTGCATGAACCTCTTGGTTGATACTTTCAGATGCATGTGTCAAAGACTGTCTGTTCTTGGCTGAACAATCTGTCTGCAAATACAGCCCCAGGACCACAGACGAATCTTGGTTATATCGCTGTTTGCAGCTACTGGCACTGTTTCTTACAGAGACGTCAAACTAACACCTTTCTGACGACTACAGTCGTAAAACAGGGGTAGTTTTCTTCTGAAGTTACTCTCTACTGTTCAGGAGAAAACATGATAACTCATTGTTATTCTGGAACGATATAAAACTGAATTCTAATCCATTGTTATGATTTTGGGAATTCATGCCAATTATTTTTCCCCTGAAAAACACATTGCTTGCCATTGCAACTTTGTCCAGCACATGGCGCCATAAAGCAATGCTTTTGTGCCTGAAGTAGTACTTAAAGGGATAATTCACCCAAGTTACAAAATGTCACATTGGTTTCCTTACCATGTAAGCAGTCTATGCACATGGTATGACACTAATCCATGATTTGGTTTAGTTTCCCTGGCACTGTTTCCAAAATGCTAACATTTTAGCATTTGTGGCACAAATGGGTAAACTATCACTCACATTCAAATTTGTTCCGAAACAGATTTTCATGATTTCTTAGTGGCTGTTAGAGTTGATGATTGTTACACAGATATCAATGTATTTGTTGACAAATGTTTCTGTGGAACTAAATAGAATGAAATAAAAGTGTAATGTAATAGTTGTAAAACATGGTAAGTGTTACCTTTAATTTAGCTGTGGTATTGGCGTTTAATATTGAGCTTACTGATTGTCTCCCAGGCTTGATTTATTGATTATTTTCCTCTGGTTGTTCCTTCAGGGTGGTTTGACCACCAGGGATGAGATGTGTCTGTCATACCTGCTCTACTATCCCAGAGTGAACCTGGCCAGGTGTGAGAGCCTCCCTGAGATCACCGGGCAGCTCAAGTTCATTGGAGTCAAAGAGATCCAGGCTCCTGTCACGTAAGTATGCAGCTGTATACTGTAACTGCAATACCTATGCAGCAGTTCAAGTTGGAACCTGTAACAACAATTGGGGAAGATACTTTTGAGGTGAAGAGTTTCTCTTCCTGGAGCACCTTTCAAACGTCATACAGCATGTGTTCTCAGGGAGAAGTTTAGTTACTGCATGTTATACAGAGAGTACATACAGTGCATTCGGAAAGTATTCAGACACCTTGACTTTTTCCAAATGTTGTTACGTTAAAGCCTTATTCTAAAATCTACACAAAATACCCCATAATGGCAAAGTGAAAATATTTTTTTTGAAATGTTTGCAAATTTATAAAAAATAAAAAARAAAAATACCTTATTTGCTATGACTCAAAATACAGCTCAGGTGCATCGTGTTTCCATTGATCATCCTTGAGATGTTTCTACAACTTGATTGGAGTCCACCTGTGGTAAATTCAGTTGATTGGAAAGGATTTGGAAAGGCACACACCTGTTGTCACGTTCGTCATAAGGAATGGACCAATGCCCAGCGTGCGTAGAGTTCCACATATTTTAATAAATAGAAACTCACCAAACAAAACAAACAAGCACAAACGAAACGTGACGTTCTGGACTACTCACAGGCAGCTACACAAACACAAGATCCCACAAAGCACAAAGGGGAAATGGCTGCCTAAATATGATCCCAATCAGAGACAACGATAAACAGCTGCCTCTGATTGGGAACCATAACAGGCTAACATCGACATATAAACACCTAGATGACCCACCCTAAATCACACCCCGACCTAACCAACATAGAGAATAAAAACTCTCTATGGTCAGGGCGTGACACCTGTCTATATAAGGTCCCACAGTTGACAATGCATGTCAGAGCAAAAACCAAGCCATGCGGTCAAATTAATTGTCCGTAGAGCTCCGAGACAGTGGGGAGAACAAGTATTTGATACACTGCCGATTTTGCAGGTTTTCCTACTTACAAAGCATATAGAGGGCTGTAATTTTTTATCATAGGCACACTTCAACTGTGAGAGACGGAATCTAAAACAAAAATCCAGAAAATCAAATTGTATGATTTTTAAGTAATTAATTTGCATTTTATTGCATGACATAAGTATTTGATCACCTACCAACCAGTAAGAATTCCGGCTCTCACAGACCTGTTAGTTTTTCTTTAAGAAGCCCTCCTGTTCTCCACTCATTACCTGTATTAACTGCACCTGTTTGAACTCGTTACCTGTATAAAAGACACCTGTCCACACACTCAATCAAACAGACTCCAACCTCTCCACAATGGCCAAGACCAGAGAGCTGTGTAAGGACATCAGGGATAAAATTGTAGACCTGCACAAGGCTGGGATGGGCTACAGGACAATAGGCAAGCAGCTTGGTGAGAAGGCAACAACTGTTGGCGCAATTATTAGAAAATGGAAGAAGTTCAAGATGACGGTCAATCACCCTCGGTCTGGGGCTCCATGCAAGATCTCACCTCGTGGGGCATCAATGATCATGAGGAAGGTCAGGGATCAGCCCAGAACTACACGGCAGGACCTGGTCAATGACCTGAAGAGGGCTGGGACCACAGTCTCAAAGAAAACCATTAGTAACACACTACGCCGTCATGGATTAAAATCCTGCAGCGCACGCAAGGTCCCCCTGCTCAAGCCAGCGCATGTCCAGGCCCGTCTGAAGTTTGCCAATGACCATCTGGATGATCCAGAGGAGGAATGGGAGAAGGTCATGTGGTCTGATGAGACAAAAATAGAGCTTTTTGGTCTAAACTCCACTCGCCGTGTTTGGAGGAAGAAGAAGGATGAGTACAACCCCAAGAACACCATCCCAACCATGAAGCATGGAGGTGGAAACATCATTCTTTGGGGATGCTTTTCTGCAAAGGGGACAGACGACTGCACCGTATTGAGGGGYGGATGGATGGGGCCATGTATCGCGAGATCTTGGCCAACAACCTCCTTCCCTCAGTAAGAGCATTGAAGATGGGTCGTGGCTGGGTCTTCCAGCATGACAACGACCCGAAACACACAGCCAGGGCAACTAAGGAGTGGCTCCGTAAGAAGCATCTCAAGGTCCTGGAGTGGCCTAGCCAGTCTCCAGACCTGAACCCAATAGAAAATCTTTGGAGGGAGCTGAAAGTCCGTATTGCCCAGCGACAGCCCCGAAACCTGAAGGATCTGGAGAAGGTCTGTATGGAGGAGTGGGCCAAAATCCCTGCTGCAGTGTGTGCAAACCTGGTCAAGAACTACAGGAAACGTATGATCTCTGTAATTGCAAACAAAGGTTTCTGTACCAAATATTAAGTTCTGCTTTTCTGATGTATCAAATACTTATGTCATGCAATAAAATGCAAATTAATTACTTAAAAATCATACAATGTGATTTTCTGGATTTTTTTAGATTCCGTCTCTCACAGTTGAAGTGTACCTATGATAAAAATTACAGACCTCTACATGCTTTGTAAGTAGGAAAACCTGCAAAATCGGCAGTGTATCAAATACTTGTTCTCCCAACTGTATCTGGGGAAGGGTACCAAAAAATGTCTGCAGCATTGAAGGTCCCCAAGAGCACAGTGGCCTCCATAATTCTTAAATGGAAGAAGTTTGGAAACACCAAGACTCTTCCTACTGTAGATCTGGCTGCCCGGCCAAACTGAGCAATCAGGGGGGAATGGCCTTGATCAGGGAGGTGACCAAGAACCCGATGGTCACTCTAAAAGAGCTCCAGAGTTCCTCTGTGGAGATGGGAGACCCTTCCAAAAGGACAACCATCTCTGCAGCACTCCACCAATCAGGCCTTTATGGTAGAGTGGCCAGATGGAAGCCACTCCTCAGTAAAAGGCACATGACAGCCTGCTTGGAGTTTGCCTAAAGGCACCTAAAGACTCTCAGACAATGAGAAACAATGGTCTGATTAAACCAACATTAAACTCTTTGGCCTGAATGCCAAGCGTCACGCCTGGAGGAACCACCATGCTTCACCGTAGGGTGGGTGCCAGGATCATGCTGTGGGAATTTCTTTCAGCTGCAGTTACTGGGAGACTAGTCAGGATCGAGGGCAAGATGAACGGAGAAAAGTACAGAGAGATCTTTGATGAAAACCTGCTCCTGAGCTCTCAGGACCTCAGATTGGGGCAAAGGTTCACCTTCCAAAAGGACAACGGCCCTAGGCACACAGCCAAGACAACGCAAGAGTGGCTTCGGTACAAGTCTCTGAATGTCCTTGAGTGGCCCAGCCAGAGCCCGAACTTGAACCCGATCTAACATCTCAGTAGAGACCTGAAAATAGCTGTGCAGCGACGCTCCCCATCCAACCTGACAGCGCTTGAGAGGATCTGCAGAGAAGAATGGGAAAAACTCCCCAAATACAGGTGTGCCAAGCTTGTAGCATCATACCCAAGAAGACTCGAGACTGTAATCGCTGCCAAAGGTGCGTCAATGAATTACTGAGTGAAGGGTCTGAATACTTATGTAAATATGATATTAAATTATTTTATTTTTTWATAAATTTACAAAGTTTCGAAACATTTGTTTTTGTTTGTCATTATGGGGTATTGTGTGTAGATTGATGAGCAGAACATTTTTACTATCCATATTATAATAAGGCTGTAACGTAACAGAATGTGGAAAAATCGATGTTAATACTCTCCGAATGCACTTATGTTCGCTCAGGCCGGAGAGAGAGAATAGGGGACTGGAAAAGATTTATGGGACAAGGAGATTGCAGGCCATTAGAAGGAAGGAAGGACAGAGGAATATGGACTCACACTAGCCCAGTGGGGTCAACATGTGGAGCTGAGCTGCAGCTGAGAACAGTGATACTCATTGTCCTGTTTTAGGCGATTCTGTTATGTTCTACTAGTTAGCATGCTGGAATTTGACGGCGAGATACACAAAGCAATAGTTTATTGTTTTCCTCACTATGTTTTTTGCTCTTGAGTTCCATTCATTTTGTTCAAAATAACATGTTTTTCATCAACTTAAAGGAAACCATACACAATAGTTGCTGTGAAAATAATAATTGTGCCGTAACGTTTCAATTTGTTTGCTTTAAGCACATAAAAGAAAATCCTACAATATAACGTCATTTTACTTCATATAATGATTACATTACCGTACATAGAAGTCAGTTAATTGTATGTCCGGTACAGTAAACACAGTTCAACGTGTTCCTTAATCCAATGCTACGTATTGTAATGTGTCCATGGTCTCTACTGTTCATATGCTCCTGTTTAGTAGGTTGTGTAAGGTAGACCTTGGCCCTGGGAATAATGAGAGGCCTGGAAATGAGAGCCTATTTCATGGGTTGAGTCTGGAGTGCATTTACTCCTCCTGCTATTACAGCGGGACGCAACTCCTTTTGTTCTCATTTACAAGAACGAGGAGGTTTTTGAATAGATCAGGTTGGCTGCTCTGAAAAGATTGGGTTACACAGCTCTTTCTTCCATCCGAGAAAGGCTATGTGCTCTCCAAGAAACCTTGTCGTAAAGACGAACACTAACCTTCTGTAAACACAAACAGGCCTTAGCAGGAAACTACTAAATGTCCCACTTCCCCTATCGTCTACCTCAATGGAAATGCTTTGGGAATGATTTGGTTAGCAGCTCTGCCCTTTTTCCTTCTGACCATAAGTTGTCCAAAATGTTGAATAATGTACATGTACACGTATGCAGCGACTGATATATTGCGCATCAGCAGGCTTCACTTAATGTACATTCCTCTTCTGTCAAAGGACCTGGCCTTTCATGATCAAGAGCCCAAAGAAGTACAGCAACCTGTCCTTCACAGAGGCCATGGACAAGTACAGGTGGTCAAAGAAAAGAGGGAAGTCCTTCAACGAGATGGTTCTACAGCTGCCCATTAACGTGCGCTGCTCCAAGTGGGGGCAGGACGAGTGGTCGGTGAGTGTTCCGTCAGAGCTGGGGCTGAGGATCAGGCAGCTGGGGCTGGGGCTAATCTGGTGCTATCAATTAGTCTCTGACGGAAATACATATATGTCATCCACCAATGAAACTGTGCCCTTTCACTCTTCCGGGATGTTGATTTATATTCATTTTGTTGAAAGTTATTTGTTTAATTTGACTGTATAATATATGCTTGAATGTGCTTTGGATAGTCATCTTCCTCACTATATTTCATAGTTATTCCTATTTCCCTCTCTTTCTTTTCCCCCTCCAGATTCAAGGGACGTTAGTGTCACCACCAGAGGCGAAGCCTGAAGTCAAGCCTCCCTCCATGGTGTGCCGTTCTGCCTCAGAGCCACACAGCGGAGTGGTTCTACTCTTTACATTGTGCCTCACATACTCCATAGTCCAGGCCTGTTTAAGCCTTTAGCCTATAGCCTATAGCCATGCAACTGTGTGAATCACACCACTCACCGTGGAATGAAATAGGATTGGTCATCAGAGGCAGAGTTATTAGAAGGAATCTTCCATTAGATGTGCTGATGTTCACATGGTGGATTTTTGGGAGGTTATTGTCTAAATATATATATAAAAACATACTTTTTAAAATGTTTTATGTCCAAGAGTTAATAAATGTTTATTTAGAGTTGTATTTTGGAAAGTAGCAGTATTAGCTATGGCCGAGATGGTCAAGTTTAGGTTGGTAGTTATTTTACGTTGAGTGTAACACCCTTTTTGCTAGTATTGCCCATGACACATTCTTCATAAAGCCTATGATTTATGGATACATTGCCCAGAATTTAGGCCTTCAATATAGTCCCAAATACCAGTGATTTTCTCCAGATTCAAATGATTCAAATAATTGACAAGGCTACATAGAAACATATAGATGGCTCAGGGTCGTTTCAGTACTGTAAGGCCACTGTTACAGCCTTGGTCACCCTGGTACCGCTAGGAACATCTCTCCCTAAGGCCGCAGTGCTGCCAGCACCGCTAGTCCGACTTACAGCGATTACTCTGACTGAGTAACTCCAATGTGCCAATGTCCCATACAGTCGCAAACAGGGCAAAAAGGAAGTTCTCATTCTTGCTTTTCTGTTAGGAGTTGGAGAGAAGAGTCATGGAATATGGAATAGTGTGTTATTTCCAGACCATGTGGATGACATTGGATGAATGGTTGATTGAATGGATGAGTGGATGGATTTTTTCCATCTAATGGATACAGCAAGATACATCAATGGGATAGGGACGGGGAAAGAAGGTATGTGAATTATTAGATGACATGGGACATTTATGAAAAGGTATTACCATCATGATCTTTTACTAAGTTATTGAGTGTTTTGTTTCTCTTTGTGCCTCTAGTTAGGCGTGGATAGCTATGAAAAGGAGGTTTTCTGAATGGGGATGAATTTGCCACCATTTACAGTGTGGGATTGATATGAATTGTTTGAGAGAGTCATGGGTGAAAACATGACCTTTTTTCCCCCGTTCGGCTACCTCTCTGTCTGACAGTTCTTCTATCTATGTTCTATGAGTCTGTGCCAACTTTCCTCTCTGTTTCTGTGGTGCATGACATAGAGGTGATACCATAGAATACTCAAAGTACGAGATAGTATCCATCCACTCTCTCAAAACTGGCAAACCAAGACTACACAAATTTAAATAGGGATTTTTTAATTGAGGATTTAATTGAGGATTCCCTGATAGTCATATTGGTCTGTATGCACTGAGGTGACCTTTTTTTAAATGATTTTCACCCCGTGTAAATCTAATTAGTATAATAAAAAATCTCCATCAAAATCTGTATGTTTAAGCAATCATTGGCATGTTTAACAATGGAACATCCACAACTGAGAATATTGCAGAAATTTGTAAACAAATAACAGTTTGAGGAGCCTTTTAAGAGGCATCCTGTTGCGAAGTGAGAAGCCATGTCAGAGCATTGCAAAGTTATTTGGTTTTCCTGGCCGTAAGTGCCCTTGTCAAATGCCATCAGACATGAAAGAGGCTCTCTAAAGATGGGCATGTTTAGAATAAAGTATGTGGCTGTGGTGCATCAGAGTAAATTGGTGTAATCCATCCAATGGTGTTGGATCAAATTCAATTTACTCCTTAGGCCACTTCCTCTGTTGCTACTACTACTACTACTACTACTATTACTACTGCCACCACCACTACTACTACTACTACTACTAAACTGAATGTCACTGTCAATGTTACACAGATATAATTACCCATAGAGGATTATTTTCATTCATTTGACATCAAAGCTAGTCCTTTTTGGGTAGCTACATGTTTTTTGGGGTCCATATTTTCCAGATATCAATTCCAAACGCATCCAACAGAGGTCAGTATTCACTAGCAAATTGCTGCATCTCGTTCTCAAACCAACACAGAAATAGTGTAAGCGCATGAGGACATCCCTATGACAAGTATCTCAGTGTGATATTGCAGACACTGACTTTCCCTAGTAAGCCTTGTAATGTATGCATAATTTAAATCCAATATCAAAAGTATGACATCTCCTTTACGTCAGACGGTGTAATACAAGGTCTTGGGCCAGGATGCTTGCCAAATGTCTTTTTTATTAGGAGCTCTATCCTGCACTGGGTTTGACTTGCTGACTAACCTTTGGATACGAACACACTGATCCCTCATAACATATCCATCCTGTACAGTATGTCTCAGCCTGGTCTCAGACACAAACAGACACAATCCCTCTGTCTGGGAGCTGCATGGAAACTTTTGTTTCAAATTTGTGGTCAGTCTGGAGGGGCAGGAACCCTCCGCTGAGTCATCTGAACCTGCGAGGTCGTCACTCATGTTTGGGAGACCGTTGGTTCCTCTTCCTGTAACAGAGAGATGATTATTGAGCCCAGAGGAAGGTAGTGAGAGAGACTCAGACCACTGTCATTTCTCAAGGCCTCACAGACTGCTGTGGGTAGTGTGTAAACACACCCATCTGGCCAAACCAATGGGGAAGGACCTTTTCCCATCCTACCTCTGTTCTTTCTCCTCCTGTCCTTGGACCTTTAACAGCAGTAGACTCACGGTCAACAACTGGCACTCCCCGCGAACGGCATTCGCTGGCCCTAAAGCCGCAGACACCTGCTTATATAAGGCAAGAAGACTGCACAGTCTCCTACTGCAGAAGGTGCCGTTTTCTCCTGGCTGGCTGGAGGATATGGATGGAAACAGATGTCGATGCCTTTCTGAGGCCTATTATGTAAAGTCCTGCTTTGATGCTGCTCAGCACAGGATGAGGCAGAGGCAGCAGGGGAATTGAAAAGGACATAAAACTCATTCCTCACTCATGCAGTATGAGGCCAGGAGAATGGCAACACAATATATATATTTACAACCGACTTAATCAAAAGCACACAGTGTAGGCTATACTAAAGAGTATTTATCGTTTGTTTGGATGTCCATCTGACAACACATACAACATTAGGCTTTTGGTGTTGTTTATCTAATTCAAATGAACAGTAAATAAAACTGTCATAATTGCACATAATAATATTTCACTTCTGACAAAAGTAGACTCCCAAGACCGTGTCTGATGTATTTATCCTGTAGATAACATTGAAGCCCTTGAAGTGGGGTTTCTAAAAATCCAATCTGAGTCCTCCTCCCCTGGTCTTTGAACCTTGACCTTTCTCTCCTCCGCCCCATGGTCTTTGTTGTCTCTACATTGCTATGGTTTTTGTCCAGAGACTAGAGTCTAGTCTGGGAACCATGGTTTCCTCATTACTGGAAGCATGCCATCCTGCTATATAAATTGGATAGGAGGTTCTGAGAACACATTGACCTACATTTTATAGAAAAAAAACAGAACCCAAACCTGCTTTACTTGGTTGGTTCCAAGTTCCAACATCAGACTCTATCAGCTAATACTGGCCCTGTAAGAGTACTTACTCTCAGCCACTAGCGATTAGCTTTCAGAGCCACACTCCACATCTGCAACAAATAAGCTCCAAATAAAACTCTGACTACAAAGCTGTGTAAAATCATAAATGTTGATTTAGATTTTACTTGATAGGACTATTTTAACAAGATTTCCCCAAAGGAGATTCCCATACATGTATGTTTATGCAGGTGGTATATCATGAAACAAGCACATAGGCTGAGGCTCAGCTTTTCCACTCACTTCTCTATAAAGTAAACTTAGCAAACCTGTTTTTGACACACAGCTGCCCTTAACTCAAAGACAAGAGATGTTACCAGAAGTAACACACAATGGGCATGGTCTTTCCTATAGCCAGAGGGTTTTATAGTTGGGTTGGTTGATAAGATACAAGCCACACAAATAAATCAAATCAAATGTATTTATATAGCCCTTCTTACATCAGCTGATATCTCAAAGTCCTGTACAGAAACCCAGCCTAAAACCCCAAACAGCAAGCAATGCAGGTGTAGAAGCACGGTGGCTAGGAAAAACTCCCTAGAAAGGCCAAAACCTAGGAAGAAACCTAGAGAGGAACCAGGCTATGAGGGGTGGCCAGTCCTCTTCTGTCTGTGCCGGGTGGAGATTATAACAGAACATGGCCAAGATGTTCAAATGTTCATAAATGACCAGCATGTCAAATAATAATAATCACAGTAGTTGTCGAGGGTGCAGCAAGTCAGCACCTCAGGAGTAAATGTCAGTTGGCTTTTCATAGCCGATCATTAAGAGTATCTCTACCGCTCCTGCMGTCTCTAGAGAGTTGAAAACAGCAGGTCTGGGACAGGTAGCACGTCCGGTGAACAGGTCAGGGTTCCATAGCCGCAGGCAGAACAGTTGAAACTGGAGCAGCAGCACGGCCAGGTGGACTGGGGACAGCAAGGAGTCATCATGCCAGGTAGTTCTGAGGCATGGTCCTAGGGCTCAGGTCCTCCGAGAGAGAGAAAGAAAGAGAGAAAGAGAGAATTAGAGAGAGCATACTTAAATTCACACAGGACACCGGATAAGACAGGAGAAGTACTCCAGATATAAAAAACTGACCCTAGCCCCCCGACACATAAACTAATGCAGCATAAATACTGGAGGCTGAGACAGGAGGCGTCAGGAGACACTGTGGCCCCATCCGATGATACCCCAGGACAGGGCCAAACAGGAAGGATATAACCCCACCCACTTTGCCAAAGCACAGTCCCCACACCACTAGAGGGATATCTTCAACCACCAACTTACCATCCTGAGACAAGGCCGAGTATATAGCCCACAAAGATCTCCGCCACGGCACAACCCAAGGGGGGGCGCCAACCCAGACAGGAAGATCACGTCAGTGACTCAACCCACTCAAGTGACGCACCCCTCCTAGGGACGGCATGAAAGAGCACCAGTAAGCCAGTGACTCAGCCCCTGTAATAGGGTTAGAGGCAGAGAATCCCAGTGGAGAGAGGGGAACCGGCCAGGCAGAGACAGCAAGGGCAGTTCGTTGCTCCAGAGCCTTTCCGTTTACCTTCACACTCCTGGGCCAGACTACACTCAATCATATGACCCACTGAAGAGATGAGTCTTCAGTAAAGACTTAAAAGTTGAGACCGAGTCTGCGTCTCTCACATGGGTAGGCAGACCATTCCATAAAAATGGAGATCTATAGGAGAAAGCCTAGGGATAATTAGGAGGCCTGCGTCTTGTGACCGTAGCGTACGTGTAGGTATGTACTGCAGGACCAAATCGGAAAGATAGGTAGGAGCAAGCCCATGTAATGCTTTGTAGGTTAGCAGTAAAACCTTGAAATTAGCCCTTGCCTTAACAGGAAGCCAGTGTAGGGAGGCTAGCAATGGAGTAATATGATCAAATATTTGGGTTCTAGTCAGGATTCTAGCAGCCGTATTTAGCACTAACTGAAGTTTATTTTGTGCTTTATCCGGGTAGCTGGAAAGTAGAGCATTGCAGTAGTCTAACCTAGAAGTAAGAAAAGCATGAATGAATTTTTCTGCATCATTTTTGGACAGAAAGTTTCTGATTTTTGCAATGTTACGTAGATGGAAAAAAGCTGTCCTTGAAACAGTCTTGATATGTTCGTCAAAAGAGAGATCAGGGTCCAGAGTAACGCCGAGGTCCTTCACAGTTTTATTTGAGACGACTTTACAACCATCAAGATTAATTGTCAGATTCAACAGAAGAGCTCTTTGTTTCTTGGGACCTAGAACAAGCATCTCTGTTTTGTCCGAGTTTAAAAGTAGAACGTTTTCAGCCATCCACTTCCTTATGTCTGAAACACAGGCTTCTAGRGAGGGCAATTTTGGGGCTTCACCATGTTTTATTGAAATGTACAGCTGTGTGTCATCCGCATAGCAGTGAAAGTTAACATTATGTTTTCGAATGACATCCCCAAGAGGTAAAATATGTAGTGAAAACAATAGTGGTCCTAAAACGGAACCTGGAGGAACACCGAAATGTACAGTTGATTTGTCAGAGGACAAACCATTCACAGAGACAAACTGATATCTTTCCGACAGATAAGATCTAAACCAGGCCAGAACTTGTCCGTGTAGACTAATTTGGGTTTCCAATCTCTCCAATAGAATGTGGTGATCGATGGTATCAAAGGCAGCACTAAGGTCTAGGAGCACGAGGACAGATGCAGAGCCTCGGTCTGACGCCATTAAAAGGCCATTTACCACCTTCACAAGTGCAGTCTCAGTGCTATGATGGGGTCTAAAACCAGACTGAAGCATTTCGTGTACATTGTTTGTTTTCAGGAAGGCAGTGAGTTGCTGCGCAACAGCTTTTTCTAACATTTTTGAGAGGAATGGAAGATTCGATATAGGCCGATAGTTTTTTATATTTTCTGGGTCAAGGTTTGGCTTTTTCAAGAGAGGCTTTATTACTGCCACTTTTAGTGAGTTTGGTACATATCCGGTGGATAGAGAGCCGTTTATTATGTTCAACATAGGAGGGCCAAGCACAGGAAGCAGCTCTTTCAGTAGTTTAGTTGGAATAGGGTCCAGTATGCAGCTTGGAGGTTTAGAGGCCATGATTATTTTCATCATTGTGTCAAGAGATATAGTACTAAAACACTTGAGTGTCTCTCTTGATCCTAGGTCCTGGCAGAGTTGTGCAGACTCAGGACAGCTGAGCTTTGGAGGAATAGGCAGATTTAAAGAAGAGTCCGTAATTTGCTTCCTAATGATCATGATCTTTTCCTCAAAGAAGTTCATGAATTTATTACTGCTGAAGTGAAAGCCATCCTCACATGGGGAATGCTGCTTTTTAGTTAGCTTTGCGACAGTATCAAAAATAAATTTGGGATTGTTCTTATTTTCCTCAATTAAGTTGGAAAAATAGGATGATCGAGCAGCAGTGAGGGCTCTTCGATACTGCACGGTACTGTCTCTCCAAGCTAGTCAGAAGACTTCCAGTTTGGTGTGGCGGCATTTCCGTTCCAATTTTCTGGAAGCTTGCTTCAGAGCTCGGGTATTTTCTGTATACCAGGGAGCTAGTTTCTTATGACAAATGCTTTTAGTTTTTAGGGGTGCAACTGCATCTAGGGTATTGCGCAAGGTTAAATTGAGTTCCTCAGTTAGGCAGTTAACTGATTTTTGTCTTCTGACGTCCTTGGGTATGCAGAAGGAGTCTGGAAGGGCATCAAGGAATCTTTGTGTTGTCTGAGAATTTATAGCATGACTTTTGATGCACCTTGGTTGGGGTCTGAGCAGATTATTTGTTGCGATTGCAAACGTAATAAAATGGTGGTCCGATAGTCCAGGATTATGAGGAAAAACATTAAGATCTACAACATTTATTCCATGGGACAAAACTAGGTCCAGAGTATGACTGTGGCAGTGAGTAGGTCCAGAGACATGTTGGACAAAACCCACTGAGTCGATGATGGCTCCGAAAGCCTTTTGGAGTGGGTCTGTGTACTTTTCCATGTGAATATTAAAATCACCCAAAATGTGAATATTATCTTCTATGACTACAAGGTCCGATAGGAATTCAGGGAACTCAGTGAGGAACGCTGTATATGGCCCAGGAGGCCTGTAAACAGTAGCTATAAAAAGTGATTGAGTAGGCTGCATAGATTTCATGACTAGAAGCTCAAAAGACAAAACGTCATTTTTTTTTTTGTAAATTGAAATTTGCTATCGTAAATGTTAGCAACACCTCCGCCTTTGCAGGATGCACGGGGGATATGGTCACTAGTGTAACCAGGAGGTGAGGCCTCATTTAACACAGTAAATTCATCAGGCTTAAGCCATGTTTCAGTCAGGCCAATCACATCAAGATTATGATCAGTGATTAGTTKATTGACTATAACTGCCTTTGAAGTGAGGGATCTAACATTAAGTAGCCCTATTTTGAGATATGAGGTATCACGATCTCTTTCAATAATGGCAGGAATGGAGGAGGTCCTTATCCTAGTGAGATTGCTAAGGCGAACACCGCCATGTTTAGTTTTGCCCAACCTAGGTCGAGGCACAGACACGGTCTCAATGGGGATAACTGAGCTGACTATACTGACTGTGCTAGTGGCAGACTCCACTAAGCTGGCAGGCTGGCTAACAGCCTGCTGCCTGGCCTGCACCCTATTTCATTGTGGAGCTAGAGAACAAATAACTGGCCAATGGGATGAAAGAGGGATCTGGTCTAACCAACCACAAGTCTCTTAGCTGGGTAGAGCTAAGGATCCTGGCCCAGGGCCTGGAGAAGGGTATCGTTGGGAGTATCTCAATGGCAATCTCCTCGTGTCCTCTCCTTTCTCCTTCACAAAACCCATTGGATGAGAAAACCAGTGGTCCCTCCACTCTGACCTTCTCCTCCAACGGGTTTTGAGAAGGAGGCAAGAGAGAGGACACAAGGAGGCTGCAATTGAGATTCTCCCCTTGTAAATAGAGGGTTCTGGGTGAGTACCACACGTGAGTAACAAAAATACTCCATGACTAAACTGAGTTATATTCACGTCAATCATATATCTCACTTTCAATTGATGAGCATAGGGAAATAGCCAGGTGATTTGTCGTATATTCCAATAAGCCAGATGTCCTGAGTATGTTGTGCTGACAGTATTTTTAGGCCTTGCTTAAGCCCACGGGAAATATATTTCTTTATTTACCTTTTCGCGGGCGGGAGGAAATAGCTGCAGACCAGCAGCTACAACCGTGTTGGCATCGTACATTCCTGCTCTGCCCAATAAAGTGGCCCCCACTGGTAATACCCATGGCCCCATGAAAATACAGCCTCGCAAGAACACATTCCAACAGATTCATCGAACCCCCAAAGGAATGTAAACTTTACTTTGGAGCTGGTCTGTTGTTCATTCTGTACTAGATCTATGTACCAAGGAATTTTGTATTTGCTATGAAAGTGTGCACTGCGGTGGCAGCTCTGAGAAGGCATATTTGAAAAAACGTAATAAATAAAGATGAGATCCCTCTCCCCATCTCTCTGTGCAACTGGCACGTTTTAACATAAAACCACTTTTATAGGAAGGCTTCAGTATACCGGTAAATATTGATGTTTTGAAATGACTTCCAGCAATTTGTGGCTGCTGGCCAAGAGTTAAATATGCCCCTGGTGTTTTTCAACTGAAGTCACTCTCCCAGGCAGTCTTTGAAGTTGTTGGTCTGCTCTCAAAATTGGACAGAATATTTAATTTGGCGGGTGCGGTTTCGGGCTAATATATTTGTTTCACGTCAATAGCACGCCTGGCCTGACAGCCATCATGGTGCAATTGACGGTAATGAAACACTGGAGAGCATTAGGACAGAAAACAACATACCCCATATTGCCTTCTAATGTGTGACAGGGATGCATTTTTTGGGGGGTCTAAAATACACAGACAGATGTTTGCACAGGACCAGGGGTATTTTGAGACACGTTAACAGCAGAGAGGCAAGAGTTAAGTACTCAGTGAGTACTATCTGGGCCTCCTGTCATCACAGGACACAAACAACAGCCAGGCAGCCAGCCACTCACTGTCCAGAGCACTTTCCATGTCCACCATGATCAAAAGTGCACAGTCTGTGCAGTCTATGAAAAATCAGAATCATTTGATCCGCCAATGTCAGTGGCGCACAGCATGCCTACATTGTGTCCTGTCACGATCTGCAACAACAGCCCTTCCGTTGACCTTTCCTCTCTACCCACTTCCCAGGACAAGCCTGTGTGAGGACTATGTACTTGGTTGACAGCTGTGTTTTCCCCCTTCCATTAGCGACGTTGAAAGTGAACTGCTTTAGTTGAGTTAGGGTTAGATGTGTATTTGAAATTCATATTTGCAGGACAAGGTGCACTCTTGAGTAGAGTCCCATGTTCCTACTTCCTCCTATAAAGGTTGGATGTGGTTAAGATGTGGTTGAGACCACACAAATGCCACAGGATGCCAGTGGTATACAGGATGGTGAAAACACGGTGAGGCGAAGGTCTCGTAAACAGACGGCTGTAGTTCAGCACTCCTCCCCAGTACGTTCTCAGCTAATGTTGCCAAAGAAAATGAAGTAGACTATTACGAGTTATCTACATGGCCTGAGTCCGTTACCATGACGACAGACTGTGTTTGCTTTTGTAATTACACAGTACACTAAGGAAGGGAAAACATTGATCGTTGTATAATTGAAACCCTTGACCCTGTACTGCGGTTGTACAGGAACCACTATTGAGCAACCACACTAGGGTGGTCTCACAAATCATTTCCACTGCAACCAGAGAGAGAGACCCTGAAATACAGGAGTGATAAAACATTTTATTGTGACAATAAGATTTAAGATTACATTGGGCCCCTTTATAAAGCTTGCAACCCACAGGACTGTGGGTCCATTGCTCGTACATTAAGCAGATCCCAGACCATTCCTGACTGCACCATGAATGCAAGCCTACTGGTTTTCTCCGAATCATCTAACGGTAGAAGAGGACTTCCGGAGAGAGTTGATTTATGTATTTCTATCAGGGGTGGGGTTGGACAGGGGTGGGTATGTTGGATGAGTGAGAGGCCATGGGTCAGGTCATGATGTCTGGTTTGGACGGATGAGGAAGTGAAGAGAGTTCCAGTGCGTTCTCCCATCTAGTGCACATCCGTAGCACCTAGCTGACTGCAAACACCACGGCTGCAGCTGTCAAAATGAGACACACAAAACATCCCCCGGGTTGTACGCCCTCTGTTTGTTCATAGGCCACCGTTACTTTCGTCACGTCACACTCACTGAGATGCGCAGACATTCTCGATTCCGCTTCCGTGTTTTTCTTCCCCTCTGAGTTCTTCCACTTGTGTGGTTTGAGGGGATATTCTGTAGTACTATTGTGGCAGAGGTGATCAATGTTAGATTCCCAGTGGACTTGGTTATTTCACAACCTAGCTGTGGAGGGAGAAAAAAAGTCAGTTACTTCAGACTCCGACACTACTGTAACCCAAAACAGGTATGTTTATTCCCCAATAGGTTGTTGCTCTTCTCAAACCAGTTTGAGCTGACCCTCTACACGACATAGCCCCACAGCATCAAAATATATTTTTAATCAAGTGGTCAAAAGCAATTGCACAAACATTCTAAAGTAGCTTGCGAAAACACCCTCCCAGACCCAGGGAAGAGAGAGGCCTTCTTCTGTCGGCTGGAATGCATACTAGGCCTTCTTTCCACATTCGCCATAACACAGGATCTCTTTGTAACCCGCCCGGCAACCACGCGGTATGGTGGAACTCGCAGGAATTTGGGCCTGTTTTTCCTGAAGAAAGCAGGAAGTCGTTTGTTTTCCTCACAATGTTTCAATATAGTTCACTTTAGGTATATACTGTATGTGTAAATTGCATGTATGTTTGCATTACTATACACTGACCATACAAAACATTAAGAACACCTGCGCTTTCCATGACATAGACTGACCAGGTGAATCCAGGTGAAAGCTATGATCCCTTATTGATGCCACTTGCTAAATCCACTTCAATCAGTGTAGATGAAGGGGAGGAGACAGGTTAATTAAAGAAGGATTTTTAAGCCTTGAGACATGGATTGTGTATGAGGGCCATTCAGAGGGTGAATGGCTCAGTTGGTAGAGCATGGTGCTTACACTGCCAGGGTTGTGGGTTTGTTTCCCAGGGCCACCCATATGTAGAATGTACGCAAACATGACTGTAAGTCGCTTTGGATAAAAGCATCTGCTAAATATTGTATTATTATATGTATTACAAAATATTTAAGTCCCTTTAAACTGGGTATGGTAGTAGGTGCCAGGCACACCGGTTTGTGTCAAGAACTGCAACGCTGCTGGCTTTTTCACGCTCAACAGTTTCCCGTGTGTATCAAGAATGGCCCACCACCCAAAGGACATCCAGCCAACTTGACACAACTGTGGGAAGCATTGGAGTCAACATGGGCCAGCATCCCTGTGGAATGCTTTCGACACCTTGTAGAGTCCATGCCTCAACAAATTGAGTCTGTTCTGAAGGCAGCTCAATAAGATGTTCTTAATGTTTGGTATACTCAGTGTATAGCTACTATGTATGCTCCCTTGTACATGTGCACATTTTAAGCAAACACCAAGTTCACCTGTTTGAACTGGGATCAGGTATAAATAGGAACGAGAGACTTGACTAACTTTTTTAAATCAGTAAGTGGTGTTTATGTTTTATTTAAGATTCCAAATGAAGCTATTGGAACGAATGAACTTGCTACTCCAACTGCCCGGCACACGGATGAGAGTAAATTATATAACATTTTAAGTCATGACTGAGTTTAAAGTAGCACAGGTTATTTTCAAGATATAAGAGAACATTTTACTTCTCGTCAGTCGTGTGACATAGGGCCTACTTTCGGTAAGGCGCTTATGTGTACCCCTATATAGTTGATGTGCTCCTGCCATGCATTATACAGTGGTAGCTGAATTCAAACTGGAGAGTTGGCACATCAATGTGTTGGGTTGCAGGTTTAAGTTCAGAAGGTAAGATTCAACTAATTTGCTCATGAAAAACAGAATATAAGCCCAGTTTCTCAGACTCTTGTTTTTTATATTTCTATTAAATCGTCTTAAAGTTCCACCGTAATCTGCCCCTCTTTCAATCATATAGACATTGCCTGAATAACACATGGAATGTTCCAGCTTTCCCCCAAAGTTACAATGATGCCCGTTAACTTACAGAGGCTTAACAAGAGTGATTCAGACTTATCCCCGCTAGGGGTTTTAATGCTCTGTTTCCCTGATCTAACACTGCAGGACCAGAACAATGTGTTTCTGTCCCAAATGGGGGGGGGGGGGAGTAGTGCACTACATAGGGAATAGGGTGCCGTTTGAGACACAGCCTAGCCTGTAAATCTTGGACACGAGAAAATGATTAGCGGCGCCTGACAGGCTTAATGCGGATCACTCACTGCCAACCAGGACGTTTACAGGCCTGGGCAATAGAGGCCCTTTCAGAACCCAATACTCTGTAGACGCTCATTAGCAGCACCATTAGCAAACAGTGACCCCAAATGAAGGAGCACCATGAGGTAGCTACTTATGGTGCTCTCATAAAGATTGGTGAAATAGTGTCTCTGCTCGATTGAGCATGTACAGAATATACAATGGGGTCATATATGCATTGGCTTTATGCCCATATACCTTTTAGGTTGTTGTTGTTTTTTACTTCAGGGAAAATATCTTAAATGCAGCAGCTCTGTTGGGGAGCAGTTGAATGCCTGCGTAGTGCATAGGGTCGCTTGGTCATTCTGAAAGAGGTTTGGCTCCCTATCAAGTGTTCTCAAATTGCCCGTTTCTTGAGCAGAACCTATCGCAAATCAAATAGCATCACTCTTAAATTATCAGCCAGCTAGACTAGTCTGATGATTAACTGCCCATCGGAGCTGGAATATGCATGCACTCAAAAGTAAACAAGGTGAACTTCTTCAGTTTTCAGCAGAGCTAATATATTGAAGAGATCCCAAGAGTTTATATAAGAGGCTTCCTCCTCACATTTGTTTGGCTTGTGCAACACTGTACCAGTAAATTATCCATGTATTTTCCTCCTCCACAGCAGGCAGTTTCATAGACACTAACAATGACATCACTGCCATTATCTTTGTGTTCATGATGAGGGAAAAGTAGAGAAATTAGATGAGGTAAACAAGCTGTCCCCAGGGTGCTGTGAGACGGCTCTGTTTACGATACTGCACCGAGATGATTACTAGGGGTCTAGTAATACTTGGCTCAAATAAACCATAATGCATCCAGAGGAATTTAAACCTTGTCTTCTTCTGTGGTGAGGCAATGTCTTGGTGAGCTCATCCTCTGAGTTTTGATGCTATTAGAGACTGGCTGGCTGCATGTTTCCTCTTTATCTTATCCCCGGGCCCCGGTCGTGTGGCTGTGTTGTGCTTGTGATACTCTGTATCACCTGAAATACCAGTCATAGTCATAAACAAGGCCCAAGTTAAACTGGACTTCACCACTGGCACACGTGAGACTCTGGCCACCACATGAGCTGCATTCGACCCTCATTTGTGTGAAAAGAAAAAACTTCATATGGGATAAATCCCTCTTTAGAGGTTGTTTTTCTCTTTTCAATCCATTGAGAGTGACCTGAGGTAAACTGGCCCAATGGCAGGGCAGTCAATCCTGTGAACAACGTGGGGAATGTCCAGCTAGCTGGGGGCAGGAAAAGACCGTGTTGATCCCAGGCAAACACCAGCGGGCAACACAGCCCCTGACCCAATGTTGAAATATCCCATTCTGTACAAACAGTTCACACTTTTACAGAGGGAAAACAAATTCTCCCCAGTCTACCGTTTCTTTTTCCGAAGGGGAGTAATTTATCATGCTCAAAACATATCCTCCAGCCTAGGGTCCGTTTGCACATAGGGGTCAGGAGTCACTCACGACTGGGGACATTGGCAACAGCAGAGTATCTGGACCAGCAGCGCAGACATTTATCTTGCTACTCAACGTTTGGGGGATATAAATGTCTCAGTGCGAGCCACAGAGAGGCTGAAGATATTTTGTCAGGCTGATATGTTGACATATAGTTTGTGGGCCGAAGCCGAAGGTGAAGTTGATCGATCCCCGTCGAGGGAGGAGCAGATCTTTTGTATATGACAGTAAAACATTCTTATGACGATTAAAAAATGTGTTGGTACCTTCAATTCTTGTACATTTTCTCAAAAAATGTATATTTCAACTCTGTCTGCTCAGGCAAATTTGACGAAATGCTAAACTCTGAACCAATCCGAACATACCCCTCCTGATGAAGGCAGCTAATGGCTTCTCTATACGATGTAAATACACCCTCTTGTGAAAACGCGAGCTGCTGTCTGATGAAGAAGAACATGTATAGCTAGCTCCCAAAGACTGAGATAAGATAAACATTTGTTTTCGAGTGCACTTGAAATATGCAGCATGTAATACGAATTGTCTTTATCATATGAAGAGGGAACTCCATTGACCATTTAGACATTTTATTGAAAGCTATCCAATGTTACAGTTTGACTAGCCTAGCCAGCTACTGTAAATGTCAATTTGTGTTTCATTAGCTATCTCTCTGTCTGTGAATTACATTTTTGAATCATGTTTTGGCATGATTATATGTCTCATTTCAAGTAACTAGCTGCAGACTGAAAGAAACATTCAATCATATACTTTGCATAGAAACCCAAAGCATGTACTGTAGATAGGGAATAGGATAGGGAATGCCATCCTTTGGAGAGAGGCATGATCCAACCTTGTTGTTATTAAAGCAGGCTACTGGTCACACACCTGTCTCTTATACACATCTAGATGTGGAGAGAGGCATGATCCAACCTTGTTGTTATTAAAGCAGGCTACTGGTCACACACTCAGCACTCATAGATAGTTGAGCAATATTTAATCCAATTTGCAGTCACACCTGGCACACCACACTTAGCCTTGCAAAGATGTATGTGTGTGTGTGTGTGTGTGTGTGTGTGTGTGTGTGTGTGTGTGTGTGTGTGTGTGTGTGTGTGTGTGTGTGTGTGTGTGTGTGTGTGTGTGTGTGTGTGTGTGTGTGTGTGTGTGTGTGTGTGTGTGTGTGTGTGTGTGTGTGTGTGTGTGTGTGTGTGTGTGTGTGAAATACAATTGTCTCTCAAAACAGTTGTACAATATGCTCTGCAATAAGTTAACCAGAGTTTGATTTCTAAACCAGATGAGTTCTCAAAAAGCAGCTGCTGAATACCATGGTGGGCATGCATAATGCCGGAGTCATTGGACTATAAGGTATGGAGAATGATAAAGAACCTGTAGGATTATAGGAAAAAAACAGTTGGGAAATAAATGTTTGAGTTTCAAATACTAAATGTTCAGTGAATATGAGTATATTTAGATGGTTGAAAGGATTAACTTTCCTACTAACTAAGTTGACGGTTCCGAATTCTTGCCAATCCATTCATTATTCTACTAACTATGATGAGTGTGAGACATGTTTCCATAGTGTGCGTTTCCTCCATATACATTCGAACAAAGAACACCATCACAAATAGTGTTTCACCAGTTATTTTGTATGGAGAGAAATACCAAAGGTGTCTCGGGCTGTATTTGAAGTATCTAAACATAGTGTAACGTACCAATCAATGTTACTACAGACCTTGGTTTGATTCCAGGCTGTATCACAACTGGACGGGATTGGGAGTCCCATAGGCTGGCGCACAATTGGACCAGCAACGTCCTGGTTAGGGCTTGGCACGGGTAGGCCGTCATTGTAAATAAGAATTTGTTCTTAAATGAAGTGCCGTGGAGGGCACAATCTCACAGTGTTGCAGTACAGAGATGAGAGCTTTACCATCTATGCCAAAAGCCTGGGCCTCTGATGGAGACTGTACATTTTTTCCTCAACGCATGCATCAGCATTCCCTTTCTCTCTAGGACCATTTGTATTATTTTCTACATTGTAGAATAATAGTGAAGACATCAAAACTATGAAATAACAGATATGGAATCATGTAGGAACCAAAAAAAGTGATAAACAAATCAAAATGTATTTTATATTTCAGATTCTTCAAAGTAGCCACCCTTTGCCTTGATGACAGCTTTGCAAAAGTAGCCACCCTTTGCCTTGATGACACCAGCCCCCATACCCCCCCACCCACCCTATTTTACACCGCTGCTACGCTCTGTTGTTATCATCTGTGCATGGTCACTTGAATACTTTAATAACTCTACCTACATGTACATATTACATCAACTAACCGGTGCCCCCGCACATTGACTCTGTACAGGTACCCCCCTGTATATAGTCTCGCTATTGTTATTTTACTGCTGCTCTTTAATTACTTATTACTTTTATTTCTTATTCTTATCCATTTTTTTAACTGCATTGTTGGTTAGGGACTCGTAAGTAAGCATTTCACTGTAAGGTCTACTACACCTGTTGTATTCGGCGCATGTGACTAATAACATTTGATTGGATTTGATTTGATTCAATATTATTCTACAATGTAGAAAATAGTAACAATAAAGAAAAACCCTTGAATGAGTAGGTGTATCCAAACTTTTGACTGGTACTGAAGCTGACCAATGAAGAGAGAGACAAGTGCCTTAGCAAATTGCAATTTCTAGCTTGTGTGGTCCAGAGACGAGGGACAATATAATTCTCCCCACTGCATGTTACAATAGTACAATTACTTGTTTGTCACGTTAAACTGATTCTACATTGTATTTAGTCTTCGAGATGCTCAAACAAGCACGTGTAGCCGTAGTTGGTATTCTTCAACTCTGAAATGCACTAAACTGTGTAAGACAAAACCCACAAGGAAATGACAATAGGCAAATGCATATGTCCTCTCAATGTGTACAGTGCCTTCAGAAAGTATACGTTCCCCTTGACTTATTCCACATTTTGTTGTGTTATAGCCTGAATTATAATTGATTAATATTAAATATACACATAGTGTAGATAATGACAAAGTGAGAACACGTTTTTAGAAATGTTTGCACATTTATTGAAAATGTAATTCAGAAATATCTCATGTACATAATTCTTCGCAGCCTTTTCTAAGATACTCCAAATTGAGCTCAGGTGTATCCAATTTCCTTTGATCATCCTTGAGACGTCACTACAACTCCACTTGTGGCCAATTCAATTGTTAGGACATGATTTAGAAAGAACTTGGTCAGCGAGTTGACCAAGAACCGAATGACCACTCTGACAGAACTACAGAGTTCCTTGACTGAGATGGGAGAACCTGTCAGAAGGACAACAGTTTCTACAGCACTTCACCAATCTGGGCTGTATGGGAGAGTGGCCAGACAGAAGCCATGCCTGAGAAAAAGGCACATGACAGCACGCCTGGAGTTTGCAAAAAGGCATGTGAAAGAGTCTAAWGTAAAAGATTGTCTGGTCTGATGAGACAAAAATGTAACTCTTTGGCCTGAATACAAAGTGCTATGTCTGGAGAAAACCAGGCATAGCTCATCACCCATCTGACACCATCCCTACCATGAATAATGGTGGTGGCAGCATCATGCTATGGGATGCTATTCAGCGGCAGGGACTGGGACACTGCTTGATCACCTCCGAAGGAATCCGGAAGTCCCCGAAGTGTGCACTTCCGAGGAGAGCCGAAGACACTCGATTTCCCTCAAGAATCATCGGCGACGAGTGAGTCGGTTACTCCTGAGCCTATGCAACTGGGCAGAGCTGGACTATCGCCTAGGGAACGTTCCCATAGGCTGAGCTGTTGTCTGTACTGTGGGGCTGCGGGACATTATATAGCCACCTGCCCGGTTAAGAGACCTATTTATTTTGTAGGTACAAGTACTCAGGTGAGCCAGACTAGGAATCCTCTAATTCCCATCACCTGCGGGTTTCAGGAAATCATAGTGAGGCTATACAGCTTCTCCTCATTGAGTCCCCCCATGTTCCTGTTGTTTTGGGATTTTTTGGCTCCAAAAACACAACCCCATTATTGACTGGACCACGAGTTCAATCCTGTGTTGGAGTCTGTTCTGCCATTCCCATTGCCTCAAAGCAGCGCAGCATTCCCTGAGACGTCCTCCTTAGGGCTTAAATCAAGTCTCGGATTTCTCTGCCGTCCCCGCAGAGTACCATGACCTCTTGGAGGTCTTCAGCAAGGCACGGGATACTTCTCTTCCCCCGCATCATCCCTAGGATTGTGCCATTGACCTTCTCCCAGGCACCACGCCGCCTCATGGTCGGCTATATTCCCTCTCCGGCCCGGAGACCAAGGCCATGGAGGAGTATATTGAGTACTCTCTGGCTGCGGGAGGCATCCGTCCTTCTGCATCCCCTGGAGGACCAGGGTTTCTCTTTGTGGAAAAGAAGGACAAGACCCTGCGTCCGTGCATTGACTACCGGGGCCTTAATGACATAATGATCAAGAATCATTACCCACTACCTCTACTCGGCTTACGAACCTGTCTGGAGGCTACCCTCTTCTCCAAGCTGGACCTTCGAAATGCCTACCACCTGGTTCGAATACGCAAAGGGGATGAGTGGAAGACAGCCTTCAACACTGCCAGTGGACATTATGAGTACCTGGTCATGCCGTTTGGACTCACCAATGCCCCCGCTGTCTTCCAGGCCCTGGTAAACAATGTGCTCCGGGACATGTTAAATCGTTTTGTGTTCGTCTACCTCGACGACATCCTGTTTTTTTACTGTTCTGCCCAAGAGCATGTCCTCCATGTTTGACAAGTCCTTCAGCGCCTCCTGGAGAACCAGTTATTTGTGAAAGCGGAGAAATGCGAGTTCCACCATTCTAGCCTCTCCTTTCTGGGATATGTCATCGCTGAAGGAAATGTCCAGATGGACCCGGAAAAGGTGAAAGCAGTAGTGGATTGGCCCCAACCTACGTTCAGGGTGCAGCTACAACGTTTTTGGGGGTTTGCCCATTTCTACCGGCGTTTCATTCGAGGCTACAGCACCCTGGCGGCCCGACCTCTGCACTCACCTCTCCCAAGGTACCATTCACATGGTCCCCAGTGGTTGACAGAGCCTTTGTGGACCTGAAGCATCGGTTCACTACAGCCCCCATCCTCGTCCATCCGGACCCGTCCCGTCAGTTTGTGGTTGAGGTCGATGCTTCTGATGTTGGAATGGGGGCTATCCTGTCCCACCAATCCGCCAAGGACCAAAAGCTCCACCCCTGTGCCTTCCTGTCCCATTGTCTCAACTCTGCAGAAAGAAACTACGATGTGGGTAACCTAGAACTCCTGGCGGTCAAGATGGCACTGGAGGAGTGGAGACACTGGCTGGAGGGAGCAGAACATCCGTTTTTGGTTTGGACCGACCACAAGAATTTGGAATATCTCAGCACAGCCAAGCGCCTTAACTCCAGGCAGGCCCGTTGTGTCTGTTACTCACCAGATTCAACTTCACCATTTCTTATCACCCAGGGTCCAAGAATGTTAAACCTGACCCCCTCTCTCGCCTGTACAGTCCCGCTGCCACATCCTCTGACTCCGAGACCATCCTCCCTACCTCATYCCTTGCGGCTTCTGTGGGCTGGGAAACCCTGGTTCGCAAGGCAAAACATTTCCGGTTGTTCCAGGTCCTGGAATGGGCTCATTCATCCGGGCTTAACCTGTCATCAGGGTTCCCGTCGAACCCTGACCTTCCTTCGACAATGTTACTGGTGGACAACAATGGTTCCTGATGCCTCTGCCTTCGTCACCGCATGCACCTTTTGTGCTCAGAATAAGACTCTGCGGCAAGCCCCTTCCGGCCTCCTTCAGCCACTACCTGTCCCTCATCGTTACTGGTCCCATATCTCCCTGGACTTTTTCACTGGGCTCCATCCGTCTGATGGCAACACCATCATTCTGCCGGTAGTGGACCGATATTCCAAAGCCGCCCATTTCATTGATCTCCTCAAACTACCCTCTGCCAAAAAGATGGCCCAGCTCATGGTGCAGCACGTCTTCAGGATCCACAGACTCCCGGTGGACATTGTCTCCGACCAGGGTCCTCAGTTCTCGTCTCAGTTCTGGAAGGCATTCTGCACCCTTATTGGGTCGTCGGCCAGCCTGTCCTCCAGATTCCATCCCCAATCCAACGACCAGTCGGAGTGAGCAACCCAAGACCTGGAAATAACCTTAAGATGCCTCGTCTCGACCAACCCCACTACCTGGAGCCGACAACTGGTCTGGGTGGAGTATTCCCGGAACGCGCTGTTCGGCCACAGGACTCTCCCCTTTCGAGTGCACCATGGAGTATCAGCCTCCGCTCTTCCCAGAACAAGAGCAGGAAGTCAACATACCCTCGGCACAGATGTTCGTTCGCCGCTGTCGGCATACCTGGAGAAGAGCCCGGGGCGGCGCTTCTCAAGACCAACTTCAGGTATCGTTGACAAGCGGACTGCCGCCGGACTCCATCTCCTCGCTATCGCATTGGACAGAGAGTATGGCTATCCACACAGGACCTGCCCCTTCGGGCGGAGTCCCGCAAACTTTCCCCCCGTTTCATTGGCCCTTTCCCCATCTCTAGAGTCCTTAGTTCCACTGCTGTTCGTCTTTTGTTACTCCGTACCCTCCGTATTCACCCTACGTTCCATGTGTCATCGATGGCCATCCGGCATACACGGTGAGACGCCTCCTGAGTGTTCGACCGCGTGGCAGGGGTTTTCAGTACCTGGTTGACTAGGAGGGTTATGGCCCGGAGAAGAGGTGCTGGGTCCCCGCTAGAGACATCCTGGACCCAGCCCCCACCGCCGGCACCCCGGTCAACCTGGTATGCAGCAAGGTAGGATGGCAGGTGGCGTCCCTGGGGGGAGGGTACAGTCACACCCTGATATGTTTCACCTGTGCTTYTCTCCACCCCCCTCCAGGTGTCACCCATCTTCCCCATTATCCCCTGGCTATTTATACCTGTGTTTTCTGTCGGTCTGTGCCAGTTCGTCTTGCTTGCCAAGTCAACCACCGTTTTTTCTCTCAGCTCCTGTTTTTCCCAGTCAATCTTTTTCTCGTCCTCCTGATTTTGACCCTTGCCTGTCCTGATTCTGAGCCCGCCTGCCTGACCACTCTGCCTGCCCCTGACCTCGAGCTTGCCTGACGCCCTGTACCGTTTTGGACTCTTTCCTGGCTATGAACTCTTGCCTGTCCCCGACCTGCCTTTTGTCTATCCCTTGGATTATAATAAATACCAGAGCTCAAACCATCTGCCTCCTGTGTCTGCATCTTGGTCTCGCCTTGTGTCGTTATACTTGGTTGATCTCTGGGAGCAGGACACGGGAGGGCTGAATAGATAATCTGAGACAAAAGTGAGAGACAAGTAATATACAAATAAATCATCACAGCAAAGGAATGTAGTTTGTGATCTAGAAAATGAACATCTTGCCAGTCTGAGGCAACGTGCTCTGCAATCATCCTACTCCATCTATTGGCAGGTATAATGTGGCATTTCTTGTCAGTGTGAAGGAAATTAGTGGGTCCTGCCTTGAAGACTGTATTAGATTTTCACTACTTGTCCTATAGATTTTTGTGGTCTTAAATTAGTAGATGGAATAAATTGATAGCTGAAACACTCCTTGTTCCGGAATTACATGCTAACTAGTGATAAAGCTATCAACTCCTGCTAGCTAGAAACAGAACTACTTAACTATCTAGCAAATGAGCAACATTACTAAGGTTGATGTGCTCTAAATTGGGAGTCATTTTACAGCTTGAATTGATGGTATCTCGTTTCTATAACTAAATAGTTAGATTACAAATAAAGAAAAAAGACTTTACCTGATAGCTTATCAGACGGAGATCTCTCTCTCGTTTTGGTCTAGACTCTGGCCTTTACATGAGCTGTCAAATACTTTGGTCCTTCACAGACTTTACAGTGCATTGCTTTTTTCCTTGAAATATCTTGAAAATGTTTTTGGGAGTTGTCTGTTTTGTTTAGTTTGTGTTCATAGTCGCAAGCATCGAGAGATTATAAAGAGAACGATGCACATTCTCCCTCACGATCTATTGTGCAATCTGATAGCTGAACAGTATGCTCATGATGTGGTCAGTGACATCTTCCTGGGTGTGCCATGCATTGAACAGAGATGGAGATGATAATGTACCTCACCCTACCTCATCCTATTGTCAGGCTGGCTGTTTTGCTTTCCCAGCACAAGCAGAAATGAACGTGTTAGCAGATTTAGGCCTGATTAGGGCCCTTCCCACCCAGGTCAGAGGGAGTCTGAACTGGGCCAAGCTATCAGGCCCATCTGGGTCAGCACACGACTAGTGAGTCAACTCTAAAGAGAGGATAATATTATCATGGTCAGAAAACACCTGACAGAAATGCAGTTACTGGTTCCCACACTTGACCAGCTGACCACTGCCAGTCAGGGTCGAATCAGAGGAGATCCACTTTCCTGTGAAATGGTTCTTTGTAAGCGTGTGGTTTCAGAAGTATTGCAATATGGCAGAAAGGGGAAAGAGACGGTCATGATTCAAGGGTCATGTTATATTTCCTGTGTACTGCAAGCTTCAAGTTTGTGTGGCTGTGAGCCTATTATTAACTCCATTATAAAAGTGCTTACCGGTATGTTAAATTATTTTATTTTTTATTATCAACCCACACAGCAACCTGTACATGGGTTACGGAGGGGGGGGGCTGTTACAACTGAGTCTTTCTGTCTTGTCATTCATTTTAGTGTATGACACACCACATAAATCACAACTATAGAATGCAACATATGCATGGTCACTTCCGTCTGACCCAAATGACCTCATCAGAATACCCACTCCATGACATCACAGACGCTTAAAGAAGCGTCTTAATCTACAGAATGTGACCCCAAGGGCACCGTTTGCACTTCTGATACTGTCCAATATAGATGGAAGGCTACCATTATTCTGGCCACAGCTGCTCCAGAGAGCTGGTCTTACAAAAGGGCCATACAGCTCTGAACTATATTTATAACTAGCCAGGCTTGTTTGGTATCCACGACACTCTTCAGTGAGGTCTGCAGGATAGCTCCATGCAGGGTGCTCATCATGACTGCTGTTTTTATTGAAGATTGCGGCTGGCTTGGGAGGGCGAGTCACTACTGCCTCCATGCTTTGAGACCTCCGTGCTTTGTTTACAGTACCTGTTGCTTGGTGCTCATAGGCTGCTATAGAACGTAGTCAATAATAGAATAACATAGAGCAGGCCCCCCGGGAACGAATAATACATTTGGAGAGGATGATGTCAAATTGTTTTAAGCTCCTTATTGATGTAACAGCCCCTTCTCTTTGTTTTCTCTCATTATTTTTATCTGCTACGGTCTTCATTTATAAGCACATCTCCTGGATGGTCCTTGCAGCCTCATTTCCGCAGACCACAGGGGCCTACGTCAAAACCCACATGCACACACACACACACACATACATACCCCCGCAGCCCCACATTCACACGCCCTCGCAGCCACACACAGACACTCACTCAGAAACACAAACACACTCACTCTTTCAGAAACACTTGTCTCCCAACGCTAGCTGGCCGTTTGGAGCACAAGTCTCCTTTTGCGTCATCATGCCACACACAGACTAACCCAAAATGATGGAGGGCCGGGGCCGTGAGCAGGGCAGACAGAACGACACCCTCGTAAAGCAGGGAAACCCAAACACACAGGGTGTGGGTGTACAGTCAGTGGTGTTCCTCTCTGCCAAGGACAGACTGTTCACCACAATCAGGATGTAGAAAGGTGGTTGGGCCGGAAGCTGGACATTGTTATTTGAATTTGTACTATTAGCCTCATACACAAGTTGTACATACACTTTTAGAAAAAGGGTTTGAAAAGGGTTCTTCGGCTGTCCACATAGGAGAACCCTTTTTGGCTCCACGTAGAACCCTTTTGGGTTGCATATAGAACCATCTGTGGAAAGGGTCCTACCTGGAAACCAAATGGGTTCTACCTGGAACCAAAAATAGTTATTCAAAGGGTTTTCCCATGGGGACAGCCAAAGAACCCTTTTAGGTTCTAGATAGCACCTTTTTTTCTGAGAGTGTACTGTATTGATTATGATGTACAGTAGCTAACAGTGAAATAACCTGCCACAGCAACCCTTGTAGTTTACTTCTGTTGATTAAGTTCATCTCTAATGCAACAGGTGCCAGGGAGATTAGCATTATTAGAATGTGCAATATCAGAATGGGCTGTACATTACTCACATATTGAGTAAGACTGAGCCACATCTCTGATTCAGAGGGATTGGGTTAAATGCGGAAGACACATTTCAGTTGAAGGCATTCAGTTGTACAACTGACTAGGTATCCCCCTTTCCCATTTCTATGACCTACATATTTAAATTATAATTGTTAACCTGCCACCTGCTTTGAACATCAAGACTGAGGCATAATGAATTGTATTCTTAATGCAATAAAGGTCAGAGGTCATTATTGTGTTCCCTCACTAAGGAATCGTTAGTCTAATCAACATCACCTTGCTCTATTGATCTGTGCATAACTTATCATACACAACCTCCTTAAAACTATCCATTTCATACGTTTACCCTCAAGTTGTCATTTTTGGAAATGCAACACATGTCGAGAAAACAAAATAGTACATTCTTAATAGTGCTATTAGAAAGCAGGCCTATCCCAGCTAGCACATAATGTTCTGACAACCATACATTTCCTAGAGCTTGGTGAGAGCGTGGTTGTGGTTATTTCCTTACAACCTTCCCCACAACGTTCTGGGAAGGGTGCAGAATAGGTGCTTGGCTTTGGAACATTCTCAGCAAGGGAACTGACAAATATAGGGGTAATAAACAAGTGATGAGTGAGTCAAGGTGAGTCCAATATCGCTGATGCGCGTGACGAGGAAAGGCAGGTGTGCGTAATAGATGGTAGGAGTGAGTGATGCAGGGCAGCCTGGCGCCCTCAAGCGCCAGGGGGAGAGGAGCGGGAGCAGACGTGACATCGTGCTTGGCTTTGCCCACCTCTTTGCTTGTTATGCCCACTATGCTTCATTTGCTCCCACTGTAAATGACAGATATTAACTATCTTGGGTTAGTTATAAATATCTTTGGTTCTACTAGATACTCAATGGCATTCTCTGAGCCGCCATGTGCTGATGAAGATTCCGTCTAATGTGCATTAGATGTAACCTGATGTAACCATTACACAAATGCATGTGCAGTTTGCCAGTTAACAATAAAGAAAACTGAATTGCAGCGCATCTGTTTATCATGTTATGTGAATAACTGACATGAGAATTTATGAAGAATGACAACTTTTCATTTAATTTTTTAAAAAATTTTAAACTTTCAACAACAGAATTCAAGTGATTACTAATTAGAAAAATGTAAATACGTTAAAATCTCCAGTATCATCACAAAGTCTATTTTGCAAAATTATGAAATGTACTTTGTGATGATACTGAAGACTATACCATGTATACTTAGTATTGCTTACTGTGTTTGGCCTAAGATGCAGAGGTCTACAGTCTGCCCTGTACTGTAGATAATCATACCATTCTGCAATGAATAGACGGCAGACAGGGTATAGGCAAGGATGGTCCACCATGCAAACAGGATGTTCTGGTCCTGCATCTTCTGGTGACCTATAGAAAACAGTACAACAATGATAACCTCCCAGAAAAACTTTCAGGGAACCATAGTAAAACATTCCCAGAACCTCTCTGCAACTAAAAAAATGAACGTTCCCAGTAAAGGCTATATTTTTCCCTTCCGTTTTCAGAACGTTTCAAAAATGTTAATTTTTACCTTGTTCCCAGAATCAATGAGAAACCAAAAACATACGTTCTCACAACTTCCAATGAACCAAATGTGCTAGCTAGGATAGTTCTGTCTGTGCACAAGACTAAAGATAACAAACACCCCAAGGTATTCTGCAGTGGGCAAACAAAAGTCTGCAGTAGTATGGTTCCCTGCTAAACAGGCTCTCCCTTGTGAGTGTCATTCTCCCTCTTGTTTTCTCCTAGAACAAGGAGCCAGAGCCAGGGCAGCAGACAGGAGATGTGTCCTGTGTGGACTTTTTTATTCAGAACATACTGTTACAAGGAGAGCCAGATCCTGGCTGGCTCCCAAGCGCCAGAGTTAGTATATTTAAAACATAGCTAAGTTTAGATTCACCCCCTCACATACATGAACTAGCCGTACATTTTTTTTTCTCTCTCACTTGCCATCTTTTGCGATAATTCGAGGAGTGGTCTCTTTAAGTTTTTCCACACAGCATGATTTGCATACATTACACTGTATTGAATGAATTAGCTCACACTAGCTAGTCTTTGATGTATATGATGTGTTAAAGGGTGTGGAGAGCTTAGCTAGATGTTTTTAAGGGTCTCTGTCAGGGTAATTCTTTGTAATCTCATATCTCAGTGCTGACCCCATTGTAAACCTCCCTCCTTGAGCAAAGCTCTGATCATGCCTGTCTGTCATAATTGCAGTCTAGCGAGCTCTTGGGCGGACCTTGAACTGTGCAGTTCCCGTAAAAGGAGGAAATACCACCTATGGGCAGTCCACTCAAAATGCCCCGCACCTGCAAAAACATACTGTTCATTCCGTTGAGTGCAGACGCCCTGTGAATACCGGCAAATCACTTGTGCATAATATACTTTTTTGAGGGGAAAAGCACACTTGGACGCACACACAAGCACAGAGAGCAAAACGTTTTATTCTTTCACACATTCACACATCTTGTTTTCTTTGCCTGAAATCAAAAAGCAAAACCACCATGTCTCTTCTCCCCCTGTCCCAGACTCTATAGGCAAGGCAGAGGGCGAGGCTAATAAGCAAAATTTGCTTCATAGGGAAACATCTCTGGTGGTGGCCTCTGGACTGCCTTGTATTGCTGTAAATGCCAACATATCTGCACCTCAGCACCTGACCACACATGTTTCTCAGGCCCAGTCTGCCAACTGCTGCCTGGCCTTCTGGACTGCCCGGCAGGCTCTGTTTAGTCAGAGGCTTTGTCTCATGTATACTGCCTACAGTCACATCATAGACAGAAGAAAACATCCATTAAGAAGGATGCACAGAATACCAGGATGAATGAAAGAGGTAGTATTTGGAACAACATACTGTAGCTGAAGCATGTGACATGAAATAAAAACTTGTGGACCCATTCATGCCCAACAACTCAACACGGTCCTTGGGAACAGGTGTTTTGTTTGTTTTCATTCTCACCTTTTAGTACTGAGATGCTTGATCAAACCATGGCTGAATGTAACTGAAAATAAAGATCTATAGTTTGTTAAATGAGTCCTGACTCCTTGTTTTACTTAGATGTTTTCATTTTTATAGTGTGCGTATGTTTTTTTTATAATATCCGTATGTTTTATAGGGTGAAACCAGGTGTAAAGATATACATAAACTGTCTATATTTGTTCATGCTTCCTTTATGGAGGAGAGGGTTACAGTATAGCCAAATTTGTTCTTAAGAATGTGAAATGGAGCACAAAGAGCTACAAAATACATAAGCTTGCAATTACCATTCCTTGGCAGACCTGCACTTATAATGTCTGGAACCTCGACATAAAATTAAAAGCTCATTACTGTTTCTCATTGATTTTGCTTCGCTTTTGTTTTTTTCTTATGTCTTTCTCCTCAAGGCCCACTGTGACCACTTAAAGTCCTTGGGTCTGTCTGGTTTTATTTCCAAAGTCTCCTTTTTCTGTTACAGCTGCGATTCGAAAACTCCCTGCTGCTCGCGACGTTGCCAAGTAACTTCTTTATTTTAGTGGGAGGACTGGAGGGGGCTGTGCTCTGACAGGGGCCGGTCAGCAGGGATGGAGAAGCATACAGATTGAGGTGGGATTCTGGGGAAAGGCGTTCCCCCACTAAACGCCATGCAGCCAGTGCTGCTATGGGACGTTCTCACCCACCCAGAGGAAACCAGTGCATGTACCAGACCTCCAGAACCACCTTTGTCCAAATGATCAACCCCTGGCTGACTGTGTCTGTGATACTTTCTCTGGGACCTCTTTCCCTCCTCAACATTTCCCCTTCAGCAACAACTCATAGGGCAGGGAAGGGTAGATAGCTAGTCCTCCCTTTGTGGCAGCTGGTAGGTTTATGGTGAGATAAGTCAACACGGCATGGTGAGTTGAGAAAAGGGTTCAAAGAGACTTATGTGTTTGCTCCATGACTATCGTCATACCGCACGTCACTGAGGAGAAGTTAAAGAGAGGCTGAACCCCTAAGAGGAGTAGCACCCTCTGGGTAAAGGGTTCGACTTGGAACCCAATAGGGTTCTACCTGGAACCAAAAGAGTTCCACCTGGAACTAAAAAGGGTTCTTCAAAAGGTTCTCCTATGGGGATAGCCGAAGAACCACGTTAGGTTCTAGATAGCACCTTTTTTTCTAAGAGTGCACTATGTTTGGTGAAGGGAAAACCAAATACCAAAATGGCTGCAGTTGCTAAGGTGACAATGCACATTTGCCTTGGTCTATAATGACTACAATAGACCTGAAAATGGACAATGAAAATTCATCACCGCAGCATGTCATTATCCTTTTGTCACTCCAAAGGAAGTAGGAGAATTGATCAATTGAAACTGAATATGAGGATAGCTTCCAGTTGCATTTTGAGGATACAAAGACCCTCTTTAAAGCCTCTATTAAGCTCATTACCCAAAAGCTCTTATGTCCATTCCTCCACTCAAGGGTCCAACATGGTCAGATAAAGCACTATACCAAGAGCTGTTTCTAATCTCTGCTCCTCCAGTTCCAAAGCATTCCTTCCTGGGCATCCCCAGTGTTTCCCTCTCTACTTTGACATCATGACCCTTGACAGAGTGGAGTGGTGCAGACTGGAGGCTTCAGACCTGAACTGCCCCTGATGGACAGCTATGTGCCTCCTGCCTTCTGCCTCCTGGAAATTCCTCCCTGGATTAAGAGTTCCCAAGGTCCCCTAAACGGAGTTCAAGTGAGAGAGGTGTTGGAATGCCTGTCACTATAGCTGCATTCACACGCCAAACAGGACACCTCTCATGGCATCGGTCGCACAAACAGTCCCTCACTGTGCAATCCCCACAATCAGGTCTGTATGTCCATATACCGAGTCAGCACAGGCACGAGCCAGCACAGGAACGCTGAAGCTGAAACAGTTTACTTATCACACTATTTGACGTATTTTGGCTAAAGGAAAACGGTTTGTGGTTTTGATCGTTAGTAACCTGGACTGGTCTAAGGACTTCAAAAGACTAGTGTGACCTAGGCCTAGATTCAATCAGATCAAGTATTAACCGGCATCTGCTAAATGACTAAAATGTCAAATGTAAAGGTTTTACATACAGATCTCATATTATTGTATTAAAAAAATAAAAAATAAAAATTAAATAGTGATGCCACAAATGTATAATTAGTACATTTCTTTATAAAACAATGTTGCTATTTGTTACATTTAACTGTGTAAAACCTAGCAGTACCTCTTATTTCTCTGAGAGTGAGGCAGATATATAGTATTTTGTAAAGAAACATGATTATGAATCTCTCTGAAATGAAACCATCAAGTGATAGATTTTAAACAAATACATGTCTGTCATTGAACAACACCCGGCCATGATTAGATGGTGAAAAAAACACACCAATCTCTTTCATCATTTCTTTAAACAATAAAAGCTCATTTACCAACATTTCTGAAAGTGTATATATAGCATTTTGGAATTAAACTCTTCAATTACTTCAGAAGAATGCATCATTTCACACATTGTAAAACCCAACTGTAATTATTCTCTCTGTGGAGGTATTTCTAAATATCTGCTGTAAGCAAAAGTGTAGTCTCGCATAGCCGTACTTCCAAAATCACATCATTGTCACGCCTCCTTTGGATTAGGGAAGCCTGGTTCTTGATGAGGCTAGCAAAAGTGATGTTATGTAAGTTAAATGTTCATCCCAATAATGAGCAGCCAAATGGACTCAAGGCTATTGCCTTCAGTTTTCTCTTGACCAAGTTTATTGCTGGTGATGCTATCTGTCTGTATATCTCCTTGTTCTTTTTTGGTTTGTCTCTACACTGGGACTGAGCCAGCTGTCTGGTTATCTCTGGACTGGTACCCCATTCCTCCACCATCACCTCTCCACTTGGCTGTCTGCACATCTGGGCCTAGTGCCAGCGTGTCTCAGGGGCAAGATGAGTGCCACAGGCCAGCAGGCCAGCACAGGGCCTCTATCGTCTGCTACCGAACCCTGGGCCTGGGTCAATCCCGCATTCTGCTTACTCCTGCCCTGGAGGTCCCCTGGCATTCAATCATATGTCCTCTACTGCAGGGTCACTTTATCCTTCCTCTCATCTAACTTACGATATACCGTAACTCCTTTATGTTGATTTCTCCTTTGTGTTGACTTTAAGCCTATTTTAAGGATTTAAGCCTATCTTGAGTGGGCAAGCTGGGAAAATGACATAAATCTCATCCATGTGCGGCTAACTGTGTGCAAATTAAGATTTGTTTTGGAATAAAACTTTTATATAACTGTAAACATTCAAAAGCATTGTGTTCTTGCCAGGGTGATGGTTGAACGTCCTCCACCACAGTCCTAACCGCTGTGATTAAAGAGCCATTGCAGGAAGGCTAGTCACATCTCCAATCATGAACAGTCTGTAGGTGTACATATCAAATGCAAGACACATGGAGAATCAGGAAAATAAAAAGCCCAGAAAAAGCCCTGTAAATGCATGCTTCTATCATATTTTTTGTTATTTGTGATAATTAGTAAGTCATTATTTAATGGGGATAAATAGCTATCAGGATAAATTAGCTGTCTAATTAGATATTGGGTCTGCCTTTGATATGGTTTGCTTTGATCCAGATCGTGTGCAAGTGCTGAAAGCTGTGTTTATACTGCGGGTGCAGCCGGGCTATCGAGGGCCTCCTCAACTTTCAGGACTAGATTTGTGGGGGCCCGCTGCGTGCCCTTTGACTAACAGGTGATGTCACATACCTTGAGTGATGAACTGCTCCCTGAAACCAAAGCATTTCATTCAATCCTGTGGACACACTAAGTGTTATTAAAAGGCATAAATTGTATAGTTTTGCCGGGCCTTGCAAAGAAAATACCTGTGAAAATAGGTTGTGGTCAGAATGTAGGTCTGCCACGCAGGACACACTCTCTTTTAACACATAATGTATCACACGCCACGCACAAGTTACATAAGCCTGTCACACGAGGTCCATTGATAAAATGTACTGCATGCATAAAGCGTCCGTTCAGGCCTGTCACATTAGAAAAACAGTATGGTTGAAACATTGTTTTAAAAACAACCAGTGGATGGGCCCAGTGTCTGTACAGCATGACTTCTCCTAACCAAAACCACATGGTTTATAGTAAATACTCTCCATGAAATAAAGGAGGCCCTCCGCTCTGATAGTCTGGGTCCCAAAGGCTGAACAGTGGAGCTATTGTTGAAGACATGAGGCAGACTGGCTGGAGTAGGAGTATGACAGACAGGTGACAGACACTCGCCATGTGTTGGGCAGTTTTAAGCTCAGAGCCCCAAGTGAATCACTTCCAGACAGATGCCTTTCAGTGGTTCATTCATTACCCCAGCAGCCAGACAATGAGACATTGGATCCAGGTCAGTATCCGCTAGACTCATCAGTCTTCTACCTCCGTGGTTCTCCCTTGTCTGCCAAGGATGTCCAGATTCCAAATAGGACATGTCATTATGTGCTGTTATATAACAGCTATTTTCTTATCACAGATAAGCAAACCATGTAATTCAAAAACATCCTTATTTTTAAGTTAATTCCTGCTCTTATCCTTAATGGATGTGCCACGTGTAGTTTAGTGGGGATGATTTGATTGTACCCACTGCATAGTTACACGTTACAGTTGAAGTAGAGGTATTGTTCCTGTCTCATGTGATGCATGTTTATTTATACTTCAGTGTCTCCAACCATGTCTAAGAATGACAAAGCCCCTTCAAATGACAGGCTAATTTTAGAGCTCAACTGGTGCATGAGCTTCCTGTCCGATGAGAGTTGAGGGAGAGAGTTACAGTATTTTTACAGTTCCTGGGGGATGGAGACTGAGAGGGCAGAGGATAGCAGTACTATGTATTGTCTCTGTGTTACTGCCTGTCTACTGGTGTGGTCTCATGGGTCCTTTGCAGAATCCTCCATCACATGACTCCTCCAAGCTCAGGGGGAAGTAGAGAGGGATCGGAACGATTCTTTTATATCTGGTTAGATCTGTTTATAACTGTCTGAAGACTGCCCAGATCCTCTGGGATAGAGCCAGGTTGTATCCCAAATGACACCCTGTTCCCTATATAGTGCCCTATGGGCCCTGATCAAAAGTAGTGGACTCTGTAGGGAATAGGGTGCCATTTGGGACACAACCCTGGTTAACGTCCCCACCGGAGCTATAGGGACTGTATCAGATCATCTGTGTAATATGATCTGTACCACTCTATTGTGGCAGAGCAGCAGGGCAGCCTCAGATGACCTAGTTCAAGTATTAGTCTGGATATTCCACTGATATGTATCAGATATCACACTGTAGTCTATTCTACCTGACAGCTGATCTTTTTAATCTTCTCCTCTTAAATCGCAATGTTCTGTGCCCGTTTCACCAACGTACCACAGCTGCTGGCGGACAAACCTAACAGAAAACATTACCTTTTTTCCCCCCCAAAAGATACAGTATATCACAGATGCGAACATTTTGCACAGTTCACAGTCATTTTAAGGTGAGTCGGGCAATGTGTTTTCATCTCCGAAACGATTTCCTTTTATTTACCTATGACCCAATTGTATAATGAGCCTTCAATTGTGTGATACACGTCAACATCTGAGAGCAGCTCATGTTATTCCAGGCCGTTCCCTAGAAGGAACACAGTATTTCTCATTCACATTCCATCTTTCAGGTGTAGTGGAGGAATGCGCTAGGTGTAATTATGCAGGGAGAGGTTAGTGTATGCCTGCTCCAGAGTTCATACATCCTTTTCACCTCAGAATACGTTTTGATTAAATGTCAAATTCATTTGGGTATGAAAAGAAAGATGGATGGGGATAATTTTTGTATGAAATACAGAATCCATTAAATTTTCTGGGTAGTTTTGTCTGAAATATGGAAATATTTCTGTTCGACTTCTGGCTTGTTGTTCTACGATAGGTCGTCATACACAGACGTATGCAAGTCTGTATTCATTTTTCTGGTTGCAGGCATTTGACTATGATGTTGGCTATACAGTATTTGAATATGGCCATCAGATGAACTAAGCTTTCATTGCTATGTTGTGGCTGGCAAAAATAATATTGCTTGAGAAAGAATGAAACAATATATTTCATGTAACATCCAGAAGTTTCAGACTAAATGTTTTGGTCTGTAGTCGCGATCCTGATCATAGTTCTGAGGAATTTGAGCAAAGTCCAAAAATGTTTGACCTTGGTGTAGTACGTGACTTTCTAAACACTCTTTGAAAACTGGGTCAGATGCCCTGTGTTTGACAGATAATTGAACCATTGCTTTTTTCCCTCGTCATGACTTCCTTCTCATCCCACTGCAAGGTTCCAGTGTAAAAATGTTGTATTTTCCTTTGAGCATGGAGTTCAGAAATATTTTCATTGTGAACTTTTCCATGTTTTTGCATGCTGGAATTGCGAGAAGGTATGTTTTCCACTGTCTGTGACAGTGCTTTTAGGATCTACTGTACCATTTACCATGTAGCAAATGGTGAAGAGATAGGGCTTTGGTTATCTCTATCATAGTTGTGTCCTTTTGATTTTGTTGATGGAAACCAGTTTGGCAATCCTAAAATACCCTAAAATAGGACTACATCTTCAATTTGGGCAGATTGTTGATTTAAATGTAAGGAGCACTTTAGTACAGAGTATATCACAACGCCTGCCACTTCACAGTAGGCCCCAACAGCTGCATATACATCCATTTTACAAGGTCTGGATTTTTCACATATTATTGGTCTAAGGTTCTCCAAAAGTATAGAGGAAAAATACTTGAAAACACTATTAGGTCATCTCCGTTTACTGAATGTCATAAATCACATTGACTCAGTAAAGCCATCCCATAGAAACCATCATTGAATAGTACAGTAAGTGAACTGTGGAAAGCAATCTACATTTTGAAAATGGATTTTAGCTGAATGCACAAATAAAGTTTTTGCTCAATGTCTACTCATTACTGGTCTAAGTGTGTCTACGTGTTATTGGGCCTTTGACTTGAAAAACCTTTCGGGTGATGTTTAGTTAATTCCCCCCAAAAATCGAACTGTTATTCAGTGATGGAAACAGACCTCTCTCTTTTTAAACAACACCCGATACCAATAAAATGAGGTGTATTCCTCCTCATGCTACATAAAAGGAGTTTTCCACACTGGTATGTGGGTCTGGCAATAATTAAAGCAAAAACCCACCTATACCACAACCCATACGTCTCAGACCTCGTCCTTTATGGCACTGACTAACTGCATTATGGAAAATAGAGTTTAGCTTCGTAACTTCAGTGAGATGGAGTTCCTGGAGCATGCTTAATTTATTTGTGCCCCTGAAAAGGGGGTTATTCTCATTGAAATACATTGGCATGTTGGAACTCAGAAATCAATACCAGGAAATGAAAGCTTATGTGAACCACTGGGAAAGTTCCATGGGTTCACAAACCTCAAGGAGCCTGGGTTTCACTGCAGGAGCCAAAGGTATGAATTTAATAAGAAAAGAACACAGAACACTTCACAAAAATATACTTTTTGGCTTCAAGTCTGCTTCGGACAGATCTTTATATAAGTTAACATATTCCAATAGTGAGATAGCATGACTAACCAATATTATGGAGATTGTATGGGGATTTGTTTTCCATTTCTTTCACTGACTACTGTTAGGTTCAGTAACTTTACTTTCTTAAATACTATTCATTAGAGCAATAATAGCACTTTGGTACTGTCACAGGTGTGACAGATGATCAATTCCAGTCACTTTCTGTGGGTGGCCTGGTAGCAAGTCCAGTCTCCTGCTGGCACCTCCTTTGGTCATGGCAGGTTATTACAATAAAACAGTGATAAACCCACATAACCATCTTATGTTTCATTATCAGAATACTGCCTATGAAGTTGGTTACCTTTATACAACCATTATACGGTAAGCCTACCGACTCATTTTAAAAAAATCAATCATATAAAAAAAAAGGCTATAGGCTATCAAAACTGCACACACAAATATTACTGTACCAAAATGAGTCATTGGATTACTAAACTGGCAAAGATTTGCATTGTAACACCCAATAATGACGTGAATTTGCTTAAACCACAAGCTACAGTAGTCTACATGCTGTTGTTCAAGCCTAGAAGAAAAAGTAATGATCCCAGACAGTATTAAGGATCAGCTGTTTTTTTCTCCTGATGTTTGATTTTTGCTGAAAACTGTGTCTTGCTGAGGTTTGCTGAACTGTTCTTCACAAGTCTCTTGATTAACCAAGACTATTGTGACCGCATTGAAGGTTTGCATTAGCACCTTCCTAGTACCACCCTCAAGACATACAATCAGTTTGTCTGAGTATTTCTCTTCAGACTCCAAGGCCCTGTTCAGCTGTATGAGGCCATCAGTTCTCCCATGTCTCGCTCACACCAACGCCTACTGACTCAGCTCCCGTGAGCTGGGACCTGGATTAGTGGTCTGCTAATCAAAGAAGTCCAGATGGGTTGGTGTAACTGAAGTAGGTAAATCCAAACTTGTTTTGCCCTACATTTAGGTCTTGAGGCTCTGCTGAAAAGTTGGATGGAGGGCTGTTTTTCCATCTGCTCCTGAAAATCTTACGTTGGATATTTCTTCTCTTGGGTAAAATAAGCAGAACTGGTTTTCTTTGTGTTGCCTGACACATGATGTAATGGCGTTGTCGTGACGGCAGCTGTGATTAATGGCAGAAGGCTGGGGAGCCTCAGATGTGTGGTTCCCTGGATCCACACCAGGACACTGTATATATCCTGTAGGGCCCTGAATAGTAGACCTCAACCTGGGTATCAGGCCGTTTTAATCGCAGACCTCCAGTTTTATAAGGACTTTAAAATATGGGCCTTATTGTGAATATTTACATTATCTCATTAACCGTACCTAATTGAAAACTCCAAAACTGTCAACATTTTTACAGATATCCAACACTGACCTGTCAAAGGTCATAATAGCCTGCATAACATTCCAAGGATTAAAGCCCTTTAACAGATAGACACTTGTGTAATAACTCATGTAGCCAAATATAGCTAATTCTGCCTGTGTTTATTGGACATACTTACAGCCCTTTAATACTGCAAGCAGCTGATTAGCAGGACATGTTTTGACCACAGACAGTTGGAGATAAACAGGAGGGTGAGTAGCCAATGCCATTGCATGATATGCACTGTAATGCTTCCCATCTTAGAAAATATGTCTGCCACATAAACAGTGTGAAGCTTGACCAGGAATCCTTATCTAATCCATTGTCTGTATCCACTAGCAAAAATGTCTTCCTCTTGAGTTTAAAAATGTTAAGTGCCACCTCAGAGAGGGCATGTTACAGCCTGATAAGAGTATTACTTCTCATTAGACTCCAAGGACCACTGCACATGCCACATTCTCCCTCTCACTAAAACAACACAAAGCATATCCCTCCCAATCAGAGATATTACAACTGACCTGACAGACTTCCATTCAGTTCAGTTATAATGACTTTCATTGGGAGGGATAGAAAAAAAAATGTATTCCCCACACTTCATTAAATATTTCTTCGAAATAAATACATGTCTCATCTCTGCTGAGGGTGTACATTCCAACGAGAATACCTCCTCCAAAGTACAGTATGTCCTAAGTATAAGAGTGAAAGTTCCTAGTAGTTAATAATTTACCTCACAAAAACACTACGCAGACTTTGGCTCCCTGAGTAGGCGTTTATGAGAACGTCCCCAGGCGGGTGGAACTTGACAAACAACTTGAAACAACACTGTTAATACATCTGTCAGGTCATACTGAGACCAGCTCCTGTAGGTGGAACTCGGCGTCCAGTCTCCAGACAGAATCCCCTCTGTAGCAGAGGTGCCATTTTCCCCTGCTAGCCCACAGCCAGCAGCATGAGGTCATCCCTCCAGTGCCAGGAATTGTGGGGCTATGACGTCACGGGGGCTCCTAAGGTGGCCAGTTAGACACCCCCGAGGCAGGCCTGCCAGGCAGAGGGCGACCACTGTTTACTGCTCCGAGTTGAATGCCTTGTATTGGTGTTTTGGAGAGTAGATGTGGATGGAGGGAAATATGGGCTGGTTGGTGAGACACTGAAATGTCAATGACCGACAGACAAACTGTCTACTTCACAAGCTACGGGCTACTCTCTTTCCTTCTAAATACTGTAGTTTAGACGAGAAAGCTGTTGTTCACTGATATATTGTTCTACCACAGCATATCAGTATGCAAAATATTACATCAAATGTCTGTTGAATAATACATCACACGAATGTTCAAATATCGGTAAATATTATTTAAAAAACATCAGTCATGGCCTGTTGGTGACCATTTAGCAAATACATATGAATGTCCTTAGGTCCAGCCTGAGGCCTGCAGGCTGATACAGGAAGGGAAAAACCACATGTATTTACTAGGTGTATGCAAAGTTAAAAGTCTAATGAAAGAAAAACACCAGGTTTATTTGAAGGTTGAGTAGAAAGTGTGGTCAAATTGGACAGGATGGCAACCTATCACGCTAGCATGCAACACCTGTTTTCGAAAAAAGGAAAACCGTAAAGCAAAGTTTTGGCGGTTTCTCTATGAGTTTAGGTACAATTTACCTTGGCACTATATGAGACAAACAAAACCCATTTCACTAACACCAGTCTTTGTATTCGAAGAGTTTAGCAGGAAACCAATTAGTGAAGAAATGTAACCACTTGCCAAGGCATGAGGAGGAAGTGGCATTCCTCTTGAACCTGCTCAATGCTGCTTGTCACTGTTGGCCCATGAAAGATGTCTAATTGCTGTTTGGTTTCATGGCTTCCTCTCCTTTTCAGAATCGGGGAAAATTAGCTGAATAAATAAGAGGAAATTAAGGTTCCGTCCTTAGCCACCTCTGTTTACGTAGTCTCAACCCCAGACTGAAGTTTACACCTGGTCTGACATGAAAGTGAGAGCCTTGATTTACCGCTGCCTAGCTGTCTGTCGCTAACCTGGGAGAGTTTGTGGTATTGTGCCCTGGGTTCTAATCCAGGAGCTGAGACTGACGGGTATGAGTGCAATCAGGCAGAGCAAAGTGAAGCAAAACAGAATGCTGTTTGATTCCTGAGGCCAGGGGAGTCGGACAGGGGCCAACTTGGACGACTTGTTAGTGGGTCAGTGTGCTGCACGGCAAGGCAGCCATCTGGCAAACATCTCCTTTGTCACAGAAGGTTAAGTCACTGAAGGGGCCTGATGAAACCCGGGCACTGTCTTCCATATCACAATTATCAGAGTACAAACAGCAGCAGCACCATTTGAATAATAACATGATGATCTGTGTGTGACAAGGACTCTTACACATAGAAGTCTGCTGCACTGTGTACTTCAGCCATTCTAATGTCCTCATTAGTGGTCTGGTGAGGACTGGAGTGATTCCACCAATTTCTTTATGTTGCAAAAGACAGCTGGATTCCACTCAATCTTCCTTTTAAGGGAATGTGACAAGCGTGTTGGATATTGCAGAACTTTGAATGTAATTTAATAGCCAGTGTGGAACAGATACTAAAATGTAATATAATTTTTGAGGTTTGGTTTCCCTGCCTCCCAATGTCTCTAGCAGTGCTCCAACTGATGGGACAAGGCCAGACTCTGGGCTGGTTTCAGCCAGACCAACCACAGAGCGAGCCTGGTGGAACAGTGTAAACAAGACACGAAAAAGAACATCTGGGATTAACAGAAACTTTTGCTGTTGATCTGCATACCTACTTAGTTTTTACCTTGGGGTTATTGGAAATCTAGTCATACAAGTACATGTACTGATAATGATTATTCTCAAGTATATTCTCAAAAAGTGTAGTTACTGTTGTTTTGGCATCTTCCTTAACATTGGTTGCTCAATGAAAGCAATTGACTAAATCTTTCCATGTTATACATTCCGTGAACTGTGCACCAGTTGTGAACAGCTAGAGTAGTGTCGCGTTTATTCTGCCTCTTAGGTAATGGCCTAATCTGATTGGGTCAGTCTGCAGGAAAGACATGAGTCATTAATGTAATATTCCTCACTGAGGATAGAGACTCAGCCCACTTCACCACCAGACTAGATAGTACACACAGACAGGACACTGGTTACTGTACTCTCTTGTCAATGGTTTGTTTGCTATTGTTTACCTCAAATTCATAATTCTTTTTCTGTTGTTCACCTGTTGTTAATTTTTTCTGAATCTTTTATATATGGTTGCGATGTCAAAGGTTGCCCTATTAACATCTGGTAGTTTGTCATATTTTGTCTGTTCCATATGAAGAAACCTAGGTTAGTTGTACTGTAGGTTTCAGATGCATTGTAACGCTTGTCGTGGTTGGAAGAAGAGGAGGACCAATGCGCAGCGTGGTAAGTGTCCATATTGTTTTAATACGAAATAATGAACACTGAACAAAAACAATAAAACGACAAACGAACACTCCTGTACGGTGAAACAGAAACACAGAACAGAAAATAATCACCCACAAAACACAATGAAAAACAGGCTACCTAAATATGGCTCCCAATCAGAGACAACGACTGACACCTGCCTCTGATTGAGAACCATACTAGGCCCAACACATAGAAATCTACCAACAGAACAAAACATAGAAAAACAACATAGAATGCCCACCCCAACTCACACCCTGACCAAACTAAAATAAAGACATAACAAAGGAACTAAGGTCAGAACGTGACATGCATTGAGTAAAGCTGTCAGTTAATGCTCTGACATGGTCTAGTGAAGGTCCTGAGACCAAAAGCTTGGACCACATCTCAAATTAAATATGGTCCCATGTTTATCAAACCATTCTGTGATGACAAGGTCATGGTATTGTTATCGTCTGGGGCCTAGTCCTCCTCTCTAACCCTATTCCAGTAGGGGGTGTAACCTCCAGTAGGGGGTGTAACCACACTCTTTAATGGGGCAGAAGTTTGGATGGTCAGACAGCTAGCAACAATGACAAGAAACTGCCATGTGGGGAATCGTAAGTGGCTCGTTTCAGCTAGTTTTATCTTGTCCTTGATACGTCTTGTTTTGAGGTGTTTTGACTGATTTCATTTCATTGCTTATATGGCTAAAATTCGCTAGCTAGCTAACCAATAACTGTAACGATGTATTTGACAGAGAACAAGCGCTCATTGTGCAAATGTATTTATGTTTTCAATAAACATTGGAGACAAAACATAGTTTGCATGTTGTAAAAAATCCAAGCCAATCCTGTCTGTTTTGTCCCATAGTTGCGCACGCGTTGGTTTTGTTGCTAAACAACCAACCCGTCTATTCTGTTTGTTTTTGTTGAAGACTGCTACTGAGCTGTGTTGTCTCCTGCGGCTCAGCTCGGTTGCCATGGCGAGTGTGATGAGGGCATTCCTGGGGTGCTTGTCTTGGCGCTGGGGCGCTGGCCAACTGCAATCCCATGAATGAGTGCTTTTCAGGGCCCTCGGCAGTTAGACTATACCCACCGGCCACAGGTATCTCCAGGAATGCGTGCAGCAGTGATCAAAACATAATTCAACTAATAAAGACAGCAGCTGTTGATGGAGAAGTAGAAATTGAATCCTCAGTTGGCTGGCTTCAGATTCCTCATCCTACTGCAGGTGGTATTTATCCCCACTGCAGGTATTTACCTAGCTGGCCTACTAAGGCCATACTCAAACTTATGAAACATCAGGTGACTAACTTTTTCATTTTATCACATTGCATTGTAGAATAACTCATGTACTATGGGGTCATAATCAACTGTAACACCAAGTACTGTAATGTATTGGAAAAAGGTTATTGCTGATTTCAGACAGGTCACACTTCGCCCTTAACTAGGCCAAGCACTGTTAATACACTACATTACCAAAAGTAATCTGGGAAGGCTTTCCYCTAGATGTTGGAACATTGCTGTGGGGACTTTCTTCCATTCAGCCACAAGAGCATTAGTGAGGTCGGGCACTAATGTTGGGCGATTAGGCCTGGCTCGCAGTCAACGTTCCAATTCATCTCAAAGGTGTTCGATGGGGTTGAGATGAGGGCTCTGTGCAGGCCAGACAAGTTCTTCCACACCAATCTCTACAAACCATTTCTGTATGGAGCTTGTTTGTGCACAGGGGCATTGACATGCAGAAACAGGAAAGGACCTTCCCTAAACCTTTGCCACAAAGTTGGAAGCACAGAATCATCTAGAATGTCATTGTATGCTGTAGCGCTAAGATTTTCCTCCACTGGAACTAAGGGGTCTAGCCCGAAACATGAAAAACAGCCCCAGACCATTATTCCTCCTCCACCAAACTCTACTGTTGGCACTATGCATTCGGCAGGTAGCGTTCTCCTGGCATCCGCCAAACCCAGATTTGTCTGTCGGACTGCCAGATGACCAAGCGTGATTCATCACTCCAGAGAACGCGTTTCCACTGCTCCAGTCCAATGGTGGCAAGCTTTACACCACTTCAGCCGATGCTTGGCATTGCACATGGCGATCTTAGGCCGGTGAGCGGCTGCTCGGCCATGGACACCCATTTCATGAAGCCCCCGACGAACAGTTATTGTTCTCTGTAGTGAGTGTTGTAACCGAGGACAGTTCTGTGAACTTGTGGCCTACCACTTTGCGGCTGAGACCTTGTTCCTCCTAGATGTTTCCACTTCACAATAATAGCACTTACAGTTGACCGGGGCAGCTCTACCAGGGCAGAAATTTGACGAACTGACTTGTTGGAAGCAACGGATGTGGCTGAAATAGCCAAATCCACTAATTTAAAGGGGTGTCCACATACTTTTGTATAGATAGTGTATGTTTACATGCTGTCGTGAGGTAGTGGCTGTTAATGACCTTCGTAGTTCTGCTATGAAGTCTGCTGGGTAAAGATGGGCAGAGGTGGACAAAGCCCTCCTAATGACCTGAGTCCTGGCCAGGAGACAACAAACAGCAACTTGCATAAAGGGGCTCATCTGTGGAATGTTCCAATAGCTCCTCTGAAGACAAAAAACATACAGCAGAGTAGTCTGGAGAAATGCTAACATTGGGAGTGTAGGGGTTGGGAGTTGGGGATAAGGGGGGACAGAGTGTGGGGTGTCTATGCCTATATTTGGAACTCTGCACTTTGTTCATGACACTGTTCAAACCATTCTCTCTTTAGATTCAATAAATCGTGGACTTACAGGCCCCCATATGGGATTCTGTTCAGAAAGAACGGTAGGTTTTACAGCCATGGGTCAGAGGTCAGACAGAGAGACAGAGAGATGCAGCAGACCTAGGCTCCTCATTCACTGTCATTACCATGGTAGCCCCTTCAGAAGGCAGTAAATCTAGCAGTAAATCAGTAAATCTCTGTGGATGAAATTATTTTCTGCTCTTTGTTGAAAAAAGTTCAGCACCTTGGCACTTCCCTGGGTTGTCCTTTCTAGTCTAAATAGCCTGTAATTTTCCACAGCCAAGGCTTTTTATAGACAATCGCATCTATCAAATCCATTTCCACTTTCCAGCCACTCTCTTTCAGCTGTATCCTTTAGCCCACCAATTATATTAATTTGTTTCACGCTTTCAAAGGAAATTAGATTTAGCCATTTCTAGTCTGTGATTTTGCTCCATGACACGAATGATGTAGTAAGGTCCAACGGTCGGCGAGAGTCTGGGCTATGAATTACCTCAGTCAGCCTTGGTATTTCAAAGAGCCAGAAACTGTAGCCCTCATAATTAGCAAATTTTGACATCTCTGCCACATGTTCAGTTTAAATAGTGGTGGAGGGATGGTCAGTTTGAAGTTTCAAAGCAGGGAACATTCCAGGAGCTCACTGCCAACTGCCAATTATAGAATTTTAGGTGGAGATGGTGAGGTGGATATGGATATGAAGGCAAATAATCTTTGTTCTTGTTTGCTTTAGTGTTCAGTAAGTTTAGCGTATAGTTGTTCCCAGACACTTTTGGATGATCAACCTTTCAACTAAAATAGCATGTCTGATTCTTTTAATCTTTGATCAGATTTTTCAATGAACAGTAATGCTATGTAGGTCTGAAAATGCATTGTAGGCTACTTACACTAGGACAATCCCTGAAATATTTGGTTAAGATGAATACTTTCCCCTTCTTTTTTCTGTATACTCAATCATATTCTCACTAATGTTTGCCCACTGTACACCTTAACTTGTAATATTTAACTAACTCTTGTTTATAACTCACTCATTGCCCTTAGTCAGTATTATGCTGCTGATGACTTAATCACTCCAAAAGAGCCGTGTGTAAAGTACACTTGGTGTTGGAATATTAGAAATACAGCCTGTAGCCTTTCCATCTGTACATGTTGGTGTTGGTAAAGCACAACAAGCTTCTAGCTACTTGAGCACCTGGAAACTGAGCTGAGCAAGGCCCCACCTTGCCTAAATGGGGAAACTGGAAAATGAATTTTAAAAACATTGCCTAGCTGTTCCAAATGTAGAAGTAGCTGTAATGGATGATGAATGACGGCAATGAAGAGGAAATGCTGAGTTAACCTGTGTGTTCAGAGGACAGAGGCACTGTACAGGGCGTTCTGTGACATCAGCTCAGCTTACACCATGGCCAGAGAGCTACCAGTGGAAAACTCCCCAGTCTCTCCCAATGAGGAGCTTCAGTGGAGTGTCTTTGGGGAATTCCATCGTCACAGGGCCCATTCTGGCCTCTGATGAGGTCATCCTATTCCTTACTGGGAGATGATCGGGGAGGACGAAGACGGCTTAAGGCAAATCCCATGAGGAATGCACTGCAACAATCTCACAGGAATGCTATGCTGCTGTGGCTGAAAATATGCCCTCTCTGAAGAACAGAAGGGAATCCAAACAGAAGGGAATCCATCATGGGGCGCTCCGCCCTCACTCCGCCCTCCAGTCAGAGGGAAACCTAGTCCAACTGAAGGCTCTCRATGCCAGTATAGCAACACGAGGGTGTCCATTTGCTAATGTGTTTATGTTATTATTGCAGTATTATTACGCACAACCACTGAAAACATTTTAATAATAGGAGAGAAAGCAATTGGGGGCTATAGCGTGTGACAGTAATCCATGAGTTTCCCCCTTCTCTAGAAGACTTACTATGAATACACTAAACTTGAACTAGGTTTTGTTTCTCGGCAGCAGAAACAGAAGCTCAGTTGTTATATGAATCATGAACAATATGTTTTACCCTAAAGGAAGTGAAAGCAGATTAGGAGGTGCTGTCACGCCCTGACCGTAGAAATCTTTTTATTCTCTATGTTTTGTTGGTCTGGGTGTGACTCGGGTGGTAAACTCTATGTTCTGTGTTTCTATGTTTTGGTCGGGTATGGTTCTCAATCAGGGACAGCTGTCTATCGTTGTCTCTGATTGGGAATCATACTTAGGCAGCTTTTTTTCCTTTTGTATTTTGTGGGTAGTTGTCTTTGTTAGTGGCCTGTATAGCCCTAGTAAGCTTCACGTTCGTTTTTGTTGTTTCTTGTTTTGTTGGCGACATGTATAATAAAGAAAAATGTACGCTATAATAAAGAAAAACCACGCTGCACCTTGGTCCGGTCATTTCCACGGCGATCGTGACAGGTGCGTCTTATAAAATGAATCCAAAGAACATCTGGGTAGGGTTACCGCAGTGGGGAACCGTGAGGGCCTTCTAGGCCTTAAGAGAAGGATATATAAAACATGTATATTTTGTTTAATAAAATTTTGTTAAAAAAATTATATTTAATCTTTTCAATAATTTTAATGATCATCTGATTTCATTTTTTCAGTTTGTGTTGGAAAGAGAAGGGTTAATACTGAAGAGAAAAATTATTCAATCAGGATTTTTCTGTGGTGGTCTCTGGGTAGAAAAATCTAGATAGCTCAGACAGCCATTGGCTAGGCCTTCAGAAGCTGGACAGAAGGCCTCTGCCATTCAACTGTATTAGAGCAGATTTTTGGAGTGGAATGAACCAATCACATTTTGACTTGCAATGGGTGGGACCGTTTAAAAAAAAAAGTGAGTTGTAGGTCAAACTCAAGATGAACTTTCAAACGTTTTAAAATTATCATCACCTGTAGTCTCTACGAATCTGAGAGCGGAAGACTATTCTCTCTTCTCTAACATGTAGGCTCACTTTTTATGAACAGTCCCATGAAAAGTCAGACTGTTGAATACATTTAATTTGAACATACTTTACCTATTGTCCTCTGATTTTGTCCTTACGCAGGAAATAATCTGAGATCAAAAAGAATATCCACAGATACGTCGGTTTGTATTTCCGGTTTGTATTTTCAATGCTGACGCAATTCGCACGCAACTTGCACAATATGTCTACAATTTAACCGAGGTACAGACCAAACATTGTCCCATGCAATCAACTGGCAAATTTCACAAGCACTTCCAGCTGTTTGCAAGGGAACGTGCTTTGGTCGACAACGTTCGGTTACATTCGGCTATCGTTAGCATATTGTGCATCACTGAAATGCATCAAAATACAAGCAACAGAACGTACCGGGCCGCAAAAAGGTAAACACTTTCCTGTGGTTACCCTATCTCCACTTCCTACTGCTAAAAGGACCAACAACATGGACAACCAGTAAAGTACATTTAAACATCATTTTTTGCGTCTTTTTTATAGCGACATCTTTCAGACTGATATCCATGGAGAAACCATGGTAACAGTCTGATGTTTAGAGAACATAATCTGGTGAGTGGCACTGTTTTTATTGCAGCTCACTTGCTGTAGCTACAGTGCCGTCGGAACGTATTCAGACCCCTTGACTTTTCCACATTTTGTTACATTACAGCCTTTTTCTAAAATGTGTTATATAAAATCTACACACAATACCGCATAATGACAACGCGAAAACAAGTTTTTAGACATTTTTACATAAGTATTCAGACCCTTTCCTACATATTTTTTGTCATTCATGGTGGAATTCAGGATAATGTTCATATTAAAGGGAAAAGGAAATACTAGATGGTAAAATGGTAATAAGCTTTGACTAGTACGCTACATGTTTTCTTACAAGTTTATGTCTATAATTGATCAAGATAATTTTTCAGTTGTTTAAAAATCACATATTTCTGTATACTGTGGAGAGCTGGCACGGCTTGTCAAAGACATTCCATTATTAGAAGGCAATTGTCATTACTTTTCCTCATATCATTGATAAGACAGTACAACCGGCCGTGATCGGGAGTCCCATAGGGCGGCGCAAAATTGGCCCAGCGTTGTCCGGGTTAGGGGAGGGTTTGGCCATGGGGGCTTTACTTGGCTCATCGCGCTCTAACGACTCCTTGTGGCGGGCTGGGCTCCTGCAGGCTGAACTCTGTAGTCAGTTGAACGGTGTTTCCTCCGACACAATGGTGTGGCTGGATTAAGTGGGCGGGTGGTAAGAAGCGCGGTTAGGCGGGTCATGTTTTGGAGGACGCATGACTCGACTTTCGCCTCCCGAGCCAGTTGGGGAATTGCAGCGATGAGACAACATCGAAAATGGGGGTAAAGAAAATTGCAATTATAATATAGAAAGCTCCCGGGTATTAGAGTAAACTCTTAAAACTTAGCCTAAACGTTGGCGCGCATTGTAGCTCAATGAATATAGAATGTTTCAGCAAATGATTGGGAAACCTTCCTCTACAGCTCCAAATCTGACAAGCTAGGCTAGCTCCCGTTGAAACAACGATGCCGTACACTCTCCACAGCAGGCAAATTCAGGTAGATAGTTAGATCGAGTTCTTCAGATAGATAGATGTAAAAGTTCAAGCTCATCAACATAGTGTCCGTCTCTCTTCTCCTCTCATAGCTTGAGCAGAATCACCCATTTGAGTGACTCAAAAGTCCCATGCAACAGCAATCCCAGAGTWAAAAATTAAAAAGGCTTCTTTTTGGCTAAACTAAACCACTTTAATTAAGTTCAGGTCAAAATAATGAATAGGATGGCCCATTAAAGAATTCAACCAACTTTGATTCTTGAATGATTGACGTGTAGTTTCTTGAAGTTTACACATGAAAGTAACACAAGGGAAAGGGGAAAGGAAAAGGGGGGGTTCCTAGTCAGTTGTCAAACTGAATGTATTCAACTGAAATGTGTCTTCCGCATTGAACCCAACCCCTCTGAATCAGAGAGGTGCAGGGGGCTGCCTTAATCGACATCCACAAGTGTTTGATGCACTGCAAAACAACATAGGCTCAACAACTAAAGCTGCTGTAAACATAGTGTTTCTAATACATGGTTTTAACTGTGTATTACACACATCAATTGTCTGGAGGCAATATGAATTGCTTCTATCCAATTCCATGTGCATTTTACATGGTGTGTCTTTTCTGGAAGAGCACTAAAATTGCAATAATAAACATTGGAAAAATGAAAACAGATGGGTTTTAGACCACAGCACGTCCGATTCCATTTTAATCATAGATAAGATCTCTGGTTTGGTTACAAATACAATCATCACATAGATGGAATACCTCAGACAGAACATTTGTCATTTGAACACAGTCACGTAAGTTGCAGACAGAACAGGGTTGTGTACCAAATAGCAGCCTATTCCTTTTATGCTGCACTACATTTGACTAAGGCCCACAGGGCTCTGATGGGCAAGAGTAGTGCACTATGTAGAGACTGTCTCTTATACACATCTAGATGTGTATAAGAGACAGGCACTACATTTGACTAAGGCCCACAGGGCTCTGATGGGCAAGAGTAGTGCACTATGTAGAGATTAGGGTGCCATTTGGGACGAAGACTAGAAGTGGAAATGGAGAGAACTGGAATCACACTGCACAGACAATTACTCCTTGGCAGAATGTTTAATACACTGATGTAGCTAGCTATATGTGTTTGTTTTTTTTGTACTGGGAACAATGAACCACAACACCCTCCTCCGTTGAGGGAATGGGAAAGTGAATCACATGGTCAGGTCTGCTACATCCCACAGTGAAGCACATATCTAATGGGTACTTTATTTACACTGAATGTGGAATCCTTTCCATTGCGTCACCAGCTCTTGACCTTTGACCCTAGCTAACTTCTGCCTGTCACTCCAACATTAGCACCTCATCACTTATCCCAAATTGGACCCCAATTGCACCGCATGTGGAATGTTGAATTTGGAATACTTGCCATGCCTAAGCTTGAGTTTCAGACCCCTTTTAGCCACCATTGAAAACCAGAGAGCATGACATTAAAGGTTAACAGACCTTACAGTAGTTACCTATGCTCCATTGAGTGAGGAACGTCTTGGGGGGGAGAGAGAGAGAGAGAGAGCTAATGAGAGCTCCAGGACAACAGCCTAAGACAGGGAATCTGATGCTAACACACAGCTACGTCTTACCACACACAATTGTTGATTAAACACTGCCCTGTGGAGGGGAGTTCAGTTCATCCAACCCCTCAATGGAAAGCCACACCGCACTGTTATTGGTTCAGGAAATCGAGCGCATTTTCAAATAGGGCATTGCGATAAGCTGCTACTATTTGACATGATGGGGTTAAGGAACTGGCAGCCTCTGTTTGGCCACAAATGAATCTGTGTTGACAGACAGGGTACATTACCATCCCACACACTGTACGGCGAAAACGTCTCAGACAGTACAGACCCTGAGGAGCTCCTACTGTACTTTCTGTACAAACCACACTGGAAAAAAGGGAAAGACAGATGCTGCTAGTGAAGATTCCCATATAAGGCCACGCTTCCTCCCAGTCGGTGTGTACATGCAGTAATAGTATGTCTGCTGGCGCAGCCGCACATTCCTCCAGCTCTGAGTTTTCTCTGGGAGTTTTTCATTTCCGATTCGGTGGCTGGTGAGGAGCAGGGCTGCCTTTCATAAGACTGAGGTGGAGAGTCTGGGGCTTGTGTGATCGTTTCTTCAAAAATATACAAACCCCAGAGTCTAGCCGCTTTCCTGCAATCCTCAAGTCTGCTCAGTGTTTAGATACTGACGGAGCAAAATAGAATCCCACACCAGGAATGTAGTACAACTATGCTTTAAAGTCCATAGACTAAACCTTATTAGTGAGGTGAAAGCACATGGCTATAAAAAAGTATGCGATTAAAACCAGTGAATAGAACTGATGAGAGTCTGTTAACTAGACGGTGATGTGGTTTTATACTGTACAAACCCCCTTTATTAAGGACTTGTTGATTAAATCCCAATACCCATGACTTATTATACTTAGGAAGGCTATTGTATAATCTCATACAATACATAGCGTACATCTGTTTCTCTGTGCAGTATGTTATTTTCCAAATAGAAAAGCAGTCCTGAAGGTGTACAGAGGTTTTATAACGGTGAACTACACTACAGCCCTTCCTTTCATAATTAAATGCACATGCAATAATAGATATTTAAAGCCTTTGAAGTCACTAGTGTAAAATCTATGTGTGATGTGCTAAGAGAACAGAGAGGCAGCTATTCCCAATAACAGGGGAGGTTTACGGTCTCTCTCCGGGATACAACACAACCGCCGATTACACATAAAAGGGAAAGTTGAGGGATAGTGCCAAGAATGCACTTTTATTTTGATATGTGACAGCACTTTGGCCTCAGACAGGAGGAATGCGATATGTCAGGGAGAGCGAGTCTAGGAGGGGGGCAGGAAATTAGGAAAGAATGCCAAGAATGTCCATGTTTGTCCAGGACTCCATTCAGCCACTGGCACGTCACTGCAGCCCTGGGTGTATAAAGGCAGGGAGAGCTCCTAGCTTCAGACACAGAACAACTCCTCATCCAAGAGAGAGCTACAAGAGCAGCAGCAGCTCTACTACTGAAGCTAAACTCTAGCTTTAACCAAGAGAACTACGAGAACTTAACTGAGAAAGAACCAAAACCAGAAACTTCTTAACAACGAGATCGACTCGATCAGACGACAAGCTCCCTGACTACTCGCAAGAGACTAAGGAAGACTTTTGAAGAGCCTGAAGACTTATTTTTGTCTAAGATACTCAGAGAAAAACCCAGAAGAAAAGCAAAATGTCTGCTGGAATGAACATGAGGCTGATTTCTTTCTTCTGTCTCACTCTCTCCTACCTGGTAAGACCCTTTTACTGAGAATGTCAAGTTATATGGGAACTGTATTGCTGTGTCTATGCGCCATGTACCAGACAGACAGACACGAGCTATCAGCATGTCTAGCCTATTACAACAGCAGTTGAATTGTAAATATATATATTTTGTTAACACAGTTACAAAAGGCTGTATGATGCCCTAGCTCTTGGGGCTGATGAACTGTAACGTTAGTAGTAGTTGGGACCATGTGATCAGGGTCTAACCATACTCCTATCTCTTTGTCCCTTAGGCTGTGGCTCAGGAGTGCAGTGGGCAGTGTAGTTGTCCTGATGTGCCCCCTCAGTGTCCCCCTGGTGTGAGCCTGGTGCCCGATGCCTGCGGCTGCTGCAGGGTGTGTGCCAAGCAGATGGGCGAGCTTTGCACAGACAGGGACATGTGCGACCCCCACAAAGGACTCTTCTGTGACTTCGGCTCCCCCATCAACCGCCGCATAGGAGTCTGCACAGGTAAGTCACTCTCAACATGCTTCTTTGTCATTCTAATACACTGACTCTTTGATTATTTTCCTCTGCTGGTGTTTGTGTGACTGGAGATGTGACATTCTCTTCTCCTCTTCCCACAGCTAAGGGTGGCGCCACCTGTGTGATGGGTGGGATGGTGTACAGGAGTGGAGAATCCTTCCAGAGCAGCTGTAAATACCAGTGCACGTGCCTGGACGGTGCCGTGGGCTGTATTCCCCTGTGCAGCATGGACATCCGCCTGCCCAGCCCTGACTGCCCCATGCCCCGCCGCGTCAAAGTGCCCGAGAAGTGCTGCGAGGAGTGGGTGTGCGATGCCCCCCAAAACACAAACAGCTTTGTGGGCTCTGCTCTCGCTGGTGAGTTTCAGTCTTAGACACATACAGTAGCCTACATTCTAATGATGTAATCTGGTCAGCTTTTGAGTGTAGAGATAAAGAGTCTAATGTCACTTCCCCTTCTCTGCCTGCAGCTTACAGAGAGGAGGAGACCTACGGGCCTGACCCCTCCATGATGAGGGAGAACTGCCTGGTCCAGACCACTGAGTGGAGCGCCTGCTCTAAGACCTGCGGCCTGGGCATCTCTACCAAAGTAACCAACGACAACCGCGAGTGCCGCCTGGAGAAACAGTCCCGTCTGTGCATGGTCAGACCCTGCGAGTCCCACATGGAGCAGAGCATTAGGGTAAGCACATTCTTCAACCACTACCCAACCAACCCTTTCATTGCAATAGAAACACTTTGTCAAATCAAGAGGAAAGGAATGGTTACTAATTATTTTTTACGCTTTGCTCTTTCAGAAGGGAAAGAAATGCATCCGCACACCAAGAGTGTCCAAGCCCATGAAGTTTGAGATCTCTGGCTGCACCACCACCAAGTCCTACCGACCCAAGTTCTGCGGAGTGTGCACCGACGGTCGCTGCTGCACCCCCCACAGAACCACCACCCTGCCCATGGAGTTCAAGTGCCCCGACGGCCAGGTCATGAAGAAGCAGATGATGTTCATCAAGACCTGCGCGTGCCACTACAACTGCCCCGGCGAGAATGACATCTTCGAGTCCATGTACTACAAGAAGATGCTGGGAGACATGGCGTAAACAATTATGTCACCTAACAGCAAAAACAACCAATGACTCTTAACTTGAATCCAACAGATATCCATCTCATCTCGCAGCACAGCATTTGTTTGTCTTTTGGGTTGTAATTTTCAAATTGTGTATTTTGTACAAGGACAGAAACATATATGTGTATATTCAATGTATATGTATGAGTGTATTGATGGATGTTTAGGGCCACTTGCCCTAATGAAAGACAGGGGGCTGCTCTGCTGCCCGAAATAGAATACTTACTGCACTATAGTTCTACTATGTGACAACCTATGTTGTTGTCACTAATTGGCTAATGCCATGTTCCCCTCCCCCTAAACTGTGGCGGGCACCTAATTAACTGGACTGTGTCTAACCTCTGAGCACTTGCAGTAACGAAGGGTGAAGACTTTCAACCCCAGTACGGAAACTTAAATCCTTAACCCACCAGAGTACTAGTTGAACGTGCCCTTGTGTATAGCTCACTGTTTGCAGATCCTAACTGTTGCAGTGCTAACGACAGGTCATGGTTCAGCCCATGCTGAAAAATAGCCGTCCTTCCAGACAAGGAGCGTAGTGTGCATGCTTTGAGGGTTTGCCACAGCACTGAGAAAAGAGGTATTTGACTTTGACTGACTGATTCAGGTTGCAAGGAAGGAATCAGTTTTTTGTCAACAAAAAAAGAGACTGGATGATTTGTAGCTTCATTCCTTTTTATATGTATTATTGATGCTGTAAATATTGTACATATTATTGTACAGTTTGAGTTAATTTAAAGTTTTAAAAAGTTTGTTTTGTTTTTCTCTTCCTTCAATATGTTTATTGATAGCTTATTTGCTGGGTTTGACAGTTTTGTGTACTATTTTATTGAGAAGTGTGACAAAAAAGTTACATGTTTTCACTTTTGTAGTTTGGAATAAAATATATTTTTTATATAAACATGTCTTCCTTTCTTTGTTTTACTCTTTCGGCTTTAAAAGTAGCCTACCCTACAGAACTGAATCTACTCACACCCAGATGATATCCAAAAGTTCACCATATGAAATCAGCCACTAATAAGTTAGCACATGTTTACAAAGCAGTTAGGTGTTCCCACTTTCAGTTCAACAACAGCTGTCAGGCCACTGAAATTCCACTCATTGGATTGTGTGCGGTCCAGGTCCATGCTCTGTCAGACCACCCAGTCTCTAGTAAGGTGTAGTCTATGTGTCACTTTTTAGCCACAAACACCAGCAGAAAACTGCCAGCCCATCCAACAAAACATTTTTCTAAAGTCCTCTATTCTCTTCCCTGTGATGCGTGGATGGAGCGCTGTGCTGCCTGTCCATTTACACACTAACCAGACTGCAGACTAAGGAAACATACTCTGGCAGCGTCTGAGGGAAAGAGCAGTCTAACTGGCAGCCTTGTGCTTTAACACTCACTATCAGTGTCCCACCACTGGGAAAACTCACACCACACTGAACTAGGCCTGGTTCAACATCAAAGACAACACAGACAAATATGTGATGGGGATCGGGAAACGGGACGTACCTCATACCAAAGGATAAACCACAAAAATGTATACAGTAATTGGCTGATTAACACAGTGAAAATCCTTTTCCTGTCACTGAGTAGCAGAGTCGTTGGTTGCTTTCCAGACAAAATGAAAGAACCGTTGGATCTAAAACCTGTAACTCTCCACAAAGAGCTCTTTTCATCTGCTTTTTTTTCCTCAAAAGTCTTGACTGCATTTAGACTTAGTCTGGCTTGTGTTGTTGTTGGGGGGGTGACTACAGTGTGAGACATTCATATCAACAATATAGTGTGATATGTCTAATTAATGATATTGAGGAGGCTTTAACTAGCTGAATGTGCCTCTGAAGCTAAACAGGGTTGGTCCTGGTCAGTCCCTGGATGGGAGACCAGATGCTGCTGGAAGTGGTGTTAGAGGGCCAGTAGATGGCACTCTTTCCTCTGATCTAAAAATATATATATATCCCAATGCCCCAGGGCAGTGACAGGGGACATTACCCCGTGTAGGGTACCGTCCTTCGGATGGGACGTTAAACGGCTGTCGTGACTCTCTGTGGTCACTTATACTAAGAGTAGGGGTATTAACCCTAGTGGCCTGGCTAAATTCCCAATAAGGCCCTCATGCCACCTAATCATCCCCAGCTTCCAATTGGCTCATTCATCGCCACATCCTCTCCCCTGTAACTATTCCCCAGGTCGTTTCTGTAAATGAGAATGTGTTCTCAGTCAACATACCTGGTAAAATAAGGGTTAAATAAATTACTTTGAGAACATAGGCTACTTAGATGATCAGATATCACAAATCAGGCCAGATGTATACAACTGGTCACTGGTTGATAAGTGAAAGTACACATATCCCTTTAATTGTACCTCATGATTTGAATAAAGCGCTTCACCTGTAGTAAACGTTATCCCTCCAGAACGATCTTCCTTGTAGCGCTCTAAACGCTCATGCCTTCTACACTTCCTTTATTGTCCTGCATGCTGCGTTTAGAATGAACCTGTACTGCCCCCCAGTGTCTATTCAATGACCTGGTGTTTTCACATAAACACATGTAAAGTTCTTGAGTTATTGTCTCGGTTGTGTTGATGACAGAGTCAACCGTTGTAATAAAATGCTACCACCGAACTGTTTTGTCTCAAGGGTCTCTTTGAAGCTAAATGTAACTAAGGTAGCAACATTTGACAGGGGAGCTATTTTAAAATCATATAATAGTACCAAACCGGTAGGCTACTCTGACCACAAGGGGTCCCCCTCTGCCTACATGAGGGTCTGGTATGAGGAAGAAACTAGTCTCTGGGGAAATTGAGTTGCAGGGAAATAAAGTATTTCACGAAATGTAATACAAAACCAAGTTTGTTTATTTGTTGCTCGAGGGGGACCCCTTGAGGGAATTGCAGGTTGAAATTAATTGTTATTATACATTCATTACCAGTTGTGTTATATTCCATAAGCTATTGGAATTTATATCAAATCTAGGTAGGCCTACTAACACATAAAAACATATATGCCTACACATAGAGACATCTGAAATCTAGCGTAGGGCAGGCAGGCTATAACAAAGTATCATTTCACAGCCACTGTGCCTCCGCCACAGAACTACATACAGCTATAACCAAACCAAACCTTTTCAGTCCAAAATGAGCCAATAGATGGCGGCAGCATTCAGGAACCAAAACATTGGGAGGCCTTATTGAAGAGTGACATTAGGTTACCCACAGAAACTGGCCAACCTTTGCAAAATGTACAAATACAAAAGGGTCACATGCTTGGAAATGTTTTCAATGTATATAGTTGAGATTATTGAATAGGTTATCTATACAATCTATAGATAGTCCATATCATGGTAAGAGTCCTTGGGAGCCAAGTGGTTGCTCTACAGATCACAGTGTTATGAAGCCTCTGGAACCTGTTTGTGATTTATGTATTAGCCTAAACATCAAAAACTTTCATCTGAGTTATAGGCCTATATCCATTCTGAGATAAGTTGCAAATCATTGAAACCCTGCATGCTGTAAACAGCTCTTGTAGCGTTTAATACTATTATTAGATAACGTAACATGTAGGTTTCAGGTCACGTGATGTAAATTGGGAATTTCCCAAAATGATGAATAGGGCCTATTCTCCAAAGCTCGGGACAAAAGGGTAAGGGCAACATGTACAGTACCAGTCAAAAGTTTGGACACACCAAGTCATTCCAGGATATTTCTTTATTTTTAATATTTTCTACATTGTAGAATAATAGAATCATGTAGTAACCAAAAAAGTGTTAAACAAATCAAAATATATATTATATTTTAGATTCCTCAAAGGAGCCACCCTTTGCCTTGATGACAGCTTTGCATACGCTTGGCATTCTCTCAACCAGCTTCGTGAGGTAGTCACCTGGAATGCATTTCAATTAACAGGTGTGCATTGTTAAAAGTTAATTTGTGGAATTTCTTTCCTTCTCAATGCATTTGAGCCAATCAGTTGTGTTGTGACAATGTATGGGTGGTATACAGAAGATAGCCCTATTTGGTAAAAGACCAAGTCCATATTATGGCAAGAACAGCTCAAATAAGCAAAGAGAAATGACACTCCATCATTACTTTAAGACATGAAGGTCAGTCAATACAAAAAAATTCAAGAACTTTGAAAGTTTCTTCAAGTGCAGTGCAAACCATCAAGCGCTATGATGACACTGGCTCTCATGAGGACCACCACAGGAAAGGAAGACCCAGAGTTACCTCTGCTGCAGAGGATAAGTTCATTAGAGTTACCAGCCTCCGAAATTGCAGTCCAAATAAATGCTTCACAAAGTTCAAGTAACAGACACATCTCAACATCAACTGTTCAGAGGACAGTGCGTGAATCAGGCCTTCATGGTCGAATTGCTGGATATCATAAGGTGAATGCACCAATTTGTAAGTCGCTCTGGATAAGAGCGTCTGCTAAATGACTTAAATGTAAATGTTAAATGTAAGAAGAAAAAAACACTACTAAAGGACATCAATAAGAAGCAGAGACTTGCTTAGGCCAAGAAACACGAGCAATGGGCATTAGACTGGAGGAAATCTGTCCATTGGTCTGATGAGTCCAAATTTGAGATTTTTGGTTCCATCTACAGTGTCTTTGTGAGGAACAGAGTAGGTGAACCGATGATATCTGCATGTGTGGTTCCCACCGTGAAGCATGGAGGAGGAGGTGTGATGGTGTTGGGGTGCTTTGCTGGTGATACTGTCTGTGATTTATTTAGAATTCAAGGCACACTTAACCAGCATGGCTACCACAGCATTCTGCAGCTAAACGCCATCCCAACTGTTTTGCGCTTAGTGGGACTATCATTTGTTTTTCAACAGGACAATGACCCAACACACCTCCAGGCTGTGTAAGAGCTATTTGACCAATAAGGAGAGTGATGGAGTGCTAGATCAGATGACCTGGCCTCCACAATCACCCGACCTCAACCCAATTGAGATGGTTTGAGATGAGTTGGACCGCAGAGTGAAGGAAAAGCAGCCAACAAGTGCTCAGCATATGTGGGAAATTCTTCAAGACTTTTGGAAAAATATTCCAGGTGAAGCTGGTTGAGAGAATGCCAAGAGTGTGTAAAGCTGTCATCAAGGCAAAGGGTGACTACTTTGAAGAATCTCAAATATAACATATTTTTTGATTTGTTTAACACATTTTTGGTTACTACATGATTCCATATGTGTTATTTCATAGTGTTGATGTATTCACTATTATTCTACTGTAACGGCTTTCGTTGGTGGAAGGAGAGGAGGACCAAAATGCAGCGTGGTACGTATCCATAATATCGTTTAATCGAGAATGAATACAAAATGAACAAGAGAATAAATGAAAACCGACACAGTCCCGTATGGTGCAAACACTGAAACGGAAAATAACTACCCACAACCCATAGTGGGAAAACAGGCTACCTAAGTATGATTCTCAATCAGAGACAACGATCGACACCTGCCTCTGATTGAGAACCATACTAGGCCAAACACATAGAAATATAACACACAGAACAAAACATAGAATAACAACATAGAATGCCCACCCCAACTCACGCCCTGACCAAACTAAAATAAAGACATAAAAAAGGAACTAAGGTCAGAACTTGACGTCTACAATGTAGAAAATCGTAAAAATAAAGAAAAACCCTGGAATTAGTAGGTGTGTCCAAACTTTTGATTGGTACTGTATGACCATGTTGTTGTCTCTTTAAAGCCACACTGTACATACCATCAAAGAGTGGGCCACCAACAAAACATAAACAATGGAGCAAGTGTAATGTTCACATACAATACAAATACTGTAGCACTTGACTATTGTGATGTACCTCGCCTGGTTCACCAACTACTTCTCAGATAGAGTTCAGTGTGTCAAATCGAAGGGCCTGTTGTCCGGACCTCTGGCAGTCTCTATGGGGGTACCACAGGGTTCAATTCTCGGGCCGACGCTTTTCTCTGTATATATCAACGATGTCGCTCTTGCTGCGGGTGATTCCCTGATCCACCTCTATGCAGACGACACCATTCTGTATACATCTGGCCCTTCTTTGGACACTGTGTTAATAAACCTCCAAATGAGCTTCAATGCCATACAACACTCCTTCCATGAACTCCAACTGCTCTTAAACACTAGTAAAACGAAATGCATGCTCTTCAACCGATCGCTGCCCTCACCCGCCCGCCCGACTAGCATCACTACTCTGGACGGTTCTGACTTAGAATATGTGGACAACTACAAATACCTAGGTGTCTGGCTAGACTGTAAACTCTCCTTCCAGACTCACATTAAACATCTCCAATCCAATATCAAATCTAGAATCGGCTTCCTATTTCGCAACAAAGCCTCCTTCACTCACGCCGCCAAACATACCCTTGTAAAACTGACTATCCTACCGATCCTCGACTTTGGCGGTGTCATTTACAAAATAGCCTCCAACACTCTACTGAGCAAACTGGATGCAGTCTATCACAGTGCCATCCGTTTTGTCACCAAAGCCCCATATACTACCTACCACTGCGACCTGTATGCTCTCGTCAGCTGGCCCTCGCTACATTTTCGTCGCCAGACCCACTGGCTCCAGGTCATCTATAAGTCTTTGCTAGGTAAAGCTCTGCCTTATCTCAGCTCACTGGTCACGATAACAACACCCACCCATAGCACGCGCTCCTGCAGGTATATCTCATTTGTCATCCCCAAGGCCAACACCTAATTTGGCCTCCTTTCCTTCCAGTTCTCTGCTGCCAATGACTGTAACGAATTGCAAAAATCACTGAAGTTGGAGACTTATATCTCCGTCACTAACTTTAAACATCAGCTATCTGAGCAGTTAACCGATTGCTGCAGCTGTACACAGCCCATCTGTAAATAGCCCCTCCAATCTACCTACCTCATCCCCATATTGTTTTTATTTACTTTTTTGCTCTTTTGCACACCAGTATTTCTACTTGCTCATCATCCTCTGCATATCTATCACTCCAGTGTTAATTTGCTAAATAGTAATTACTTCGCTACTATGGCCTGTTTTCTGCCTTACCTCCTCATGCCATTTGCACACACTGTATATAGACTTTTTTCTATTGTGTTATTCACTGTACGTTTGTCTATTCCATGTGTAACTCTGTTGTTGTTTGTGTCGCACTGCTTTGCTTTATCTTGGCCAGGTTGCAGTTGTAAATGAGAACTTGTTCTCAACTGGCCTACCTGGTTAAATAAAGGTGAAATAAATAAAACAAATTAAACAGTAATGACATCCCATGAGAACAGCATTGTGCTTGTTTTATGATTTGAAACTACAATTTGTTTACAGTACCCATATGACAACAAAAACATGAACAATTGATGGATGACAACTGAATATAGTTAGGGTAGGCCTATTTTTAATGTACCTCCAATTCAGAGAAGGCTGGTGGGAGGAGCGATAGGAGGACGGGCTCATTGTAATGGTTTTAATGGAATCAATGGAATGGAGTCAAACAAGTTGTTTCCATTACGTTTTTTATGTGTTTTGCACCATTCCATTCATTCCATTATAATGAGCCCGTCCTCCAATAGCTCCTCCCACCAGTATGATTCATTAGTTAAAATTACTGGAAATGTTTTCTTACTGGAAAATAGCAGACTGTCGCTTTAAGGGGAAATACGCTCCAACTGAAATACGCTCCAACTCCAAATATGGTCATGTCAACGCCCCGTAAACAAGGCTCAACCGCCAGCTAGTGTGCATGAGCCTMTGCAGGAAAGATAGTAGTGGAAATAGGGTAGGGTCCAGGGACTGGACATAATATTCGCATTGGTATTCATTATTCTATGGGCATGGTTTCTAGATGATAGGCTATTGTTTGGGCGTCTGCACAGATTTGGACAACAACTCAGATCTGATTTCTAGGACGATGGATCAACCGAAAACAAGCTCATGGGGGATTTGTAACGATTGAAACCTGTGTTAGTGCGCAACTTCGGAAACTATGTGGAGTCGATCTGGCGTCGCGCAAGAATGTCGCAATTGAGTGGTAACTGTTACTTTCCATAGGATCGTTAGCTGTATATGAGTAGCCTATGTGTCGTGACTTCACAGTAACGGTGTCTTTCAATGGTGGTAATACGCACTATCTTGGTTCATGATCATTGCAGATTGCACAATTTCATGCGAAACCAGGAATGAATTTACAGGAGGTTGACCCATATCACCAGACTGTTGTTTACCTGTGTTGAAATACCTTCAAATAGTTTGGACATTTTCCTTGCGTGCCTTTTGCATAGAATGTCTGTGAGGAAACGTGCGTAATGTTGACTTTGGGTGTATGGAGATGTTGGGCAACTGAGCATCCATAACAACACAGAGGGATTGTCAACCAAAACAGACTTTGAAAAACAATGAGTCAAGATGAAGGGATATCCTTGTCGGTCCCCTCTTCTAGTCCTGGCTCGAACACAGAGGGTGCCCGCGGGGGATCTGCTGGCTCCCGGGAAGAGAGAGGCTGCGGTGACCCCATCCCCGCCGCCGGGACATTCTGGCACGACTCTGTGGTCAGCGGAAGCATCAGTCCGAGTATCCTGAGCTGTCCAATCGACAGTGGCTGCTTGTTGTCTACGGGGAAATGTAAAAGCAGGGCCGTCACGGTGGCATATGTCGTCAACAGCGAGCTCACTCAACTGCACGCCGCAGAGAACATGGCCCTGCATTGCTTGAAAGACGCGTGCGAGTCCGTGGGAAGTCAACTAGAAATCATACACTTTGGAAAGATCGACTTTGGGGAGACGTGTGTGCTTGACCAGTTCTATAATGCAGGTAAGAGGTGATGATGACATGCAGAGTGCATGAGATGGGTTATTGAATATGTTGCCCTCAAACTATCAGAACCAAACCATATTTACTTTTGTCACTGTCTTTTCATCTAAATCAAACCCCAGACATCAAATCCCAGCCTTCAACACATGACATAGGGGATATTCATATACGTCAAACGTTTTAGAACACCTACTCATTCAAGGGATTTTCTTTATTTGTACTATTTTCTACATTGTAGAATAATATTGAAGATATCAAAACTATGAAATAACACATATGGAATCATGTAGTAACCAAAAAAGTGTTAAACAAATCAAAATATATTCTATATATGAGATTCTTCAAATAGCCACTCTTTGCCTTGATGTCAGCTTTGCACACTCTTGAATGAGTAGGTGTTCTAAAACTTTTGACCGGTAGTGTATTTACCAAAGGTATAACAGGTTCACTACTGTTCTTTAAACATTCCTGTGGGTGGGAATTGGGCTACGGTGCACATTCATCCACATGCCACACCACTTGCTCTAATGGGGCTTCCATGGTGGTTACCATGAGCAGCACACAGAAAACTGCAGATAACATTTTTACATGTCATGGCTTAAAAGCCTTACATTAACCTCCACAGTTGGCATATTTCTTTCCACTACATAGCCTATAGCCTACCCATTTGTGTTCATCTGGAACACATAGAGCACTGAATAGTCTCAATGGGGGAATGCCTCATTTGCTCCACAAATGTGCCTCCAGAAGTGAGCCTGAGCGTCATGGATTGTTCTGCTAAGTATGAGCAGGGGTTTGAGTTTCCATTAGACTCCAGAAGTGAACTGAACCTTTTGACTAAAGCACTTTTCCTCCATTGCCCATATATCTAAAAATGTTCCCTTAATCCCAAATGGAAATGTGTTGTGGGGTTTCTTAAAAGTCAGATTTTCAAAATGAGTATTACTGTGTGTTTGCAAGGATCACTCCTTCATATGAATAGCAGCTGATGACCTGGATTTTGTATCGTGGTCGATTTTATGGTCCACTGTACGGTCAACTATAACGCTATTTGCCAACCCTCAAGGTTTGAAATATAGGATGGGAGATGATGAGGGAAACACTATAAAGTATTCAAACCATGTTGCAGAGAAATTGAAGTTGTATAGTTGCGGCCAGATATATTGGCACCCTTGCACTTTTTTGAATAGATAATTCCCTATTTCTTCTCAAATCAATTGAAATAATTATATATTTTTTTGTCTCCACACTAGAGGTCGACCGATTATGATTTTTCAACGCCGATACCGATACCGATTATTGGAGGACCAAAAAACCGATTATGATTTTTATTTATTTATTTGTAATAATGACAATTACAACAATACTGAATGAACACTTATTTTATAATACATCAATAAAATAAATTTAGCCTCAAATAAATAATGAAACATGTTCAATTTGGTTTAAATAATGCAAAAACAAAGTGTTGGAGAAGAAAGTAAAAGTGCAATATGTGCCATGTAAGAAAGCTAACGTTTAAGTTCCTTGCTCAGAACATGAGAACATATGAAAGCTGGTGGTTCCTTTTAACATGAGTCTTCAATATTCCCAGGTAAGAAATTTTAGGTTGTAGTTATTATAGGAATTATAGGATTATTTCTCTCTATACGATTTGTATTTCATATACCTTTGACTATTGGATGTTCTTATAGGCACTTTAGTATTGCCAGTGTAACAGTATAGCTTCCGTCCCTCTCCTCGCTCCTACCTGGGCTCGAACCAGGAACACATCGACAACAGCCACCCTCGAAGCAGCGTTACCCATGCAGAGCAAGGGGAACAACTACTACAAGTCTCAGAGCGAGTGACGTTTGAAACGCTATATACGCACACCCCGCTAACTAGCTATCCATTTCACATCGGTTACACCAGCCTAATCTCGGGAGTTGATGGGCTTGAAGTCATAAACAGCGCAATGCTTGAAGCACAGCGACGAGCTGCTGGCAAAACGCACGAAAGTGCTGTTTGAATGAATGCTTATAAGCCTGCTGGTGCCTACCATCGCTCAGTCAGACTACTCTATCAAATCATAGACTTAATTATAACATAATAACACACAGAAATACGAGCCTTAGGTCATTAATATGGTKGAATCCGGAAACTATCATCTCGAAAACAAAACGTTTATTCTTTCAGTGAAATACGGAACCGTTCCGTATTTTATCTAACGGGTGGCATCCATAAGTCTAAATATTCCTGTTACATTGCACAACCTTCAATGTTATGTCATAATTACGTAAAATTCTGGCAAATTAGTTCGCAACGAGCCAGGCGGCACAAACTGTTACATATACCCTGACTCTGCGTGCAATGAACGCAAGAGAAGTGACACAATTTCACCTGGTTAATATTGCCTGCTAACCTGGATTTCTTTTAGCTAAATATGCAGGTTTAAAAATATATACTTCTGTGTATTGATTTTAAGAAAGGCATTGATGTTTATGGTTAGGTACAGTCGTGCAACGATTGTGCTCTTTTCGCAAATGCGCTTTTGTTAAATCATCCCCCGTTTGGCGAAGTTGGCTGTCTTTGTTAGGAAGAAATAGTCTTCACACAGTTTGCAATGAGCTAGGCGGTCCAAACTACTGCATATACCCTGACTCTGTTGCAAGAGAAYWGACACCATTTTTCCTAGTTAAAAGAAATTCATGTTAGCAGGCAATATTAACTAAATATGCAGGTTTAAAAATATATACTTGTGTATTGATTTTAAGAAAGGCATTGATGTTTATGGTTAGGTACATGTTGGAGCAACGACAGTCCTTTTTCACGATTGCCACCGCATCGATTATATGCAACGCAGAACACGCTAGATAAACTAGTAATATCATCAACCATGTGTAGTTAACTAGTGATTATGATTGATTGATTGATTGTTTTTTATAAGATAAGTTTAATGCTAGCTAGCAACTTACCTTGGCTTCTTACTGCATTCGCGTAACAGGCAGGCTCCTCGTGGAGTGCAATGTAATCAAGTGGTTAGAGCGTTGGACTAGTTAACCGTAAGGTTGCAAGATTGAATCCCCTTGCTGACAAAGTAAAAATCTGCCGTTCTGCCCCTGAACAAGGCAGTTAACCCACTGTTCCTAGGCCGTCATTGAAAATAAGAATGTGTTCTTAACTGACTTGCCTAGTTAAATAAAGGAGTAAAAAATAATAATAATATATGGGCCAAATCGATATTTCCGAATGTTATGAAAACTTGAAATCGGCCCGAACTAATCGGCCATTCCGATTAATCGGTCGACCTCTACTCCACACCTTGTTATTGGATTTTCAACATTGCAGAACCATTTTTTTTTTTGTAAAGACATGGCATGGATAAGATTATTGGCACCCCGGAGCTAGTACTTGGTTGCAAAGCCTTTGGCCAAAATAACTGCCAACAAATGCTTATTGTAGCCATCAATGAACTTGCTGCACATTTCTACTGGCTATTTGACCCACTCTTCAGCAGAAAACTGCTCTATTACTTCCCTCCACCGACTGCTGTTTTCACCGTAGGTTAAGGATGTGATTCCGATCTGTGCTCTTTGCTGACCAACAGTCTTTTTTCCCCCTCTTGGACCATTCCAGGGTGCTTCGATCTGCGTTTGGGGTTGTTGACTTGCTGGAAAACACACGACCATCAACAGATACAATGTTTTTGGACACCGGGTTGAACATTGCACTCTGAAACACCTTGATAATCTCCTGATTTCATGATGTCTTGCACACATGTAATGCCCCCAGTACAAGAGGCAGAAAAGCAACCTCACAGCATTATCAAACCTTCCCCATGTTTGATTTTAGGGTGGGTGTTCTTTTCGTTGAATGCTTCATTTGGTCATTGGTAAATATAGGAGACCCCACTGCTGAAAGAGACACAATAAAGCCTGATTGAACTTCTCAGAAACCCACCGAAACAAACCTAAATCCTGGGGGAAATGTGGACCAATGACCAATGAAACAAAATTATAGCTCTTTGGCAATACAGATCAGCACTGTGTTTACTGATGACCAAATGAAGTATTCAATGAAAAGAACAATCAAATATTTGGAAGGCTTGATAATGCTGTGGGGTTGCTTTGCTGCTCTGGTACTGAGGGCATTGAACTTACGCAAGGCATCATGAAACAGAAGATGATTAGGTGTTTTGGAGTCCAATGTTAAACCTAGTGTCCAAAAACATGGGGAACCATTAAAGGTTGTTGGTCTTCCAGCGGGACAACAACCCAAAACACACATCAAAAAGCACACAGAAATGGTTCAAGAAGACATTTTTTTATTTGAGTCACTTAGCAGATGTTCTTATCTGAATTACAGGAGCAATTATGGTTAAATGCCTTGCTCAAAGGCACATCGACAGATTCTTCACCTAGTCAGCTCTGGGATTCAAACCTTTCAGTTACTGGCCCAAATCTCTTACCTGCTAGGCTATCTGCTGCCCCAGAGGAGATGCTGGAATGTTCTGGAGTGGCCAGCAAAGAGTCTAAATCTGAAACACATCCAAAACCTATGGCGAGAGCTGAAAACAGCAGTTGGTGGAGGGCGCCTCTTAAGCACTGAAAAATTAAAGCAGTTTGCTGCTTATGAGTGGTCCAAATTGCCAGTAGAAAGGTGCAGCAGGCTCATTGATGGCTACAAGAACCGTTTGTCTGCAATTATCTTGGCCAAACGCTGTGCAACCAAGTACTAGTTCCGTTGGAGCCAATTATTTTTGTTCATGCCATTGTTCTTTATTTTGTAAATTCAAATCGTATACTTAAGTTTACAAAAATAAAATTGGTTCTGCAATCTTAAAAATCTAATAATATTGTGTGGTGACCAAACTTATTTTAGAAGAAATAGGGAATTATTTAAGAAAAGTGCAAGGGTGCCAATATTTTTGGCCGCAACTGTATATAGCTAATGCAGTTGTATCCCTGACACGCATAAAATACACAGTAATAACACTAATGACATATTCTCCATGGTAATATTCCATAATACAATAGGGCATTTTCTCAGTGAAGTAAATGTTAAAACACCCGTGTTGTATAGACTTAGCTGACATCATAGCTAAAAGGATTTTCGGTTGTCAAAACATTGTTGGTTGTGTAAACAGAACTCAATTTCCCCCCTTTTTTTTTAGTTTGGCTATTTTCCACAGGGCCTCTGTGGAATTCAAATGGGCCTCTGTGGAAACCACTTTTGTATCTGTTAAATGAACACAAGCTTTATTGAGATGACTGACAGAAGCTTCTTAAACATTGCCAACTTCTTTATCGTGTTCCTACAACAGGACATGTTAGGGATGGAATCATGGAACACAAGAAACAAGAAATAACTCTAGCTTTTGTATACAATGAACTAGAGGCTTGTCCGCTTTACTCCTTATTTGGAAAAGTTGAACTACCACATTCTGAATGACAGTGCTTACCTCATAAGAAGGGAGCATTCACAGAACATGTAAATAAGTGCATCAGCAATGTGCAGGTGGAAGCACATTTTCACAGTACATCAAATAGCTGTTCAGATCCACATAAAATGTTCACATGTTGTGACCTCGCTGAGTAAACACAGCAGTGGCTATTGACCTAACCCCATCAGCTCAATAGATAAAGGTCAAAGCACACATTCATCCTAATGAAGTGAGCCAGTGGTGTAGGCTACTGTTAAAAAGGGTCATGGTTTTAAATGGATAATGGATAAAAATGGATACAAATAAATGGATAATTCTTTGCCTTTACTGTATGTTGGTCCCCAAAGGACAACACTCTTGCACTGACTGCCACCTGTAACTGCCGGGAAGCAGTATGAGCCATAGCTATGGCATGCAGGAAAGTACCGTCATGGTTGATCATTATATCACATGTCTGTGTAATTTGGATGGAGGACAATAGTGTTTATGAGTCCATGGTGATTCCGAGAACAGTATTACCTTGGTATAAGTGTTTGTTTACCCCTCAGCTAAAGTGGCTCTGCTGTGAGCTGAACTGAACCATTGGCTGTCTGACTGTGCGAACTAGACGACAAGCCTGTACACCGTGTCTTCTCACACCAGGGACCCAGTGTGTGTTCCATTCAGTTGCTCGAGTGTTTGTCCTTTTGAGAGTCTGTATCCATGACATCCCAAATCCTACCATGTAAATCTCTGGAGACGAAAGCCTGGATGTTTCACCCACAGTCTCTCCTCATTTCAGTTTGTCCCAAAATGAAGTACTGAACTTCAGCACCATATCACTGGAGGCTGTCATAAAGGAAACAGTCAAACTGTTGTGATGTACAGTAGAGGTCATCTGGAAGGAACAACTCTCCCCAAACGATGTGGTGTCACATGAGACAAAAGATTGAATATATAGTCAAGAGTGTGTCCTTTGATAGAGAATTATATTTTGGAGAAGTATCTATAGAGTATATACTGGGTTCAAAGGTTATAAGTCACTCAACATTACAGGATAGGCCTACACACACCACATTCAGCATTGTTTTCCCTGCCAAAGGATTCCACCACAAGATCCCACATGCACTCTGGTCTGACCTGAAGGCTGGCTGGCAGCTGTCACTCTCTGCTCCTATTGGTTGTCTACTAAGTTGTTTATCCATGTTCATGTGTACGCTGGCTGCCCATGTGGGCCAGAAAGCATTAGGTCAGGAGAAATTGGATCACCAACCACACTACTTTCCAGGGAATCCAGTCTTTACTGGAAAGGAACAGAAAAAAATCCATGTTATCTTCAGAAAAATAGAGTGGTACAGAAGCACTGGTTGACCAAAGCACTCTGTCAGGTTTTATCTGCAGTTTGGGGTATGTGGTGTCACATTTCCCAGCAGCAGTTGGCAGTAGGGCAAGGGAGTAGTTATGACCTGTAGATGTTGGCAGGGAGAGACTATTGCGTGACCTCACAAAGGTATCTTGGTGCTGTATTTCGTTATTGCCAGGTGATCACTTTGTATATTAGTATCCTTCACGTTAAATGGAATTACGTTGAGACATAAAGTGCTGTTGTTAAAAACAAGTTCCGTTTAGTTTGTTTCTTTAACAAGAGGCCAATCAGGAAGTGTAAGGCAAATCTTGGCAACTGGCACTGTAGTGACCAGGCAGCTCCTTGTGTTTGGATGGGATCAATTCACATTCTGTTCTTACACTTTCCCCTTGGGCCATGGCACTCACTACTCACTCTCTGAAATATGCTAGTGTGAACAGAAACTAAACTACCAGATGCCGAGGATTCCTTCTACCGAAGGCACTGGTGCTACTGACAAGTTACTCTCCCTTCCAGTCAGAGCTGGGGTTTGTCTCTTTCCTGCATATTGCACTCATTTCTAAAAATAAAGTAGTATTTCTTATTTTTGGGCAAGGCTTCCAACCAGCTGATTAACCATTGTAAAAGTACCCTGCATGCTTTCCTATGGCTGGGTTTATTTATAGAATCAGGCACGACATGCTCAATTTAAACACCAACACAGTGTCTTATTCCTTCGATTGTTTTTGCATAACAACACTGAACCCAATTTGGGCACTTAAGCCTCTTTTAACTGGTTTGGTTTCATGGGCCAACAAACCTGATCTGAAAATAACAATACATGTCTGAGTGGTTAAATTGCTTCCTGGAAGCAGCTAGCAACACTGGATGCTGTGTGAATTGAATATTAGTCCCATAGATTTTTCTTGACTGATTGTAGGACATCATAATGCACTGGTAGTTCCCTCTTCAATTCCGCTTCAATTTGACCGCAGGGAAACATAATGGCATGTGAACGGAGCACACTCTGCAGATAGAGGTCTCCGAGAACTCTGCTGTTTTTGGAATTTTGGCACAGGACATTCACATTTCTCTGGGCTTAAGTCACCACTGGCCCCTTCGAGCACGGTCATTATCAGACACAAGGTACTATTGCATCTTTGGGGAAAAGAAAACTGCAGTGGAGACTAGGGACCGTCATTCTTCCACTATGGGGTTGTTCCGTCCTGCGTCCTCCTCAGTGAGGCTGAGCTCCAGGGAAATCCATTACACTGGCGCGCTAGTAAACTCTCCTCTTTCCTCCTGAGTGATAAGGGGAAAGTACACATCATGGATGGCTAGACAGTGATGTCTTCACTCAACACTGTCATAGTTTGATAATGAATAGATGGATTATCACTGAGCAGAATGTGCTGAGAAATGAATGATTAAGCTTCAGTCATTCAATCATCCATCCACCATGGCGCGACGCCAAATGCTCAAATTCTCAACAAAGGCCTGAGAATTTTCTTACTACAATCTGAAATAATTACATTCTCAAGTGTTCTCATCTTGTGTATGTCTCGCTGGCATTTATTCACTGTGGGTGGTCAAAAGATATGCTTGAAGTAGAGTTACAGGAATTTTTGGGGGGATACGCTTGAAATCTTCAAAATATAAATTAAATATGGGAATGTAACGTTACTCTTACAGTTTTTCTTGCAACCGGAACCAGGATTCGTTGGACCAGGCAATGTTTTTCCACTCCTCAATTGTCCAGTGTTGGTGATCACGTGTCCACTGGAGCCGCTTCTTCTTGTTTTTAGCTGGTAGGAGTAGAAACCAGTGTGGTCGACAAGGACCGACGAGTTGCGGGTTCCGAGATGCCATTCTGCACACCACTGTTGTATTGTGCCGTTTGTTTGTGGCCCGCCTGTTCGCTTGCATGATTCTTGCCATTCTCCTTTAACCTCTCTCATCAGCGAGCTGTTTTCGCCCACAGGACTGCTGCTGACTGGATGTTTTTTGTAAACCCTAAAGACTGTTGTGCGTGAAAAAGCCCAGGAGGCCAGGCGTTTCTGAGATACAGGAACCGGCACCCCTGGCACCGTCGATCATACCACGCTCAAAGTCACTTAGGTCACTCGTTTTGCCCATTCTAACGTTCAATCAAACAGTAACTGAATACCTCAATGCCTGTCTGCCTGCTTTATGTAGCAAGCCACAGCCACGTGACTCACTGTCTGTAGGAGTTAACCATTTTTGTGAACAGGGTGGTGTACCTAATAAACTGGTCAATGAGAGTATATACAGTTGAAGTCGGAAGTTTACATACACTTAGGTTGGAGTCATTAAAACTCGTTTTTAGTTTTGGCAAGTCGGTTAGGACATCTACTTTGTGGATGACACAAGTCATTTTTCCAACAATTGTTTACAGACAGATTATTTGACTTATAATTCAATGTATCACATTTCCAGTGGGTCAGAAGTTTACATACACTAAGTTGACTGTACCTTTAAACAGCTTGGAAAATTCCAGAAAATGATGTCATGGCTTTAGAAGCTACTGATAGGCTAAAATCAAAATAAATCAGCCAAGACCTCAGAAAAAAATTGTAGACATCCACAAGTCTGGTTCAACCTTGGGAGCAAATTCCAAACGCTTGAAGGTACCACGTTCATCTGTACAAACAATAGTACGCAAGTATAAACACCATGGGACCACGCAGCCGTCATACCGCTCAGGAAGGAGACGCGTTCTGTCTCCTAGAGATGAACGTACTTTGGTGCGAGAAGTGCAAATCAATCACGGAACAACAGCAAAGGACCTTGTGAAGATGCTGGAGGAAACAGGTACAAAAGTATCTATATACACAGTAAAACGAGTCCTATATCGACATAACCTGAAAGGCCGCTCAGCAAGGAAGAAACCACTGCTCCCAAACCGCCATTAAAAAGCCAGACTACGGTTTGCAACTGCACATGGGGACAAAGATCGTACTTTTTGGAGAAATGTCCTCTGGTCCGATGAAACAAAAATAGAACTGTTTGGCCATATATGACCATGTTATGTTTGGAGGAAAAAAGGGGGAGGCTTGCAAGCCGAAGAAAACCATCCAACCGTGAAGCACGGGGCGGCAGCATCATGTTGTGGGGGTGCTTTGTTGCAGGAGGGACTGGTGCACTTCACAAAATAGATGGAATCATGAGAAATGAAAATGATCTGATATATTGAAGCAACATCTCAAAACATCAGTCAGGAAGTTCAAGCTTGGTCGCAAATGGTCTTCCAAATGGACATTGACCCCAAGCATACTTCCAAAGTTGTGGCAAAATGGCTTAAGGACAACAAAAGTCAAGGTATTGGAGTGGCCATCACAAAGCCCTGACGCTCAATCCTATAGAAAATTTGTTGGCAGAACTGAAAAAGCGTGTGCGAGCAGGAGGCCTAGAAACCCAAACTCAGTTACACCAGCTGTGTTCAGGAGGAATGAGCCAAAATTCCAGGCAAATTATTGTGGGAAGCTGTGGAATGGCAACCTGCAACAATTATAAAGGCAATGCTAGCCAAATACTAATTGAGTGAATGTAAATTTCTGACCCACTGGGAATGTGAATGAAAGAAATAAAAGCTGAAATAAATAATTCTCTCTACTATTATTCTGAATTTCACATTCTTAAAATAAAGTGGTGATCCTAACTGACCTAAAACAGGGCATTTTTACCAGGATTGAATGTCAGGAATTGTGAAAAAACTGAGTTTAAATGTATTTGGCTAAGGTGTATGTAAACTTCCGACTTGAGCTGTTTATGTGTTTTTCCTGAGGCTGTTTGAAGAGGAAATGGTACACATTGTCTGGCTTGTTTAAAAATAAAAAAAAAAGGAAAGTCTGTGAATGGAAGCATTTCATGAGAAATCAAGACTTTTTTATTTTTTTTATTTTTTTTTCACCTTTATTTAACCAGGTAGGCTAGTTGAGAACAAAGTTCTCATTTGCAACTGCGACCTGGCCAAGATAAAGCATAGCAGTGTGAACAGACAACACAGAGTTACACATGGAGTAAACAATAAACAAGTCAATAACATGGTTAGAAAAAAAGAGAATCTATATACAATGTGTGCAAAAGGCATGAGTAGGCAATAAATCGAATAATTACAATTTAGCAGATTAACACTGGAGTGAAAACATCAGATGATCATGTGCAAGAAGAAGATACTGGTGTGAAAGAGCAGAAAAGTAAATAAATAAAAGCAGTATGGGGGGTGAGGTAGGTAAATTGGGTGGTAGTTTACAGATGGACTATGTACAGCTGCAGCGATCGGTTAGCTGCTCGATAGCAGATTTTTAAAGTTGTTGAGGGAGATAAAAGTCTCCAACTTCAGAGATTTTTGCAATTCGTTCCAGTCGCAGGCAGCAGAGAACTGGAAGGAAAGCGCCAAATGAGGTTTTTGCTTTAGGGATGATCAGTGAGATACACCTGCGGAGCGCGTTGTGCGGTGGGTGTAGCCATCGTAACCAGTGAACTGAGATAAGGCGCACTTTACCTAGCATAGCCTTGTAGATGACCTGGAGCCAGTGGTCTGACGACGAACATGTAGCGAGGGCCAGCCGACTAGGGCATACAGGTCGCAGTGTGGGTCGTATAAGGTGCTTTAGTAACAAAACGAATGGCACTGTGATAAACTGCATCCAGTTTGCTGAGTAGATATTGGAAGCTATTTTGTAGATGACATCGCCGAAGTCGAGGATCGGTAGGATAGTCAGTTTTACTAGGGTAAGTTGGCGTGTGAGGAGGAGGTTGTTGCGGAATAGAAAGCCGATTCTTGCTTTGATTTTGGATTGGAGATGTTTGATATGAGTCTGGAAGGAGAGTTTGCAGTCTAGCCAGACACCTAGGTACTTATAGATGTCCACATATTCTAGGTCGGAACCGTCCAGGGTGGTGATGCTAGTCGGGCGTGCGGGTGCAGGCAGCGAACGTTGAAAAGCATGCATTTGGTTTACTAGCGTTTAAGAGCAGTTGGAGCCACGGAAGGAGTGTTGTATGGCATTGAAGCTCGTTTGGAGGTTAGATAGTACAGTGTCCAAGGAAGGGCCGGAAGTATATAGAATGTGGTCGTCTGCGTAGAGGTGGATCAGGGAATCGCCCGCAGCAAGAGCAACATCATTGATGTATACAGAGAAAAGAGTCGGCCCGAGAATTGAACCCTGTGGTACCCCATAGAGACTGCCAGAGGACCGGACAACATCCCTCCGATTTGACACACTGAACTCTGTCTGCAAAGTAGTTGGTGAACCAGGCAAGGCAATCATTAGAAAAACCGAGGCTACTGAGTCTGCCGATAAGAATATGGTGATTGACAGAGTCGAAAGCCTTGGCCAGGTCGATGAAGACGGCTGCACAGTAATGTCTTTTATCGATGGCGGTTATGATATCGTTTAGTACCTTGAGCGTGGCTGAGGTGCACCCATGACCGGCTCGGAAACCGGATTGCACAGCGGAGAAGGTACGGTGGGATTCGAAATGGTCAGTGATCTGTTTGTTGACTTGGCTTTCGAAGACCTTAGATAGGCAGGGCAGGATGGATATAGGTCTGTAACAGTTTGGGTCCAGGGTGTCTCCCCCTTTGAAGAGGGGGATGACCGCGGCAGCTTTCCAATCCTTGGGATCTCAGATGATACGAAGGAGAGGTTGAACAGGCTGGTGATAGGGGGTGCGACAATGGCGGCGGACAGTTTCAGAAATAGGGGTCCAGATTGTCAAGCCCAGCTGATTTGTATGGGTCCAGGTTTTCCAGCTCTTTCAGAACATCTGCTATCTGGATTTGGGTAAAGAGAAGCTGGGGAGGCTTGGGCGAGTACAGCGGAGGGGGCGGGGCTGTTTGCCAAGTTGGAGTCGCCAGGAGGAAGGCATGGCCAGCCATTGAGAAATGCTTGTTGAAGTCTTCGATTATCACGGATTTTCGGTGGTGACCGTGTTACCTAGCCTCAGTGCAGTGGGCAGCTGGGAGGAGGTGCTCTTGTTCTCCATGGACTTTACAGTATCCCAGAACTTTTTGGAGTTAGAGCTACAGATGCAAATTTCTGCTTGAAAAAGCTGGCCTTTGCTTTCCTGACTGACTGCGTGTATTGGTTCCTGACTTCCCTGAACAGTTGCATATCGCGGGGGCTCTTCGATGCTATTGCAGTTCGCCACAGGATGTTTTTGTGCTGGTCGAGGGCAGTCAGGTCTGAGTGAACCAAGGGCTATATCTGTTCTTGGTTCTGCATTTTTTGAACGGAGCATGCTTGTCTAATATGGTGAGGAAGTAACATTTAAAGAATGACCAGGCATCCTCAACTGACGGGATGAGGTCAATATCCTTCCAGGTACCCGGGCCAGGTCGATTAGAAAGGCCTGCTCGCAGAAGTGTTTTAGGAGCGTTTGACAGTGATGAGGGGTGGTCGTTTGACCGCGGACCCGTGGCGGATACAGGCAATGAGGCAGTGATCACTGAGATCTTGATTGAAGACAGCAGAGTGTATTTGGAGGCAGGTTGGTCAGGATAATGTCTATTAGGGTGCCCATGTTTACGGATTTAGGGTTGTACCTGGGGGTTCCTTGATGATTTGTGTGAGATTGAGGGCATCAAGCTTGGATTGTAGGACTGCCGGGTGTTAAGCATATCCCAGTTTAGGTCACCTAACAGAACAAACTCTGAAGCTAGATGGGGAGCGATCAATTCACAGATGGTGTCCAGGGCACAGCTGGGAGCTGAGGGGGGTCGGTAGCAGGCGCAACAGTGAGAGACTTATTTCTGGAGAGATTAATTTTTAAAATTAGAAGTTCGAACTGTTTGGCATAGACCTGGAAAGTATGACAGAACTTTGCAGGCTATCTCTGCAGGAGATTGCAACTCCTCCCCCTTTGGCAGTTCTATCTTGACGGAAAGTGTTATAGTTGGGTATGGAAATCTCAGAATTTTTGGTGGCCTTCCTAAGCCAGGATTCGGACACGGCAAGGACATCAGGGTTGGCAGAGTGTGCTAAAGCGGTGAGTAAGGCAAACTTAGGGAGGAGGCTTCTGATGTTGACATGCATGAGGCCAAGGCTTTTTCGATCACAGAAGTCAAAAAATGAGGGTGACTGGGGACATGCAGGGCCTGGGTTTACCTCCACATCACCCGAGGAACAGAGGAGTAGTAGGATGAGGGTGCGGCTAAAGGCTATCAAAACTGGTCGCCTAGAGCGTTGGGACAAAGAATAAAAGGAGCAGATTTATGGGCGTGGTAGAATAGATTCGGGCATAATGTGCAGACAGGGGTATGGTGGGTCGTGGGTACAGCGGAGGCAAGCCCAGGCACTGGGTGATGATAAGAGAGGTTGTATCTCTGGACATGCTGGTCTCAATGGGTGAGGTCACCGCATGTGTGGGGGTGGGACAAAGGAGGTATCTGAGGTACGGAGAGTGGAACTACGGGTCCATTGCAAACCAAAACAATGATAACTAGCCTGAACAACAGTATGCAAGGCATATTGATATTTGAGGGAGACATACAATAAGGCATAAAGTGATTGCAGGTCTTGATTGGGAGAGCTAGCTAAAACAACAGGTGAGATAACAGCAGCTAGTCAGTTAACACAGCAGCAGCAGGTAAAAATGGCGACGGCTAGGCAGAGAGGGTCGGATTAACTACACACAGATCCTGAGTTAAAGCGCAGAGCCGACAGATAAAACACAAATAAACGGAATGGAGTACCGTGAATTAATGGACAGTCAAGCAAGCATCAGCTATGTAGCCAAGTGATCATAGTGTCCAGGGGCAGCCGTAGATGGAGCAGTGAGGCCTCCACTAAGCTAGCCCGCGGCGTAAGATTGTTCGATAGACCTGTTCAGATAGCAGCCGATATGCTCAAGACAGCTAACGATTAGCGGGCCGCAGTTAGCATATGGGCGTTCAGGTTACGTCGCGATGGAGGGGCCAGTTGAATAACTCCCTCGGGCAGATAACGTCGGTATCCCAGTCTGAAGGCCCGGTGGGGCTCCGCATCGGCAGTAAAACGGGTCCGGATAGGTGATTGTAGCCCAGGAGTGGCTGATGGAACTCTTCAGCTGGCTAGCTCCGGGATAAGTGTGTTTGCTCCGGAATTGATGTTAGCCAATAGTCACTCGGATAGCAGCTAGTTAGCTGCAAGATCCAGGTGTAAATGTCCAGAGCTTGCCGTAAAAATCCGGGGATATGGAGAGAAAATAGGTCTGGTATGCTCTGGTCTGAGTCGCGTTTACAAAACTGCAATAGTTTCCGAGCTAAAGGATAGCTGATAAGCGCTAGCTGTGGTTAGCTGAACTACTCACGTTAGCTTGTGAGCTGGCTAACTTCTGGCTAGATGAATAACTCCCTCGGGCAGATAACATCGGTATCCCAGTCGTGAAGGCCCGGTGGGGCTCCGCATCGGCAGTAAAACGGGTCCCGATAGGTGATTGTAGCCCAGGAGTGGCTGATGGAACTCTTCAGCTGGCTAGCTCCGGGAATTGGTGTTTGCTCCGGAATTGATGTTAGCCAATAGTCACTCGGATAGCAGCTAGTTAGCTGCAAGATCCAGGTGTAAATGTCCAGAGCTTGCGGTAAAAATCCGGGATATGGAGAGAAAATAGGTCTGGTATGCTCTGGTCTGAGTCGCGTTGTACAAAACTGGCAATAGTTTTCCGAGCTAAAGGATAGCTGATAAGCGCTAGCTGTGGTTAGCTGAACTACTCACGTTAGCTTGTGAGCTGGCTAACTTCTGCTAGATGAATAACTCCCTCGGGCAGATAACGTCGGTATCCCAGTCGTGAAGCCCGGTGGGGCTCGCCATCGGCAGTAAAACGGGTCCGGATAGGTGATTGTAGCCCAGGAGTGGCTGATGGAACTCTTCAGCTGGCTAGCTCCGGATAATTGGTGTTTGCTCCGGAATTGATTTAGCCAATAGTCACTCGGATAGCAGCTTAGTTTGCAAGATCCAGGTGTAAATGTCCAGAGCTTGCGGTAAAAATCCGGGATATGGAGAGAAAATAGGTCTGGTATGCTCTGGTCTGAGGCGCGTTGTACAAAACTGGCAATAGTTTTCCGAGCCCTAAAGGATAGCTGATAAGCGCTAGCTGTGGTTAGCTGAACTACTCACGTTAGCTTGTGAGCTGGCTAACTTCTGGCTAGCTTCTGTTGTAGATTTCGGATACGAGGTGAATAATACCTTTGAGGAGAAAAAAAAACAGATCCGCACCACATTTGGTGAGGTAGGTTGCAGGAGAGTGTTTTGAAGTTGAGTTTTTAAGAAGAAAAAATATATATATAAAAAGAAATGCGAAGAAAAATATATAAAAAATATATACACGGGACAGGACGAGGACAAAGGACATCTGACTGCTACGCCATCTTGGATTCGATATGTATTCATGCAAGTGTTTGCATAGCTCCATGGATTTATAATACATTATTATTTGTCTCCCAGACACCTGCTAGGTGGGCACACTCTTTGGCATGGAGTAAAAGAGGGAATCTAATCCCTCTGTCCTTTTTCTGATTGACCAGTAACACTCCTACAGAGGTAAAATGGTGATTCCACCAGTAGGAGGTATAAACTGGATTAGAAAGCAATCAGAACATATATTAGCCTACTTCTATCTTGTTTAGGTTTTTCCCCACCTCATTTTGGTCCAAAGGAGAGTTGTATAGGCACAGCCTGGTCAAGCCAGAGGTGACTGACCACTCCCACTGTGTGTTTACGAACAACAGGCAAGGAGTTAAAATGGGTCTACATAATTGACAAAGCAGCAACAATGTTTTTTGTGATTTTTTGGGGGGTTCGCTGAGTGATTTAGTGTTGTTCATCAGAATAAGTATCAGTAAATGTTCTTAGTGAAAAGAAGAGCATCAGTCTCAGATATATTCAACGCTGTATTACCGGGAGTCACGACTGCAGCAGTAGCTGTCAAGTTCAAGGAATAGTTGAGGACACAGAGTATGAATAAGAGCTGCAGTCTGTCCTCACTCATTGTGTGTCTGTGCGTTGTTCTGAGAAGGGAAATGAAACATTTCTTTTTCTTTTTTTTCTGTCAGTAAATGGATAGACGTCAGAGAATAGTACTCAGTAAAAGGCAAGGGCACCAAGAACTCACACAATGTTCCTCCACTATTCCCAGAGCCCCATTTCCTCCTTCTGTTTTGTTGTTCACTGTTCTGTTCTTTGGAAAAGATCAACACTGGGGAAGATGTGTGAAATGGGCAGTGCCAACAAAGGGGGTGGCAGATTATGACCGCTCATGTGTCACAGTTGAGACACTCAGGTGTTCTACTTCTAACCTTGTTTTGAAGATTCAAATACAACAGAAAAACAAGGACTTACGTACATGGCCTACATCACTTTTGTGTGCAGAGTTGTTTATCACCAACTATTCATGTTTCGAGAGTTGGCTGTTGATAATTGGCTAGTTTATCACCACTAACACTTATAACCCATCGATGCTGCATCTATTCCCTAAACTCAAATCCATATTTTCTATCAAGTCTCTCTTATACCAGCACTCTTTAAACCGTACTTTTAAAACAAAGTGCCAGTACAACTGTGCATAATGCAGTCAAGTGTACAGTACTGTATCATGCCTCACCAGACACCTCAGTGTTGTCAGCTGAGAGCTGAGGAGCTCTTAAGTCAAGGAGGCCACTCATGTCTCCTCTTACTCTCTAGTACAAGACTCTCATTCTCTGTGTCTACCACATTTTCCATATGTTCACATTTTTCCGAAATCATCATTCATATAAGCCCTGCCCTATGTAAGCTAATATTTTCCCCTGGCTCATACCTAATCCTTTACAAGGCAGAGGGTTCCAAGGATAGCGCTGTATGTACCCTACCCATTTCCTCATAGAAGTGTCTGTGACGTTCTAACTTCTACACAGATGGATGGCTCCACCACTGGTATCAAACATTTGCAGTTCTCTGGTCTTTTCACATGAACACATCTCTCATATGTAATATTGATGGGGGCCCCTCTGCTAGCGGATAAATGAGTCCCGTAATATATTATTCAACAGCAAGCCTGTACTATCTGGAATGAGGAGATGCTGGCATTTGACCTCATCCAGTATTCTTCCTCACACTGTACATAATGTAGGCCTAACAGAGGTGGCCTATCATAAAAAACAATGGAGAAAATGCATCCCTTAACATTTTAACATGGAAATAGCTGTTATATCATTCAGCCTACAGTAGCAGCTAATGTGTGGTGTTCAATGTAGGTCTACATTCCATTAGACTTTTGAAAAGAAAAACATGCAGGGCTTGACATTAGCCTGTTTATCCACTTGTCCTTCAGACAAGAAACCACTTTACAAAATAAAAAGCATTATTATTCCCATACCGTTATTACAGAGAATCAGACAAATTATGCTACCGTCTGCCTTTAACACTGCCCCTTTTGACAAAAAAAAAGCTCTTTACCTGACTAGCTTTTTTGAAAGATGTCAAGAAATGCACACATTTTGTGCTCTTGTAGGAAGCAATCACTCCCCTATTGCTGACTTCAAATGATCTATAACTGGGCTAGTAACTCGCTAACTAGCAAAGGATATGAACAAAATATACACACGTGGCTACATGCAGCTTTTGCTTTGATCTCAAAACAAGCGCATCTACTCATGACCACAGCACTCCAATTCAAAGTAAATGGCACAGATCCATATTTGGCAATGGTCTATTTGCATTTAGGCCTACTGCAGCTCTGATTGGTTATGCCGCACGGTCTGTATAGAGTACAGGCTGAGTCGTGGACAGTAGAATCCTACTCAGATGCGTTCTGCCTACAACAAAATGTCTTGCATAGTTTGTTTTGTTTTGATATGTTGCACTGAAAGTGGCTAATATTATGTTGATTTGATCACAATTGCCACAGTAAAGGGAAACCTTGATAGTGTTAACTAACAGGGAAAATCTCGTGCTTCTCTCTGTGGGCTCTGATTTTTCTTTTGTGCCTGTGATGTAGTCCTGGGGGAGCTGCGTGGCAGTCTCAGGGCAGTTTACAGGGAACTGTTGTCTCAGTGATGACTAATTAAGGGGATGTCGTGAGAATAAGTGCTCACTTAAAAGGTCAACCTCTGTGAAGGCACATATCATTGTTTATATATATATATATATATATAAATGACCCCATTTTCGTGATATATAATTGGTAGTTACAATCTTGTCCTATCGCTGCAACTCCCGGACGGACTCGGGAGAAGCAAAGGTCGAGAGCCATGCACCTTCCGAAACACGACCCTGCCAAGCCGCACTGCTTCTTGACACACTGCTCGCTTAACCCGGAAGCCAGCCGCACCAATGTGTCAGAGGAAACACCGTACAACTGGCGACCGTGTCAGTGTGCGTGCGCCCGGCCCGTCACAGGAGTCGCTAGAGCGCGGTGGGACAAGGACATCCCGGCCGGRCAAACCCTCCCCTAACCCGGACGACTAACCCCCAATTGTGCGCCGCCTTATGGGTCTCCCGGTCGCGGCCGGCTGCGACACAGCCCGGGATCGAAACCCGGATATGTAGTGGCACCACTAGCACTGCGATGCAGGGCTTTACACCGCTGCGCCACATGGGAGGCGAGGGTGCATATCTAGGTTTCCATCAACATCAATTAGCTCCACCTGTTGGGAGACAATACAGTGCCCATCGCCTGCATCACTTTAGGCCTACACACGTACATCACTTCTTCTTGGGTTGTAATGAAAGTGTGTCACCTGAACAGAGCCTTTAAGACCCAGTAAGAAGAAACGACTTCCTGGTGGCATTTACATGTCCTTGCTGAGTGGGAGGGACTGCGCTCTTGCCTGGGGGGACTGGCCCTATGAAAATGAAAATGTTGCTAAAACAAGCCAGGCTGTCTCCACTGGGACCTTGTTTTTGCATAACAACACAGTAGCACACACACACTAGAATGTATATTAAAATAGATTGCTTGTTTGCTTTGATTATCCCTGTGGTGTTGGCTGTCTATGTGGATGTTTGGTTCTCAATGAGTGAGAATAGCGTTGGGTTTGAAGTGGACTGGAACCCAGGTATTACAGTGAAAGGGAGCTCCATCGGAAGGGATGAAAAGCTCTATACTAAGCTATATGTAATGTGTATGTTGACATGGAAGGGGAAACTTGGAAGCACATGAAAAGGTGGGGTGGGTCTGTTAAATATTATCTCTCTGGAGAGCTCTGTCATTACAAAACACTGCATCACAGTTCTAGCCCAGTTTTGTTTGTGCAGTTATCAGTCAGTGGGAGCTACCAGAGGGACTTCTGGAAGAACCCCACCCCAGGCTTACTACCAGACAATGTTATTTTGGCCTTTTCTTTTGGAAGTTTTAGTGATGTCTCACAGTCTGGTCTAAAAAGGACCATTTGGGCAAATTAAATATTCTACTTCAGTCCAAAACAATTGTACAGGCCATTATTGTCCCATCAATCTGATTTCATATGAAACCTAAACAAACTGTTGTAAATGTGACGAAACTAGTAACGAAACTATGTTGTAGGCTTAACATATGTTATACTACAGGCAGTTGTTCAGTGTTAAAGGCCCAGTGCAGTCAAATGTGATTTTCCTCTGTTTTTATATATATTTCCAAACTATGAGGTTGGAATTATACTGTGAAATTGTGAAAATGATGATAATGCCCTTTTAGTGTAAGAGCTGTTTGGAAAGACCGCCTGAAATTTCAGCCTGCTTTGGTGGGATGGAGTTTTTTCGCCTGCCTGGTGACATCAAATAAGAAAGAGTTTCAAACCTCTCTGCCAATAACAGCTAGTTTTCAGTTTTCCCCTCCCCACTCTGACCACTCCTAGACAGTCCTAGCAAAATTCTTGCTTGAGAAATTGCTCTTTGCTAAGAAGCAATTTTTGTTTGACCATTTAATTGAAAACAATCARAGTAAGGTACTTAATTGTTACCCAGAAATGATTTGATATGGAGATAAAAACGACTACATTGGGCCTTTAAGACTACTAACAGGCCTACTCTGTCCCTCCCAGACATAGCTGTAGTGGAGATGACGGACGCTTTCCGCCAGCCCTCCCTGTTCTACCACCTAGGTGTGAGGGAGAGCTTCAGCATGGCCAACAACATCATCCTGTACTGTGACACCAACTCCGACTCGCTACAGTCCCTACAGGTAAGCTGTATGGGCATGTGCGCACACACACACACACACACACACACACACACACACACACACACAGGCCTGACGTAAACATATCTGCAGCCTGTCATTTTCTCATCGCTTCAAATTAATCATTAATGTTCCCACAATGGATTTAATGTAACAAGGCTCATCGGGTTAATGACAAAGGTATAAGTAAAGGAGATGCTCCTTCACTAACATTGGACTCTTTTAAATGTATATGCCAGTTATTTCGAGGGAGTCATGTTTGAAAGGTGAGAGGTTGATTTTAGAACCTTTGAACTGCCAAACCGTTTTGTTGTTTTATCTTGCTCATTTTGCACTAATTTTCTTTTTTATTCTCCGTATACTTTTTAAGCCATTAAGTGCACAAGATCACAGTCTATATTTAGAATATGAGTGTGTGGGGAACATGTAATAGCTATCATTGCTGTTGTGTTTGAACTTCCGGCGCCGAAAAGAGATGGCTGCCTCGCTTCATGTTCCTTGGAAAATATGCAGTATTTTGTTTTTTTACGTGTTATTTCTTACATCGGTACCCCYGGTAATCTTAGGTTTCATTACATACAGTCGGGAGGAACTACTGAATATACGATTAACGTCAACTCATCATCGTTCCTACCAGGAATATGACTTTCCCGAAACGGATCCAGTGTTTTGCCTTCCACGAGAGGAGATGTCTCAGGTTCGGAGACGGGCACATCGCGCTCACCACTCCTAGCATACTCTACCCAATGTCCAGTCTCTTGACAATAAGGTTGATGAAATCCGAGCACGGGTAGCATTCCAGAGAGACATCAGGGATTGCAACGTGCTCTGCTTCACGGAAACATGGCTAACTCAAAGGGACGCTAACGAGTCGGTGCAGCCAGCTGGTTTCTTCATGCATCGCGCCGACAGAACAAACATCTTCCGGTAAGAAGAGGGGCGGGGGTATGCCTTATGATTAACGAGAATGTGTGTGATCATCATAACAACACACAAGAACTCAAGTCGTTCTGTTCACCTGATCTAGAACTCCTCACAATCAAATGTCGACCGCATTATCTACCAAGGGAATTCTCGTCAATCATAATCACAGCCGTCTATACATTCCCCCCAAGCAGACACATCGATGGCCCTGAACGAACTTTATCGATCTTTTTGTAAACGTGGAAACCACACCACCTGAGGCTGCATTCATCGTAGCTGGGGATTTAACAAGGCTAATCTAAAAACAAACTCCCTAAATCTACAGCATCATCGATTGTGCTACCAGGGCTGGAAAACACTAGACCATTGTTATACTAATTTCCGCGACGCTTATAAGGCCTCCCGCGCCCCCTTTCGGAAAAGCTGACCACGACTCCATTTTGTTGTTCCAGCCTACAAACAAAAACTCAAACAAACAGCTCCCGGCTCAGGTCTGTTCAGGCTGGTCCGACCGACCAATCTGAATCCACGCTTCAAGACTGCTTCGAATGGCGGATTGGAATATGTTCCGCATCGCGTCCAACAACAATATTGACGAATATGCTGATTCGGTGAGCGAGTTCATTAGGATTGCATTGACGATGTCGTACCCACAGCAACGATAAACATTCCAAACCAGAAACCGTGGATTGACGGCAGCATTCGCGGAAACTGAAAGGCGCGAACCACTGCTTTTAACCAGGGCAAGGTGACCGGAAGCATGACCGATAACAAACAGTGTAGTTCTCTCCGCAAGGCAATCAAACAGGCTAAGTCTCAGTACAGAGACAAATCGAGTCGAAATTCAACAGCTCAGACACAAGAGGTATGTGGCAGGGTCTAACGTCAATCACGGATTACAAAAAGAAAACAGCCCCGTCGAGGACCAGGATGTCTTGCTCCCAGACAGGCTAAACAACTTTTTGTCCCGCTTTGAGGACAACAGTGCCACTGACACGGCCCCTACTCAAACCTGCGGGCTCTCCTTCTACTGAGCGAGGTGAGTAAAACATTTAAACGTGTTAACCTCGCAAGGCTGCAGGCCCAGACGGCATTCCAGCCGCGTCCTCAGAGCATGCGCAGACCAGCTGGCTGTGTGTTTACGGACATATTCATCAATCCTTATCCCAGTCTGCTGTTCCCACATGCTTCAAGAGGGCCACCATTGTTCCTGTTCCCAAGAAAGCTAGGTAACTGAGCTAAACGACTACCGCCGTAGCACTCACTCCGTCATCATGAAGTGCTTTGAGAGACTAGTCAAGGACCATTACCTCCACCCTACGGACACCCTAGACCCACTCCAATTTGCTTACGACCAATAGTCACAGACGACGCAATCTCGCAAACCTCACACTGCACACTGCCTAACCCATCTGGACAAGAGGAATACCCATGTGAGAATGCTGTTCATCGATTACAGCTCAGCATTTAACACCATAGTACCCCTCCAAAACTCGTCATCAAGCTCGAGACCCTGGGTCTCGACCCGAGCCCTGTCAACTGGGTCCTGGACTCCTGACGGGCCCCCAGGTGGTGAGGGTAGGTAACAACATCTCCACCCGCTGATCCTCAACACTGGGGCCCCACAAGGGTGGCGTTCTGAGCCCTCTCCTGTACTCCCTGTTCACCCACGACTGCGTGCCATGCACGCTCCAACTCAATCATCAAGTTTGCGGATGACACTACAGTGGTAGGCTTGATCACCAACAACGACGAGACGGCCTACAGGGAGGAGGTGAGGGCCTCGGAGTGTGGTGTCAGGAAAATAACCTCATACTCAACGTCAACAAAACAAAGGAGATGATTGTGGCTTCAGGAAACAGCAGAGGGAGCACCCCCCTATCCACATCGACGGGTCAGTAGTGAGAAGGTGGAAAGTTTTAAGTTCCTCGGTGTACACATCACGGACAAACTGAATTGGTCCACCCACACAGACAGCGTTGTGAAGAAGGCGCAGCAGCGCCTCTTCAACCTCAGGAGGCTGAAGAAATTCGGCTTGTCACCAAAAGCACTCACAAACTTCTACAGATGCACAATCGAGAGCATCCTGTCGGGCTGTATCACCGCCTGGTACGGCAACTGCTCCGCCCACAACCGTAAGGCTCTCCAGAGGGTAGTGAGGTCTGCAGAACGCATCACCAGGGGCAAAACTACCTGCCCTCCAGGACACCTACACCACCCGATGTCACAGGAAAGGCCATAAAGATCATCAAGGACACAACCACCCAAGCCACTGCTGTTCACCCCGCTATCATCCAGAAGGCGAGGTCAGTACAGGTGCATCAAAGCAGGGACCGAGAGACTGAAAAACAGCTTCTATCTCAAGGCCATCAGACTGTTAAACAGCCACCACTAACATTTAGCGGCCGCTGCCAACATACTGACTCAACTCCAGCCACTTTAAAAATGGAATGATGGAAATTATGTAAAATGTACCACTAGCCACTTTAAGCAATGCCACTTAATACTATGTTTACATACCCTACATTACCATCTCATATGTATATATACTGTACTCTATATCATCTACTGCATCTTGCCATCTTTATGCAATACATGTACCACTAGCCACTTAAACTATGCCACTTTATGTTTACATACCCTACAGTACTCATTCATACGTCATATACCGTAACTCTA